>NC_133337.1:41705467-42022134 GCF_030506205.2 Paramisgurnus dabryanus | reverse complement strand
CGCCGAGAGGGTTTTGGCCCCCGGCGTCACATAGGAAACCACTGTCTAGCTGACGCATCGCGCAGCCAGTTACCGTAAGTCCGCCACCCTGTTAAAGTAACATATGACCTGTTAAAACTGCCAAATCAACAGGGAAGAGGAGTGTGATGTGAGAGCTGTGCAGAGAGCCATACCTACCTCGAAGCGGTAGTCAGCAGTCATCTGCGGAGAGAGAGAGAGAGAGCCAGCGTGAGCACTGAGATACTGAACTGTGCAGAGAGCCATACCTACCCAAAGCTGTAGTCAGCGCAGAGGTGAGAGAACCATTGGAAAACCGATTCATTGGTGCCTTGTGTCCCAGCAGTCATCTGTGGAGAGAGAGAGAGAAAGAGCCAGCGTGAGCACTGAGAGACTGAACTGTGAAGAGAGCCAGACCTACCCAAAGCTGTAGTCAGCGCAGAGGTGAGAGAACCATTGGAGACCGATTCATTGTGCCTTTATGTCCCAGCAGTCATCTGTGGAGAGAGAGAGAAAGAGCCAGCGTGAGCACTGAGATACTGAACTGTGAAGAGAGCCATACCTACCCAAAGCTGTAGTCAGCGCAGAGGTGAGAGAACCATTGGAGACCGATTCATTGTGCCTTTATGTCCCAGCAGGCATCTGTGGAGAGAGAGAGAAAGAGCCAGCGTGAACGCTGAGATATCGGACTGTGAAGAGAGAGCCATACCTACCCTAAGCTGTAGTCAGCGCAGAGTCCTCTGTGGAGAGAGAGAGACAGAGTCAGCGTGACCGCAGAGATATCAAGCCGTTCAGGAAAGCCCAACGTACCAGAAGCTGTAGTCAGCGACGAGGTGAGAGAAACTATTGGAAACCGATTCACAGTGCCTTTGTGTCCCCAGTAGTTATCTGTGGAGGAGTAGAGAGAACCCGTGTGCGTGTTAAAGGAACAGTAAGGAAGGAAACCTATACTTACCAAGAGCCGCAGTCGGTGAAGAGGTGAGAGAATCCTCGGAGATCGATCCACCGTGTCCTCGTGTCCCGGCGGTAGCCTGTGGAGAAAGAGAGAACAGGGAAGGAGAGCGAGTCGACAAGCAAGGAGCTGTGTGAGATAGGCGGTGGACCGCCTCGAACTAGCTACAGGTACACGGATGAGAGAAAGTCTATACCAACACTGATTTGATTTATTCTGCCTCCAGGAAGGAAGAGGAGCGCGCCACGGGCAGAGGGAACCAGAGGCGGGAGCCCGTTCCCCGACGCAACCTCCACCCCCCTGTCACTCACTTGCTCGTGGCCCCTTGGAGGACAGATCCAGACATTAGTTTTAATTTCCCTTTCCCCAATCCCCAGAATCTTTTAAATATTTAAACAAATAAAGAATAATTTTTTATACTTACCTGTTCCTCGTTGTTGTTTGGTCATTGGGTTGGTTTTGGGGACCTCCTCGAGGTGGGACTTGAGAAGGGGCGTGGCTTAACCACTAGCAGCCAGCCCCTGGCTTGTGACATATACATCAAGGATGGCTTGAGGGTGAGTAAATCATGGAATAATTTTCATTTTTGGCTGAACTATCCCTCTAACTGTTGGTTCAATTATAGAAAGGCAGCATTCTTGCAGCTATACATTTCATTTCTCAACATTCCCAAAGTCACGTTTCAATACCCGGCTTCAATGTGTTTTAATGTACAGACAGACACTCAATGCTGATAAGTGCTACACAGCGGATAAACACTTGCAAGTGTTAGATTCAAAGATGGCTGAATGACTGTAATGAACCGAGACATTTTTTAATAGTCTATTTAAGATTTCTGGCCCCAGGCCTGTTTGAGTCGAAGAGCTTCAAAATCACAGACGTTTCAACATGCAAGACTAAGAGAAAGTAATTATCAAGAGTGATTACTAAACAAAATCACTTTTCCCAGCATCATGTACAATAATGTTTCTAAAGCTCTATTAAACTTGTAGTTGTTAAAACTTTGTTCTCTGCACCCCTGTGTGTCCCTGGCATGGCATTCCTTTATAAATCTTTCCGAACACGTTTAGTTTAGTATGCGCTTTTAGTTGTGATGGAGCGAGTTGCAATATGGCTGCAAAACAAAGGCATCAGGGGGCAAGAACACAGGGCACCAAACAATCATCTCTCAAACTCGACAGACTGTTTCTTAGGCAGGACGCTTTAATTGGCACTTTGTTGAACCTCTGTGTGCAAAGGTTCTTTTGACAGAAATCATTCGTTTATAAGTCATGCTCCAGGTTTTGCGTTTTTTTTCGCACCTTCATTTACAGGTAAGCTATCGGTCCGTTCCGCTCGGTCAACGGTATATGTACTGGACTCCTAATGATTCCCAGCGTCTGTTAAATCAATGAAGATCCAGGGGTGAGATGCTGGGAAGAGACTGGCAGTCTATTAAAACCCAGCAACATCACGCTATGAGTGCAAATGATGGGATGCAAGTAAGCATTTACGAGCAATTCTGTTGTGGCCTTCGCTTTTGCATATCCCAAAGAGAAATGAGAAGCGTGAGGAAGGGCAAGAGCTGATTAAAATTCGGATGGCTGTTTAGCATGTAGCATATGGTCTCAGCTCTCTGTACTGTGGTCAGCACTGAGGATTTGACTTTGTCGCACATGAGCGTAACAGAGATTTAGCGCTTCATCATGACCTTGAGAGACTTATTATGCTTGCATAAAAGAGCTACAATAGAACGATTATATTCTATTTAATAAAAGTGACTTTTTATATTATTTTCTCCAGTCCCACATGCAAAAGGATAAGTTCACATGAATGACATATGCATAGAAAGGCTTATTATTTCAATGTGTCAGAGGAAATTATAACAATAGTTATGAGATGCAAATTGTATGACTGATCTGAAAAATCTTTTCGCAACTATGGACCAGCTAGCAATTAGTTAGGGCTAGTCAGTCATAATTGGTCTTTTGGGATTCAAACTAGACCTTATTATGTAACCAATAAAAGTTAAGACAAATCTTCAAGAAACAATTTGATGACTAACTTGTGAGACTAGTCTACAGTTTATGCAACCTGTATGGTTTATGTGCTTCAGTATTGCTCAGTTGAATTGTCTTAGCACACTGCAAAAAAAATTATTTTCAAGAATAAAAATTCTTAGTATTTTTGTCTTGTTTTAAGTAAAATTATCAAAAATTCCTAAATTAAGATGTTTTTTTCTTGATGAGCAAAACGACCCAAGAAAATAAGTTTAGTTTTTAGACCAAAAATATCAAATTTAAGTGATTTTGTGCATAAAACAAGTTTAAAAAAGTCTGCCGATGGGGTAAGCAATTTTTTCTTAATTGTTTTTGAATTTAGTGTTTAAGAAAAAATTTCAAGATTTTTTGATTACCCCATTTTTTTTTTTTCTTGTTTTATGCACAAAAATCACTTAAATTTGATATTTTTGGTCTAAACCTAGATTTATTTTCTTGGGTTGTTTTGCTCATCAAGAAAAAGCATCTTAATTAAATAATTTTTTGATATTTTTACAGAAAACAAGACAAAAATACTAAGAATTTTTTTTTCTTGAAAATCATTTTTTTGCAGTGCAGCACAAAAGGTTCGAACCATAGACTGTAAAAAAAAACATCTCCCATAGCTTTTGAAGAGCTTTTTTGAAGCCAATAGTTGGCAGGGTCTGCCGTCACCATCTTAGCATCGCATCACCACGCATCGATAAAGAGGTGGGATGTGTATGGTTGCTGAAACCACACCCGCCTAGTTCGACGGTAGTGACAGCAGTGGCAGTTCACCAGTCACTCAAGTGGCCACGCCCTTAATTATGCAGAACTTTAAGGCTTAATATCATTTGATTGGATGAGTTACAAAATAAATCACACCCCTCACAGTTGTCATGAAGGGCAACAATAGCTATATAGACCAAAAACACTTTAGTATCAGGCTGTAAACAAATTATTTTCTGCTGTAAAGTTGGGCATTTTAACATAGGGGGTCTATGGAGCCAGCCTCTAGTGGACAGTCGATGAATTGCAGTTTATGTCACTTCCGTATTGGCTTCACGATTGAGATCATAAGGTTTCCCCTTGGTTCGAACCCAGGGAACAGACGTATATATACATATGTATTTTTTGTAATACTGTAAATTGCTTTGAATAAAAGCTTTTGCCAAATGCATAAATGTAAATGTAATTCAACCAGGCAGAGATAGATTAGATTAAATGATCTAGGGCCTGTGGCCGGTTGCATAAACTTCTTAAAAGTTAGTCATTTATTATTTTCTTTAAAACAGATTATAACTTTTTTAAGTAAATTATATAAAATGGTAGATTGGTCTAATTTAAATCCAGATAGGATGACTGATTAGCCCCAACAAACTGATAGTTAGTCAAACTTGTTCTTAAGACACAGTCCTAACTCCACGATTATGTTTATGCAAACGGCCACTGGTTTCACAGACAGGGCTTAGCTAAAGGACTAGGCCCTAGTTAAATTAAGATTTTTAAGCATATTTTATAAACATGCCTTAAAAAATACTCTGCTGGTGTGTATCTTGAGGCAAATAATGGCACTGGCTTATTTTAAGATCGGTCAAGCCTGCGTTTTAGTCAGACAGATCTCACAGAAAGTCGTGTTATAGTCACAAATAAATTGATAAATTTATTCATGTCCATGACACGAAATTTTGCTTTTTTGTGCCTTGAGCATGACTGTCTTTTTCATGT
The DNA here is from genome assembly GCF_030506205.2 of Paramisgurnus dabryanus. NCBI lineage: Eukaryota > Metazoa > Chordata > Actinopteri > Cypriniformes > Cobitidae > Paramisgurnus > Paramisgurnus dabryanus. The sequence goes on along the minus strand of NC_133337.1, from coordinate 42,017,457 downwards.
CACTCGCATGAATTTCTATAAAAAGTTTCATGTCCGCTGCACGACTTTCTTTTTTGTTTAATTTTCTGTATTGTTTCATAGTTTTTTTTCCTATTTTCTTACCATTGTCACTTGGGGTTGGGGTTAGAATCACTTTCTGTTACATTTTTAGACATCCTAACGCAAACCCTAACTCTAACCCCAATTCCAGGCGAGAATAGTTTTAAAAGTCGAAGAAAAACGAAGAAAACAATACATAAAGGTACATCCTAACCTAAACCCCAAATGTAACCTCAAGTGACAATAATTTAAAGATAGAAAAAAAAGAGAAAAAAGTACATAAAATGATATGAAAAAGAAAAACTATTTATAGAAATTTGTGCGAGTGACACGAAAAAGACATACGTGCTTAAGACACAAAAAAGATGAATTTCTTGTCATGGACATTAATAAATTAATAAAAAATGTTGTGATTATAACACGACTTTCCATGAGATCATGTTGGTATTAGTCTAGGATTAGCCTTAAGCTTTGTCTGTGAAACTGGGGCTGTAAAAAAATATTTTGCTGCTTTAAAATTTTTTGTTAAATCAACTCAGATTTACAAGTCATGTCGACAAAGATGAGTTGTCACAACTAATAAAATATAGTAGAAAAGTCAACTTAATTTTATAAGTACTGATCTCTAGTCAAGATAAATAACAGTAAGTTGAAATGACTTGTAAATCCGAGTTGATTCAACAAAAAATTTAAAGTATTTTGAATTGTTCCAAAGTATTTTTTACAGTGTAAGTGTGAAACTCGACCAATCAGATTTTAGTTTAAATTATTTAAGAGGATAGTTCACCCAAAAACTAAAACCTTGTCATTATTTACTCACTCTCACATCATTTAAATCCCCAAATGCAGACCGAGCCAGTCACCATCCACTCTCATAATAAGTACCCAAAAGTGTCAAATAAATAGCTCCACTCGACTTGTGTCATATATTTTAATTGTCCTGAAGCCATTTACTCTGGTATATCACTGAAGCTTAAAAATAGGTGATCACCATCCACTACCATAGTAACCAGAAAATACACTTTGAACACTTTCAAAAAAATCTGCATTTGAGGTTTCGAAAAACAATACAATACAATACAATACAATACAATACAATACAATACAATACAATACAAAACAATACAATACAATACATGACAGTGGTAATCAAACGGCATGAGGGTGAGAAAATAGTGAAAAGTTTTCATTATTGGGTGAACTATAACTTTAACTTAGGCCTATCTCAAATAAAAGAGCTTAGATTTTTGCCTCAAATACATAATACTCCTGACAGCTAAAAGATTTCAGCCATATAAGAGACAATTCACAGTAAGTATTAAGGTAATGGAAGTATTATTAATTTTCTTTTTCAATTACATTCTGTCTCACTGAATAAAATTGAACATTATGATCTAGTCTCATTACAGCTGACCTGTTACATGTGGCATGTGTAAATGTATAACATCAAAAGATGACAGGTGAGAGTTGTGAAGACAAAAGGTCAAAAATCTTACAATCGCCCATGGATACAGAATGAGGTGCAGCAAAAAAACCTCGTCTCTACAGTTTACAGACTCGATCAGTCAGTACTGTGACTAATAACTGGCCTAAAGGGGCAGCACACACACATACACTGCTGTCCTACATTCACATCCAGACAAGACCAAAATCAATAGCCCTTACCAGAAGTAATATCTCCCACAAACAAGATACGATTTAAGATTAAAATAAATTCTCTGACACTATAGGAGATTGCTTTTCAAAAGGAAATATTTTTTTATAGTAAAAGTGATGCACCCACAATGAACCCTTGTTTCAGTCTGCACTTAAACTTCATTTTATACACCTATATGAACTCATTGCTGTTAAGCACAGAAGTAATTGGTTTCCATCGAATTGGTCATTTATAGCGAACATTTAATTAAACAAATCTTTGGGGTACGTTGCTAACCAGAGGAATTAATTCAGAATGCTCTTTGCCAGTAGGAAAATCCATTAAACATGATGCGGCGAGGGTACAAAACTACTAATTGCATCATAAAACAGGGCCGCTGTGATACGCCACTAACTAAAATAGATTTGTCATAAACAGAACCAGGTTGGTAAAGGTCTATTCAATGCACAGTACATCAGTGAATTGTCTGAAGTATTTTTAACAGTGTGGGGTCTGGTACTGTCAGAAAAATGGGAACCTTTTCGGCAGTACCTTTTCAAAAAGTACACATAGTGTTCAGATTAGAACATCACATACTGGTACCAAATGAAATATATACACTCACCTAAAGGATTATTAGGAACACCTGTTCAATTTCTCATTAATACAATTATTAAATCAACCAATCACATCGCAGTTGCTTCAATGCACTTAGGGGTGTGGTTCTGGTCTGTCACAATCTCCCCATTACTGGGATTTTCACGCACAACCATTTCTAGGGTTTAAAAAAGAATGGTGGGAAAAGGGAAAAACATCCAGTATGCGGCAGTCCTGTGGGTAAAATGCCTTGTTGATGCTAGAGATCAGGGGGTCGACTGATTCAAGCTGATAGAAGAGCAACTTTGACTGAAATAACCAGGGGCGAAAATCTCATCTAAATGTTGGGGGGGACAATAAACATAAAATTTTTCAAGAACAATTTTTGAAGGGGACACCAATAATACAGGCAAAATTGTACTTGCAAGGAAATGGGTACAGATAGAAAACGTTTCTCTTTCTCTATGAACGGACGCAAATTTAATTTTAATACATATGAATGCAGAGGTGAAAAGAGTAATACAATTTTCTACTTAAGTAATAGTAAAGTTACTTTAATAATATGTTACTTAAGTAAAAGTAAAGTTACTTTAATAATATTTTACTTAAGTAAAAGTAAAGTTACTGGTCTAAAAATCTACTCAAGTAAAAAGTCATTTTAATTTTAAGAGTTACTTTTTTACAGCGGGGAGAGGTTTCTAGTATAGTTCACAAAGGAAGGATATATACATCTCAAACTATGTTTTTAATTGTAAACATCTCTACAATTAAAGTGCAATAACAAATGTTAATAAAATAAAAAGCTTTTTATAACTAAGAAACATTTATGGAATTATTTAATGATTTTTACAGGTGAGTTATGCACTTTTGAAGCAAAAATAATATGAGGTCAGCAGCTAGTAAATACAATCATTATATGAAGGTTGTAATTGATGTATTGCTGGTAACATACATTGTTATTAAACTATATACATAAATGAACATATAATGAGATGAGTGCCATGGCTATACACTATACATCCTTTACACGTTTATTAGCTCCCAGACCTGTGTACCTGATGTCTTTCAATCTATCTCTCTCGCGCTCTCTCTCTCTCTGCAATGTCTAATGATCTGCGCATTCTCGAGGACGTTCTCAAGTTGTTTGACTTGACGCGAAGCTGCTAGACCTCGGAAGATAATGCGCATGTATTAAAAATGCATCGTGCAAATTAGCGGTTAAACACGGTCGGCAATTCTCAAACTCCGTACTCAAGAGCATGAACCCTACCTGAATGAAACAATCGCTTTGCGTCAATGGCCAGGGGTTTCTTTCGTAAGAATTGAATTGAGGGTCTGCATTAGCCTGCGCCTGTCTCGTCCCTCTCCATGGTTCTTTTTGCGCGTTCCCCCGCCCATCAATCAATCATCCGACCGTGGCGCGTCTTTATCACCTTACTTTTTTATTTATTTTTACTCAGTAACGGATATGATTTAACATGTAGCGAAGTAACCAACAATACTTTAAACATACTTAAGTAAAAGTAAAGTACAGATTTTAAAAACTACTCAAAGTAAAAGTACACAAAAAACTCAGTTACAGCAAGGTGAGTAAATGTAATTTGTTACTTTCAGCTCTGCCTCACCTCTGCATGAATGCATAAAAATGTTTTCTTGATCGTTTATCTGCTTCTGTTCTCAGAAAACGAAATATGTTCATGTTTATATGTCAAAATAGTCCAGTTTTAAAACATATGAGGATAAACTGATAAGTGATGGGAAACGTTGTATTGTATATAGCTTATTAACGCGTCGGCTCCGTACACTTCTCTACCACCGGAATGTGTGGTGGTGAGGTAAAAGGGGCGTGGGCAGTGGACCAAACCACTGTGAGGCAAGGGAGGGGGAATCCAAATATTTAAAACGTTTTTTTGTTGTTGCTCCGTTTGCATTTGTATTGTTTCACTTCTTACACAACTAGTTTAAGTATTATAAATCATTAAATTATTTTCAATACACATATTCTAATGATAATTTAGGGGGGACAACCCTCAGATAGGGGGGGTCCTGTCCCCCCCGACCCCCCCGGGATTTCCGCCCATGGAAATAACCACTCGTTACAACCGAGGTATGCAGCAAAGCATTTATGAAGCCACAACACACACAACCTTGAGGCGGATGGCCTACAACAGCAGTCGACCACACCGGCTACCACTCATCTCCAATACAAATAAAAAGAGGCTAGAATTTGCACGAGCTCACCAAAATTGGACAGTTGAAGACTGTAAAAATGTTGCTTGGTCTGATGAGTCTCGATTTCTGTTGAGATATTCAGATGGTTGAGTCAGAATTTGGCGTAAAAACAGAATGAGAACATGGATCCATCATGCCTTGTTACCACTCTGCAGGCTGCTGGTTGTGGTGTAATGGTGTGGGGGATGTTTTTTTGGCACACTTTAGGCCCCTTAGTGCCAATTAGGCATGGTTTAAATGCCATGGCCTACCTGAGCATTGTTTCTGACCATGTCCATCCCTTTATGACCACCATGTACCCATCCTCTGATGGCTACTTCCAGCAGGATAATGCACCATGTCACAAAGCTCAAATCATTTCAAATTGGTTTCTTGAACATGACAATGAGTTCACTGTACTAAAATGGCCTCCACAGTCACCAGATCTCAACCCAATAGAGCATCTTTGGGATGTGGTGGAACGGGAGCTTTGTGCCCTGGATGTGCATCCCACAAATCTCTATCAACTGCAAAATGCTATCCTATCAATATGGGCCAACATTTTTCAAGAATGCTTTCAGCACCTTGTTGAATCAATGCCATGTAGAATTAAGGCAGTTCTGTGTTCCTAATAATCCTTTAGGTGAGTGTACATATATGTACCCAAAATTGCGACCTATTTAAAGGGTACTGTCCCATTGACAGATAGGATTTTGACAATTTTTTCATGCTATAGATCATCAAACATTTGCATTTGCGTTGTGCATATAAAATAGAGCATTTTTAATACAATGATAGACTGGATGATAAAACAATGCGGGATAAAGCAAAGTGGGATACAATGACGACAAATTAATTTTTGCATCTTTTTATTTTTTGCATGAACAATTGCCGACACATTCATGTGAAACAAGAAAACTGCATCTAAATCTCACTCACATCCCCACACACAAATCTGTAAATGCACCTTAATGGATTTGTTTCGACACCTGCAGATGCACAAAAAAACCCAAACTGATCTCTCCAAACTCAGAGAAGAGATTTGATCTCAGCTTTCAGGACTACTGGCCATTAGTGATGTTTACCTTAATACCAGTAGACACATGCCTGACATCTTCCTGACAATAGGTTTTGTCTTTTAACGTTTTCAAACCTAATTGAGCTTTCAAACCTGTCCAATTATCATGTTCTGTATGTAGTGTCAGGAGATAGGAACAATATTTTACATTAGGTTTTAACCTACGTTGCATCAGGCTATGGCTTTCAAAAACTTCCATTATAATCATCAAAAGGACTCAATAAACTGTCTGATAAACTCTATGCTTTGAATACAGAGTGGAATTTTATCTAAAAAAATGAAACAAAGGTCCTGTATTGTATTTTCAACAAAAGACTACAAGTTTGGATAAGGAATAGCTCAGGCAAAACTTCAAATTCTGTTATCATTTACTAACCCTTATGTCGGTCCAAAGGTGCATGCTGTTTAATCATTTCCTTGGATTTTTATACTGTACACTGATGGATACAAAACATCTAAAGGAACTGTGTATACAATAAAGTCAAATCTCATGTAAATTTATTCCTATTTATTTATTTGTCCAGTGTATATTGTCACCTCTTCAACGCATTGCATTCCTCTTTCACATCGTTGTACATCTACACAATACTTTATATTTATTTTGCAATACCCAAACTGTGACTTTATACCACACCAGTGTCACACCTGCCGTGATGCATCTAAGAAAAGTCATGAATGTAACTGAAAATATATAAGACCGCAGGTGAATGCATCCAAATCTCATGCACATATTTTATGTTATGATGTGCAAAATAATGAGCGGTTTGTAATGCACATCCCAAATGGTCACATACTGATGTTTGGTCAGTGCCCCATTGGCATCACTTTGATACGCACAGGGTTTGCAGTTGAATTTTCAATGAATCTGACAAAACTAACATGCACTTTTAACCAGATAATTTTATTCTACAAAAACAATTCGATGATAAATATTGTCTTTCTGAATTCAATCCGTGCTAAAAGAAAACTGTAGCTGGCCTTTGCATTTTATCACTACCATCTTATGTGTTTAGAAACAGAAGGACTGTAATCTAACTTTATAAAAAAAGGATTTTGCCAATGAACCTACATTACATGAACAAAGATTTTATACTTAACACATTTTATGGAAATCCAACAGCAGGATTTGTTTGTTGGTAAACAGGAACCTATGCATTATTAACTAGATATCTTGCAAAGAGAAAATCTGATAATGCAAATTCAGAACAATATGAAACTTTATACACATTCATAATTTAGGTAGCACCATTTGTGATAGACAGGATTAACAATATATGTAAGCTTTTTTCATGCTAAGCTGCTGGTTCTATAGAGATAAGAGAAAAGCTGTCAGCTCATTGGAAACGGAGAACTCTTTGAAAACAAGCTGGGCTATTGAACGTCCTAAAGGTTTATCACAGTATAATGACAAACACATTCAGAGGCACAGTTTATCCTTTTAAAAACATGTTTGTTTTCTTAGCAAATTGGTATGCAGTTAAACAATTCCTGGGGTTTTCTACAACTTTCCCAAAACGTCTGTCAGAGGAGGTGACGAGTGCTAAAACAATCCTCAAGGTTTCCCATCTTCAAGTTTGAAAACTGTGGTGAGCCAAGAACGTTGTGACACATTTGACTCGCAGCTACATAAGCGGTGCTCAGTGCCACCCACCTGAAATATTCGCAGATGTTTTTCTGCAGAAATGTTCAAGGGTTTTGCATTTTCCCCACAAATCCCTAACAGAGATTTTGAAAGAATGCATGCTGAGCACGAAAGCTGACCATCCTCAGAGAAAATCCCAGAATGCATCAGTGCTGCAAAACAGAGGTTCTCGAAAGCCTCAATGCTTATCTGCCAATTTTGTTGAGATTTCAACCTGAGCTCTCTAAAAAAACAAACACACTTATATTCGTATGAATGCACCACTGCTTGATAAATGTGTCTGTTGATTTTAATTAGCTTCCTGTTAATATGCCTTTAATGTTATAAATTAATTTTGCTTTCCAGTAGATAAACATTATCAAATACTTTAAAAAAGAAAGGTGTATTTCTTTGTCAGGCCATATGCTGTAAGAGAAAATAGTCAAAAATGGTCCCTATAGCTGTCACGAAGGCAGCTAAGGTCGTAATAAAGATACAAATATGTGATACGATCTGGAAAACCCAAAAAAATTACAAATTTTAGGTTTTGATACCATATGAAAGCTGGGTTCAAGCCCTTTCCAAATATTTTTCTTTCATAGCTTGTCTAAAACTAAAGTTATGGTAATCTGATGATAAAAATATGTTATATAATAAAAATTAATGAGAATTAAGACAACAAAATTGACAATTTTTTTTCTGGAAATGTTTCAGCATGACATCCGATGGGTTTTTCCAGAACGCTTAAAGGGATAGTTCGGCCAAAAATGATATTAAACCCATGATTTACTCACCCCCAAGCTGTCCGAGTTGCATATGTCCATCGTTTTTCAGACAAACACATTTTCGGATATTTTACAAAATGTTTTAGATCTTTCAGTTGATTAAATGTAATGTTACGGGGTCCACCCATAGTCCACGACCTTCAAGTCCAAAAAAAGTGCGTCCATCCTTCACAAATTTAATCCAAACGGCTCCAGGATGATAAACAAAGGTCTTCTGAGGGTAATCCGTGCGGTGTTGTTGTAGAAATATCCATATTTAAAGCTTGGGGGTGAGTAAATGATGGGTTTAATATCATTTTTGCCCGAACTGTCACTTTAATTACGCTTTTGAAATTCGGGAGGCTCTCTGTTTGCTGGATCTCAGGAGGTGCACTTTACATTATGCGTCTAAAACTACATGGAAAACATGACCAACATGACCTTTCTTCTTTGCCAAGTGCTTGGGCGCTCCAGAGCTTCTACTTTTGCTAAGTAACCTGAGCATTGCTTGACGTTGTGACGAGCATTCACCGGCGGAAAAAGAAACCGGCGCCTATGAACACACAAGTTTGTTAAGAAACGAAGATCAGATTCTCGTTTACTTTTTATATATTTCAGAAAATAATGTATGCAATTTAAGCCTATGCATCATGCACGCCCACACACACTCTATAACCACCACCCCACAGCGGAAAACTGGTGCATTACTAGGGTGACCATACGTGCCATTTTTCCAGGACATGTCCTGTTATCCTCCTACGGCTCGGGATGCACGTGCACCACTGTGCACCGTGTTTGATTCGACCACGCATTTCTAATATAGTTTGGTGAAAAAACAACGCATAAAACCACTAATGTATGGTTCTGAATAAGCTCTGCGTGTGTTTAGGTGAGAGTACCTGTCCAATCAACTCAAAGCGCCGAATCCATGCAGCGCCGAATCGCATCGAGTTGCGTCTAGGACAACTCCGAGGTATTGTAGAACCGGAAGTGCACATTAAATAGCGCAAGCTTGGTCAGATAGTGTCTACTTCAAAATGCAAAATATACGTTAGCAGCCAATGTTAATCGTTAAATGATTTGGGACAAATATGATGTTATCTAATATTAAACTATGTGAGTGGCGCTCTGTGGTGCAACACGGATTTGAGCAACTTCCTGAGTCGCGAAGCAATCTGTCGGTAGTAAGTGAAAAAACTCAAAAGCTTATTTGGAGAACCATCAATAATTCTTTCATTGCATCACTGTGAAGAACCTTAGTTTTATCATATTTAAATCTAGTTAGTTACGTAAGGAATAATTGACAACGGGCCATTGAATTATACGAAAATAATGCACACCCAAGGTGCAATGTGGCACGAAATTATTATTTTCAAATAATTCAAAGGACCGGAGTCAATTATTCCTCTTATACCATGGTTACCACAAACATTGCTCTGGTGTCTATTTTTAAGACATTTGACAAGTTAGGTGTGCGGTTATCAGAAATTAATGCATACCCACGGAACATTTATCAGCCAATCAGAATACAGCATTCAACAGACCCGTGGTAATAAGATATTTGTGGATGAAAGCACTGCATGTGCAAAACCATAAGATGCACTTAAAAAAAAAAAACTCAAAATCTGTGTTTTCAATCTTGACCGACCCCGGTGCTTCCGGATCAAACTCTCTCCCCCGTGGAAGATGACAGAGGAGCAAACAACTGCAAGCATCTTTGACTGATATCTGCCCTCTCTATCTGCCTCATCCAGAGGGAAAGAGACATTAAGAGAAATCTGTCTCCTGATAGGACAGAGAGAGAGAGAGAATGATGGGTGAGTGATGATATCTCAATCTAAGTGTGAACGATTGCTCATTCTGGTTCACGTGGAGCACTGAGATCATCGAGATTGCTCATCATCATCTTCAAGAGCTCTTTTAATGGCAAACATTTGTCTTTATATATATAGACAGCGAATAAAGTCGTAGAGTTCACTGATGTCAGTGAAATGAAATTATCTGCTATGCAAACACATATGACCTCACTATCACATGTGTTGGAGGTTTTAATAGAAGACTTAACAGAGACTAAACAATAAACAGTACTTCATATTGGTTTAATAGATTCAGCGTCGACTTTGCTGTTAACAGATGCATAAATGGTTATTTTCGTAAATAGCTGTTGATCTTGTACAGATTTTAACCATTAAGACATGTTTTGTTTGCATTATCTGACCGGCTAAAGCACAGCTGGTCAAGTATTTTATTCAGTGTTCTGGAGGTTAAAGGAATGACCTTCTTTTACTTTCAATAAGGTTTAATAGAGAATCTATTTGATCTAAGGCTAAATTCAACACAGTCACTCCCATGAAATCGAATAATCTCGTCTTCAATTTGTTTACTCAGTTAATATGTCAATATTGCATCCAATGTCCCTTAAAGTGTCCACTTTCTTAAAAAAATCTATATAATTTACTCACCCCCATGTCATCCAAAATGTTGATGTCTTCCTTTGTTCAGTCAAGAAGAAATTACGTTTTTTGAGGAAAACATTCCAGGATTTTTCTCATTTTAACTCATTCTCCGCCAGCCTTTTTTTTTCTTTTTAAAGTTGCTGCCAGCATTTTCAAAAAAGTTTCACAAAATGCCTTACACAAAATCTTTCTTTTAAAAATATATAAACATACAAATATATCAAATAACATAACAGACCCTCTGATTTCAAACAAACAAACGAAAAAAAATTTGAAAACTTTTTCATCTAATCTATATTTTTTCTCTGCTTATAAAGTCTTACAGGTATAGCGGAGGATTTTCTCGAATTTTAGAAAAGAACCGCCTTCTCGGCTTTAATTTTTTAAATTTTTTAATTGCACAACAATCCTGATTGACAACTAGGAGGACCAATAGTCTTGATGATCCACCAGGAAAAAGAAAATCCTCCGTAATACCTTTAAAAATGGGTATTTTTCTTCAAAAAATATTTTTTTGCAAAAACCTAAAAATAATGGCATTTTTGTGAAGGAATTTTGTTGAGATCAGATTCAGAATTAATATCAAAACATACACGGAGTATAAAATAAATAAATACATTTTTGCTTCAGTTTTTTTATAAATTGGGTAAGAGGAATAATCGCGGTATTACAGATTACCTTAAAAACTCAACAGAAAAATTTTTTTTCATGCAGATGTTTTCTCTTAATTGACAAGATAACTTGTCAATGCTGGGGAAAGAGTTAATAGACTTTATTGGAACCCAACAATTTAGTGTTTAAATGCAGTTTAAAATTGCAGTTTTACCGCAGCTACAAAGGTCTCTGAATGATCCCAAACGAGGCATAAGAGTCTTATCTAGCAAAGACATTGTACAATTTAAAGAAAATGTAAAAATATGTTCTTTTAAACTACAACGTCTCGTCTTGCACTATCCGTGTGACCCGCCAGCGTGACTTCACGTAATGCTTCATGACGTCAAAAGGTCATGGGCTACATATGTGAAACACACTTTTCATTTTAAACAATAAACTGACACAAAGACATTAATTAGAATCAATACACATACAACAACGTCTGAACGGTCCTCTTCTCCACATTTGTAAACACTGGGGCGGTAGTTTCGCATACGTCATGATGCATTACGTGAGGTCGCACTGGCGCGTCACACGGATAGTGCAAAACAAGAAGTTGTGGTTTAAAAGTGCATATTTCTTATCTTTTTGCCAAAAATGACCATCATTTTGCTAGATAAGACCCTTATGCCTCGTTTGGGATCGTTTAAAGCCTTTTGAAGCTGTGCTGAAACTGCAATTTTAAACTGCATTTTAATAATGTGTTGGGGTCCAATAAAGTCTATTAAATTGAGAAAAATCCTGGAATGTTTTTCTTAAATTATTTAATTTCTTCTCGACTTGAACAAAGAAAGTCATAAAAAATTTTGGAAGACATGGGGGTGTGTAAATGGTTGGGATTTTTACCAGCTGCAGAAAGGATCTAGTTTTACATCTTATTCAATATCAAGCAATCTAGAGCACAGCTTTCACATTGTACTTAGAGAGCTAAATGAAACGATAATACCAGTAAATGACTTCATGACGCACTGTACGATATCATAAAGCCTAATTTAGAAATGTCAAGCATGGAGCCGAATTGTATTACTGGACTATAAAACTGTAATTTAGGGAATAATGCATTTGCTTTGGTCTTCTGTCATCTTCAGTGCCTTTTCCACTCGCTGTAACCTGGAGCTTTGATGACAATAAGAAGCTCAACAACAATAATAATAATCATTTATGTCCACAACATAGACTAAATGTATTTATTCTATTTCTTATTTCACTGCTCAGCTAGATCAACTTACAGATCATATATGTTTTCAGGCATGCTCGATTGGTAACATTGCATTAGCACAGCAAGGGTCATGGGTTCAGTTTAGTTAAATAGGTTAAGAAGTGTCATTGGGGTGTTTTAAGGTTTTTGTTGCTTTATATTGTATAACAACCTATATACACATTATGTCATTGTAAACAACACTCTAGAATGAAAAACAATAAATTAGATTTTTTTTTATTTATGCCCAGTTCCAAAAACATCTGCCAATGGGGTAAGCAAATTTTTGTGGCAGAATTTTTTGCTTGTTTTATGCACAAAATCATTTAAATTTGATATTTTTGGTCTAAAAAACTAGACTTATTTTCTTTGGTCGTTTTGCTCATCAAGAAAAAGCATCTTAATTTAAGAATATTTATATATTTTTACTGAAAACAAGACAAAAATACTAAGAATTTTTCTTGAAAATAATTTTTTTGCATAAACACATCTTATACTTCGCATCGCAAACACAATCATATCTTCGAAAACACAGGAAAATGGGACCTTTAAATGCATAAAAAATGAAAGATCTTTTGAAGGTTTTTTTCAATTTATGTCCTTTATGATATCAAACTTTATTAAAGTATGTGAAGTTAAGATGCAGAAATCACATGATGATAAGATGAGCAGTTATCACATCTACTTTGGCAAAGTGTAATATGAAAATCATTTATAAATGTGTAAAGTTGTACTGTACATAACACTTCCACTTTCACAGAAAAAATACATCTGTAATTACATTGAAACTGAAGTGATGACAAGACTGAAGGCAAATTTCTTTATTCATTTTCTCATCTGGTTCTGATGCTAGGAGTCAAACTACTGTACAGGCCTTCACACCAAAGTTTAAGTTGTTCTGGTTACTGATTGGACACGAAACAGACGTGAAACAAGTCTATAGAAATGGCCTAAATACAAAAAAGAACAGAGATATTTTTTCCTCATATGCTAATAATCCTTTAAGAAAGTTTCAGTGAAGTCCTCTGCCAACATTTCGCATTTCACTAGCTGGTCCAGGGAGCCCAGGGTATCAGCACTGGAACGTGCAGATACTTTTGTTTGGCCTATTAACATCTCTGCATCCGTTCCTCTTCATTGTCTTTGACATTACTCACTCAGCATCACTTCTCTTTTCTCTGTATAAATTCACTCCTACCAAAAACAGCGAGTGACTCGAGTAAGCGCCTCACACTGAGGTCATACCCGAGGATTACTTCTGACTGCAGTCGCACGTTGCTGCTTTTCTCACATCAGAAACCAAGATCCAAACGTTCATGTCAGGAGTGTTATTATGGTCGTGTGGGTCTGTCTGATAAACCACAAAAACAAAACCCTGTTTCCCTCTGATAGCACACAAAGGTTTATTGGTTACTGCGGCCCCAGCTGTAGAAGAGGGACCTTCGTAAATTTCCTCATTCTTTTCCCTTTCCTCCATTATCCAGGTGTCTCAATATTTTCTCCTTTGTGAAGCCCACTGCGCCCCATCCTCTGTGGTTAACTGATAGCACACAATCTTTCTGAGATGGATGCGGCTCTTTCTGTGTACATGAACACGAACAGATGCCCTTGGGAAACTACAGAAGTTACAAAAGTACACTAACTCGCCCAACAGGGAAAAGTCTGCACGTTGCAGTTTAATCGGGTGACGGACCATCTAGTCACCTTATTGACATGTAAAGCAACCAATCACAGCTTGAGTTGTTTTTATGTACCCTGTTGGTTACAATATACATTTACAATATGCAAAATGTATGTTTTCCATAAGGATCAAACCCATAACCTTTACACTGCTAATACAATGCTCTTGAGCTATAAGAATGCTTGTTTTATATGCAAAACAAACAAACAAACAAATAACAATTTCATGTTACTGGCACAAAACAATTAGTTCTTACAAGAAGGTTATTTGTGTCATAGACAGTTTGAGGATGCCATGGGTCAGTCCCATTACGTAAGACGTAAACTTCTCATTAATTAATTATTCTTACTGTTTCACCGGGTCTAATTCTCTCGTTCGGCACTACGGCTAATTACCGTAATGGCATTTCAAAGAGTCGCTCCCTGTGGCCCTTCACCTGTGGCTCAATACATGAAATAACTTTACTAATTAAAACGCAGCCTTAAGCCCAGCCAATGCACTCCAACCTACTTGAGTATAAAGAGCGCTTCAATTACAGTCATTAGCATGTTTTAGCCTTGATCCATGGCATCTAGGATATTACTCCAGTGTATGTGCAGTCAACCAGGCAAGCTTATATGAGACGGGTCCTGAGCCATTAGATCTGTGAGATCATTAGAATTCAGTTTATAAAAAAAATGCAGCATTTTCATTTCTTTGCGGCGATGAAAGGATCTATCTTTCGTATCTTTCGTTCATATGGTACCGTACTGTCTGTCTGTCTGTCTGTCTGTCTATCTATCTATCATTCATATCAATTCTTCATACCGTATTGGACTGCACTGCACCACAACGTATCTATCTATCTGTCTGTCTGTCTGTCTATCTATTGTTCGTATCTAACGTCCGTATCTAATGTTTGGGTATCTTTTGTTTGTATCTTTTATATCCATCCATCCATCCATCGTTTGTATCAATTGTTCATAACGTATATAAATTAGTACGGTACCTAATTTACCTTACTGTCTGTCTGTCTGTCTGTCTGTCTGTCTGTCTGTCTGTCTGTCTATCTATCTATCTATCTATCTATCTATCTATCTATCTATCTATCTATCGATCGATCGATCGATCGATCGATCGTTTGTTCGTTCGTTCGTTCGTTCATTCGAATCATTTGTTTATCTATCTATAATTCGTATCTTTCGTTCATATGGTTCCGTACTGTCTGTCTGTCTGTCTGTTTATCTATCTATCATTCGTTCGTTCGAATCATTTGTTTATATTTTATCTTATTTACCGTACTACTGTATCTGTCTGTCTGTCTGTCTGTCTGTCTGTCTGTCTGTCTGTCTGTCTGTCTGTCTATCTATCTATCTATCTATCTATCTATCTATCTATCTATCTATCTATCTATCGTTCGTTCGTTCGTTCGAATCATTTGTTTATATTTTATCTTATTTACCGTACTACTGTATCTGTCTGTCTGTCTGTCTGTCTGTCTGTCTGTCTGTCTGTCTGTCTATCTATCTATCTATCTATCTATCTATTGTTCGTTTGTTTGTTTGTTCGTTTGTTCGTTCGTTCGAATCATTTGTTTATATTGTATCTAATTTACCGTTCTGTCTGTCTGTCTGTCTGTCTGTCTGTCTGTCTGTCTGTCTGTCTATCTATCTATCTATCTATCTATCTATCTATCTATCTATCTATCTATCTATCTATCTATCTATCGTTTGTATAATTTGTTAATACTCTATCTAATTTACCATACTGTCTGTCTGTCTGTCTGTCTGTCTGTCTGTCTGTCTATCTATCTATCTATCTATCTATCTATCTATCTATCTATCTATCTATCTATCTATCTATCTATCTATCTATCTATCTATCTATCTATCTATCTATCTATCTATCTATCTATCTATCTCATTCGTATCTTTCGTTCATATGGTAGCGTACTGTCTGTCTGTCTGTCTATCTATCTATCTATCTATCTATCTATCTATCTATCTATCTATCTATCTATCTATCTATCTATCTATCTATCTATCTATCTATTGTTCGTCTGTTCGAATCATTTGTTTATATTGTATCTAATTTACCGTTCTGTCTGTCTGTCTGTCTGTCTGTCTGTCTGTCTGTCTGTCTATCTATCTATCTATCTATCTATCTATCGTATCTTTCGTTCATATGGTAGCGTACTGTCTGTCTGTCTGTCTGTCTGTCTGTCTGTCTGTCTGTCTGTCTGTCTGTCTGTCTGTCTGTCTGTCTGTCTGTCTGTCTATCTATCTATCTATCTATCTATCTATCTATCTATCTATCTATCTATATATCTATCTTCGTTCATATGGTACCGTACTGTCTGTCTGTTGTTTGTTTGTTCGTTCGAATCATTTGTTTATACTGTATCTAATTTACCATACTATCTATTTATCTATCTATCTATCTGTCTGTCCGTCCGTCCGTTCGTCCGTCCATCCATCCATCCACCCATCTGTATCTCTTTATTATAATTTAGCCCACCCTCCCACTGACCTACCTATCCACTGACCTACAGTACCTACCTACTCCCCTCTCTCTCTCTCTCTCTCTCTGTGTGTCAATATAAATATTATGCATGCACTTTCAGATGATTGATAGCAATATAGGCTTTAGATTTTACTTGTGAAAAACAATATAATAAGTTCTTCAAGTCAATAAATCTGTCAATTAAATTCATTCTTGAGGAGGTTAAATATAGCATAATCACTGGTTGTCAGGAAGTTCCACTTGAATTCTCATCATTTTCTGAGCCAAATTGGGGGGGATGACGCAGACAGAAATCATAAATCTGCAAGCGTGCCCCAGAGAAACCGAGAAGAATACTGGGTGATTTACCCAAACCTTTTCTGACTGTCAGGTCTCTCTCCCGTTCACATATGAATATTTCAAAATGCATCTCGTTTAAGAAGAGAACCATCAACTCATCTCAGCATGAGGACTGTTTCAATGCGTTTACCATTGAGCCATGAAGCTCCATCTTTACCCTGAATCCCTCCACCAGTACAGAGCCTTTATCCTCCTCTAAAGATTTCAAGGGCCAGAAGCCAGTGGGATATCGGCCAGGTTATTCCTTTAACCGGGTGCTTTTTCAAAGAAAGAAACAGCTGTGCTCTCCCTGCATGTAATAGCAATGATCCGTCTTTCTGGGTCAGGTGAAAAGACAAAGTGGATGGAAATAAGACAGCAGGCAGACGATAAGAAGCTTGGTCTGCGATTCACTCTTAAAATCTGATGTCTTAATTTCATACCCTCTGGCATATGGTCAAGCCTGCTTTTAAAGAGGTTTGGCAGGGGCTGTACAACTAATATCTGGATCTATTTCAGAAGTTTCTGTTTTAATTACGCACTTAAAAAACAAAAATGGTTCTTTTATTGCATCGATGTGACTTTTAAAAGGGCATTTAGCAGCTAACAGACTTCTGTGCTCCAATTTAGTACAGACATTAAGTTTTAAATAAATTTTCGGAATTTTATTTTTACATCAAGTATTATTGTATTCTCTTTTATTGATGAATGACACTTCAACATTGTTGTAAAGTGCTGCTGTTTAAGCATCACTATTAATGTTGCACATTTTTGCACATATTTAAGGTAATGCATTTCTCCCTAATTGTCTTTCAATTGTGTGGCTTGTTTAAGCCATAGACTATATAGAACATGGTCTGTATTGCTTTTGAATTTGAATTGATCCGCACCGGATCAATGCCAGATCCACTGACTTTGGTCTGGATCCGGTGCAGATCCAGCCCGGAGTCGTCTCCTGCTTTAAATCTAACCACTGCAGATATGCACAAAAATAATTAATACCTTTAAAACAGACTAATCTCACGGCAAGTCGTGTTATGGTCACGAAAAAATGTAATTAATTTATCTGTGTCCATGGCACAAAATTCAGCTTTTTTCGTGCCTTGAGCATGAATGTCTTTTTCGTGCCACTCGCACAAATTTCTATAAATAGTTTTTCGTGTCTGTGGCACGGCTTTCTTTTTCGTGTCAATTTATGTATTGTTTTCTCATTGTTTTTTTTTCTATTTTCTAACCATTATTGCTTGGTGTTGGGGTTATCACTTTCTGTTACATTTTCACCCATCCTAACCCAAACCCCAACTCTAACCCCAACTCCAGGCGAGAATATTTTTAAAAGCGGAAGAAAAACATGTAGAAAACAATACATAAAAGTACATCCTAACTCAAACCCCAAATCTAACCCCAACTCCAAGCGACAATGATTTGAAAATGATTTGATTCGGACAGTTTGTGAGTGATGTCTCCAGACACATCTAAAAGAGGCGTCTGTTTATCTATGGTCTTCTCTGTATCCATAAGTATTTGTCCTTTCAGGCTTACTGTACAATTAACATCTTCAAGCACATCTTTGGTAAAAATGGAAGATTAATAAAGGCAAACTGTTTTGCGTTCTTAAAAACCCCCAACCCTGAACAATGTTTGTTTACACGATAAGCATGAATAACACGGTGTTTGCGAAATGTGGCCTTACATTCGATGAAGAAAAGGATCAGATCTGAGTGCCGCAGACTAAATTATAATGTTAAAACGCTCCCTGCGGTTCTGCAGAAAAGAGTTACGATGCTAATACATGGAAGTGGGTTCGGTACAGTCAACCCCACAGGAGCACTTTTAGAAATATAGTTCACATGCAACTCATTATTAATATACAGCGACTATATACTTAAAAGACTACTGGGCTTTTAGCTACAATATAAACACATCAAAAAAATAAAAAATTTACATATATATTTAGAAGGCATACTTTATGAAGTTGTTTACCGTGTACATAACTTTCTTAGATGTTATGCAGCGGTTTTTGAAGAGGGCAGATCCATCTTAAATACAGTATGTAGTAAAAATATGCTCTTGATATAGTAGTCTATAAACGTGTAAAGGATAAGCTCTCAAATTATGTTGTTTTTTATTTTAAACCCCATTGATCTTAAAAGCTTATGCATAAAAATTAAATAGACATTTTTAATATGTTTACATTTACATTATATTTACATTTAGACATTTAGCAGTAAAAATAACAAAATAATTGTCATAGTTAACATTTTTATCATGCATTTGGCAGACACTTATTTAAAGCAACTTACAGTGCATTAGAAGGTATACATTTGAGAGTTTGGACCACAAAAGGGTAATTTTTTTTCAAAATTTAAATGTATATATCATCTGAAAGCTGAATAATAAGCTTGGTGTATGGTTTGTTAGGATATGACAATATTTGTCAGAGAAACAACAACCCTACCTCAAGGAATATAACTGGTACAGTCATACAATATTTGATTCATTTATTCATGCTCATAAACATGATTTTCCACTTTTTTCTTGTCATTGAGTACAAATGTTTTTGTGTCACTCAACACGAATTGCTATAAATAGTTATTCATGTCCCTAGCATTACTTTTTTGTCTAGGAAAATAAGAAAAAAAAGTACTGTTTTTCCTTATTTTCTATTTTTTTTAATCATTGTCACTTGGTGTTGGGGTTAGATTTGGGGTTTGGGTAAGGATGTCATTTTTTTATTTAGGTTTCTACATGTTTTCTTCTGATTTTTTAAAACTATTTTCGTTTGTGGTTAGAGTTGGGGTTTGGATTAGGATGTCTGCAATTTAACAGACCCGAAACAACAATGGTAAAAAAAGGAAAAAAGAGAGAAAGCAATACATAAAATGACATGAATCAAAAAGTTGTGCCATGGACATGAATAAATATTGATAAATATTTTTGCATAGTGACAGTAAAAAGACATTTTTGCTCAATTACACAAAAAATATTGTCCCTGAACACGAAAAAATACATTGAGACTAGGCTATACCATGACTTGGCTTGAAATTGCACTGGATACAACTATTTGGAAATCTGGAATCTGAGAGTGAAAAAAATCTAAATATTGAGAAAAATTGCCTTTAAATTTGTCCAAATAAAGTTGTTAGCAACACTTATTACTACTGATAAATACATACATTTTGGTATATTTATGGTAGGTAATTTACAACATATCTTCACAGGCCATGATCGTTACTTAAGATCCTAATGATTTTTGCAAAAAAGTGACAATTTTGATCCATACAATGTATTCTTGGCTATTGCTACCCATGCTACTTATTAGGGCTGTCAAATTTTAATTCGAATTTCGAATATTCGTCGAATGTTAAAAAAATATGCATATTCGAACGTAAAACTTTGCATTCGAATTTTACCTGTGTCAGGAAGCTCACGCAACGTGATAATGCATAACTGACGCGGATTGTTATACAGAGCGTTAGCGGCTCAGCCAACTATGCGGAGCAAGCCAGCGTTATTCATTTGAAAAATAGCAAGAAAAGACAGTGGGGATTACGAGTCGGACAGAATACATATTAAAAGGGCTGTGTGATGCTGCTTTGGTTTTTGGAGCATCAACTGGAATTCAACCGCAAAGTGAAACTAACTGAGATGAATTATTGCCGTCTGCTTCTAAAGGCAGTTTTAAAGTTTAAAATAACTGATCAACACGAAAGTGCTGCTTGTTTAGCAACATTAAAACATATGTGCATCTAGTCCACACCGCATATGAGAGAGTTGCAATGTAACGCCGCGGTGGCTTTATTTTAACTGACTGGAAACTTGACTTTCACCTGGACATTTGATATGCAAGTTTTTCATCAACATTATCTGCGTGAAATATAAACATGATGATCATCTGCCAACTCGACTGTTTCAGCACGTCCTCTATTAATTACGGAGAGTTTTACGCTTTATTAACGGCTTCACTCAGCGCGTAAGTTAAACATTTCTGTTCTGTACTTTATTACTCGCATATATTTCTACATATTTTCAACCAAGGAAAACACAAAATATAATATAAGTTGTTGTGAATAGCGTTTAAGCTTGACAAAATTTAAATGACTAATGATCTTTCCCACTTATTTTGGCTTAAATAAAGATTAATTCGTTTTCATACTTTATTATAAAAACGTTAATTTATCTACTTATATAAAATGCCCTATATTAATATGCATTGTCTATGTATGGCATTCATTTTGTACATTTACAGGTGCACAACTATACTGGTTAATTTTGATTTCATTAGTAGTGTTTATAACATTCGTTTTAACAAAAAATATGCTGTGCATGATTATATTATTGGGGCTTTGTGCTGCGTCCTCTTGTGGGCTTTTAGGAGTATTTTCTCCAAGATAAAGTAGGTCTTTAGGTAACACTTTATTTCGATAGTCCACTTTAGACATTTTACTAATTATAAGTAACTTTGCAACTACTTATCAACTACCAATCTTTAGAGAATTAGTAGACTGTCTGCTTAATATCTACTAACACTTTATTGTGATGATATCTCAACAGACTTTCAACTGACTATAAGTATCTTTGCAGGTGCATGTCAACTTATTCCACTAACCCAAACCTCTTCCCTAACCCCAACTCTTACAGTCTACTAATACACTAATGACAGTTAGTTGACGTAGAGTTGCAAATTATTGAAAGTTAGTTGACATGTAGTTGCAAAGTTGTTTATAGTTAGTAGAATATCTAAAGTGGACTATCAAAATAAAGTGTAACAAAATATAATTCGAATTTTATTATTTTTCAAGGACGAATTTCGAATGTACTTGTTCAGCCATTTTGACAGCCCTACTACTTATGATTGGTTTTGTGGTCCAGGGTCACTTTTTTATTGGCACATTAAAGGGACACTTCACCCATTTGCATTAAGCTTTGTATAGTTAGAACCCCAGTCATGTTTTGGAATGGTCATGCATCATTTCCTCAGTTGCCGCTGAGACAGGAGAAATACAGATTTCAGTGTTGCACATCCTTCTTTCAATGATGTAAAAATCATCATTTTGCATCATTGAAAGAAGGAGGTGCAATATCTTTGTTGAGGGGGTGAGACTACAAACACCCCTTTTCTCTGTCAAATAGGCACCAAATTCTAAATGTATGTTACATTTCGACTACAAATATGACACACTTTCAATAAAGATTGATGTTTCTACGGCTGAAATGCTCCTTTAAATTGGCACCAAGAAGCTAGGCAAAATCTTGTTCTATGAAATACAAATCTGTGTAAATGCGAATCATCTGAAAGCAGGTTAGGGCGATTTAATACTAACCACAAAACTGGCTTTACTGATGAGTTACAGTACGCATGAGAATCGCAGGCGATTTATTGCCCACCCCTATGAATTTCTTGGTTTGGAACCCATTATTTTTTGCACTGCTAATGGTATGCTCTACCACCGAGGAGCCAATAGGAGCTTATCATGTACAGCAATTTGAAGACTGATTTCCATTATAATGTATATACTAGCTGCTGTATGAAAACATTGATCTGTTTAATCCTGACCAGACTGACATATTAGCATCCGCTCATCCATTGGTGTGAGTACATAGTGGAACATAGTTGAACTAAGGAAAAATTGGGGCTGGGTTTTTTGGGAACCTGCAAGAATATTATTATTTTTCCAGCTCGTCTGACACTAGCTGCTTTAAAAAACATGAAGTTGGGTGAGAGAAAGCATTGAATGTGCATTGAAACTATAATCTTGGCATAGGGTAGCTATTTTGAAGCATCTAAAACAAAATATATTTGTTGACTACACCGTTCCTATACATCTACTTGTGCTACCAGTATGTGATAGTTTCTATTTTCAAAAGGAGAAAGGAAATCAAAGCAATAGATATGAAAATCTCTAAACTTGAAGAGCATTGCTTACATTCATTATTTTCTCTCTGCACGTGCACTCTTAACTAATATGACACACATAAACTAATTCACAACATCTCAATAAAAATATCAAGTATGCCCATCAGCCACATCAGACACCTACAGTGTTTTTTTCAACATACCTTGCAAGGCATCTTCACCTTAGATATCATCACCAAGACAAATGCATGTGTGACTGACTAATGTAATTTTTTTGCCAATGAATATTAATGAGTATTAATAAGTACAGATATTCAGCAGACAGTGGTAATTAAAGTCTAAAAATATGAGCGTGTCTGACAGGGCGTTATGAACATCTCTAGTGAAAGGATTTTATTTTTACTATTGCTTATTTCCTAAACCATATAAAACAAAGAAGAAACTTTGAAACTTTCTTTCAATAGGTTGTTAAGTTACACTGGAGTGTTTCTGTGTGTGTACATATTTCAATGTGCTATCGTGCGGTCCTTTCTGGTTCCACATCATTGCTCAGGCGTAAGATAACATTCATATTTGACAGCGGTACATTCACTAGACTGAGCACAAATCTCTCTCCACCAGAGGAACACCCAATACAGCGACCGCTTGAATTAACACCACAATGCTTAAGATTTACAGTACACTCTCGTCAAGATCAATTCGAGGTATTCAGGCTTTTTATCGTATTAGTGCAGCTTTGTTCTTCTCCAGGTGGAACAACAAAGTTGGTAACCACAGTTCAAAAAACTAAAGTTAAAGATATTTGCCTGGTTGAGTTTTTTTTTAAAGTTATGTTTTTTAGGCCTATATTAAGACAGTATAGTGGAGCGTGGAAAAGGGGAAAGGGGAGCGGGATCGGCAAAGGACAAATTCGGGAATCAAACTCGGGTCGCCATGAGCACACTGGTGCTACATGTCGGTGCACTAACCACAGGGCTATCAGCACTGACGCCTGGTTGAGTTTAATTCTGCTTTATTTGCATATTTGTCAGCTTTAGTTCTTTATATTATAACAATTTCTCATTAATGCAATTATCTAATCAACCAATCACATGGGAGTTGCTTCAATGCATTTAGGGGTGTGGTCCTGGCCAAGACAATCTCCTGAACTCCAAACTGAATGTCAGAATGGGAAAGAAAGGTCATTTAAGCAATTTTGAGTGTGGCATGGTTGTTGGTGCCAGACGGGCCGGTCTGAGTATTTCACAATCTGCTAGGTTACTGGGATTTTCACACACAACCATTTCTTGGGTTTACAAAGAATGGTGTGAAAGGGGAAAAACATCCACAATTTGGCTACAATTTGCACGAGCTCACCAAAATTGGACAGTTGAAGACTGGAAAAATGTTGCCTGGTCTGATAATTCTTGATTTCTATGAGACATTCAGATGGTAGAGTCAGAATTTGGTGTAAACAGAATGAGAACATGGATTCATCATGCCTTGTTACCACTGTACAGGCTGGTGGTGGTGGTGTAATGGTGTGGGGGATGTTTTCTTGCCACACTTTATGCCCCTTAGTGCTAATTGGGCATCGTTTAAATGCCACGGCCTACCTGAGCATTGTTTCTGACCATGTCCATCCCTTTATGACCACCATGTACCCATCCTCTAATGGCTACTTCCAGCAGGATAATGCACCATGTCACAAAGCTCGAATCATTTCAAACTGGTTTCTTGAACATGACAATGAGTTCACTGTACTAAAATGGCCCCCACAGTAACCAGATCTCAACCCAATAGAGCATCTTTGGGATGTGGTGGAACGGGAACTTCGTGCCCTGGATGTGAATCCCACAAATGTCCATCAACTGCAAGATGCTATCCTATCAATATGGGCCAACATTTTTTAAAGAATGCTTTCAGCACCTTGTTGAATCAATGCCACGTAGAATTAAGGCAGTTCTGAAGGCGAAAGGGGGTCAAACACAGTATTAGTATGGTGTTCCTATTAATCCTTTAGGTGAGTGTACAATAAATACTGCAACATCATTTTTTAAAAACAAGTGAATGCATTTCTGCATTTCATATGTTTATTAGATATGCTAATATGTTATTTATGCATTGATTAATAACCATGCAGGTGCAAATGCATAATAACATAACATTTTAGCACAACTTACATGCTGTGATTTTTTTTTTAGTAAGCATCTCATAATTAAAATAAGTGAGGTTACCATCTCTGTTGTTGTATTCCAGGGACCCTACATGTTTAGGGAATAATGCATTACTTTTCTTAACAGATTAGTTTAGTACAATGAACAGTCTGAAGTAGCTTTTTACTTTGAGACATTGAGTTGTGTAATAAACCTGACATGCATATTGAATCCAAACTAATTCATTTTTAATTAAGTGTCACATCCCTAATTTAAGATATAATGTAAATATAATATTTTGACTAATAAACGGTACACTATGGATATTTCCCAGGCACAACATCTCTCAACTCTGCATCAGGTTGTTAAACTGTTGACAAGGGTGGAAATCCATACAGAATAAGAAATACAGCAACAAGAAATCTGCTCCCGGCTATTTCTGTGCATGTCACCCCATTGTCTATCCAAAAACACCTTAAAAACATAAGTTTAATTGGTTTAAAAACTAAAACCATAAAACTTGTTATAATGCACAATGATGGTTTTTTTTCAAAATTGACATTTGCATTTATGCAGGGGTATACCTTTACCTGGGAAGTCAGGGCAATAATGGCTGTGGGTCGTGACTGAAAAATCTTTTGTTCTGATAGGATCACGGGCACCAGGAAAAACAATACTAAATAAATGCAAATATTAAAATCAACCAAACCATAAAATCATGCATAGTTTGAAGCTAAATTAATTTCTTTATCTAGAAAAGACTTCTCATATCTACTGCTTTTTCACACAACATGCCAATTTATTTGTCACTAGAAGCCAACTCAGGCAGATGCCAACATGAAGGCTGTATCACACACAGATAGATACAAATAGAAATGCCATTAGCGGCTGTTTTTGTAGGCCGCTATTCGCAAATCGTCTGCCATATTGGAACAGTCCAAGGCAGTACGTTAACCAGTGTTGCCAAGTCTGCAGTGGTCACATTAAAACTGGTGATGTGAATTGCTTTTCTTGTGAGTTACAGGGTTTTGTTTAACGGCTGTCACTATTAATGTAAGATTATTTTATTTATGAAAATAAACTATGGTATTTGGGTTAGGGTCATTGGGCTGGTTTTGTTTTGCAAATCTGGCAACCCTGCCACGACGGTCTGTGAACACTCAAGCTGACCGTGTGTCCGTCATAATTTTATTTCTACTTCTGTGCCTTTCATGTAATTGCTTCATCCTTACTATAAGTACATTCACAAATGCCTCAACAATGATGTTTGCTTTAGTTTTGTAAACTGCACCACTAAGCCAGTTAGTTTGCTGTTTCCTTCCCAAACAATGTGTCACCTTAAATCCTTATACACCAGCAGCGAGAGAAGCCCACAGGCCAAAAGTGTTGGACAAGTGATTGATGAAACTATCAGGACCCAAATTTACTCGCAGGCAGATGCATCTATTGCACCTCCGTCCAGGAAAGGGCCAATTAGGCGAAAGAGTAAAGCTCCCTGAGCATCAGACCTATATATTAACCTGTAACTGCCACAGTGACTTGTGAAATAATTGACCAAAAGTTATGGTGTGATATATTTTAAGACACAACTGAATGGCGGGTTTTGCAGTAATTTATTAGCAGCGAGTTTCAGTATAAAGAGTTAAAGGGACACTTCACTTTTTTTTGAAAATATGCTCATTTTCCAGCTCCCATAGAGATAAATAATTGATTTTTACAGTTTTGGAATCCATTCAGCTGATCTCCTGGTCTGGCGGTGACACTTTTAGCATAGCTTAGCATAATCCATTGAATCTGATTAGACCATTAGCATTACGCTAAAAAACAAACAAAAAAATAGTTTCGATATGTTTCCTATTTAAAACTTGACTCTTCTGTATCGTGTACTAAGACCAAACGGAAAAGTAAAAGTTGCGATTTTCTAGGCCGATATGGCTAAGAACTATACTCTCATTCTGGTGTAATAATCAAGGATTTGGTGCCGTAACATGGCTGCAGCAGGTGTAGTGATATTATTTAATGCCTGAAAATAGTCCCCTGCTATTGAAAGTAACCAAGGGGACTATTTTCGGACAGTGCATAATATCACAAAGTCATTGATTATCACGCCGGAATGAGAGTATAGTTCCTAGCCATAACGGCCTATAAAATCGCAACTTTTGTTTTTTTCGTCATTCTTAGTACACGATGTAACTACAGAAGAGTCACGTTTTAAATAGAAAAAATATTGAAAGTCTTCAGTTATTTTTAAGTGCGATGCTAATGGTCTAATCAGATTCAATGAAAAATGCTAAGCTATGCTAAAAGTGTTACCGCCAGACCCGGAGATCAGCTGAATGTATTCCAAAATGGTAAAAATCAAATGTTTAACTATAGGGGAGCTGGAAAATTAGCATATTTTCAAAAAAAGTGGAGTGTCCCTTTAAGCTCTGATCCGCTGATAGCCTGCAACTGTCAATGACTCGCCATGCACCTTATTATTGAAGAAAATATGTTGTGTTTGCAAAATGGATATTTTTGTGGTGTCTGGATGAACATGAAAGAAATATCCAAAATTATCTCCCATTATTCTTTTACCGAATCAAATGCAAGAAGAAAGATAACCCACAAGGCATGCACAACTCAATTGAGTCATCCTAAAATATGCAAACCCATAATTTGTAAATCCTTTAATTCTGTGGAACTTCCAAAAAAGAGTCACCATCAGGTTTATTTAAAGCTTAAATCTTTACTACAAAAGGAGCAGCGTTTGAAATCTCTGCCAATGTGTATGTGCAATACAATAGTCAAATGAACTGTTATTCAGTCAGATATTGTTTGGTGTGATTACAACAGATTTATTCTGTGATCTTTTTGTCTGCTCTAAAATCGACAGTGTGAGATTCATCCAGCTCCGTTAAAAAAATAAAACCCTATAGGCTAGTAAGCAGTGCTTGCTAGGGATTTTCCAAAGCCCTTATAAGGATTAAATATTATATGGCAAAACTACTTATAACAAAACAGCACAGCAATGTGCTTGCAATCACAACACACTACAATAGTGTTGTAACATTACATTTACATTTATGCATTTGGCAGAGGCCTTGAATCAAACGGACTTTCAGAACAGTGCATTCAAGCTACAGATTAACAATTATCCGATACATGTGTTCCTACATTTACATTTCTTCATTTAGCAGATGCTTTTATCCAATTCAACATTAACATTTACATTTATGCATTGGCATTTACAGTGCATTCAATGTATGTGTTAGCAGTAAGGTAAGAGAGGCTGTGTTTATCATGAATAAGTCACGGCTGAAGGGCGCTATGTAAGGCACGACGTGAAGCGGAGTCAATGCAATTCCTTCAGCCGTGACTTATTCACAATACAGCTCTAGCCTTGGGTACCTTATGGCTTTTATAAATGGTTACCACACAATACAAATATTAGACAGGCCCCTTATGTGGTCCAGATTCACATACAGTATATAAAGTATTATGCAAAGGTCTTGGGCACATTAGATGCCCCACCATGTTTATTATGTTTAAATAAAAGACATACAGACAGACAAACAGACAGATTGATTGGTTGATGGCTGCTAAGGTGTTCTGGGTGGTTGCGAGGAAAAGTCAAGTATATATACACTCACCTAAAGGATTATTAGAAACACCATACTAATACTGTGTTTGACCCCCTTTCGCCTTCAGAACTGCCTTAATTCTACGTGGCATTGATTCAACAAGATGCTAAAAGCATTCTTTGGAAATGTTGGCCCATATTGATAGGATAGCATCTTGCAGTTGATGGAGATTTGTGGGATGCACATCTACGGCACGAAGCTTCCGCTCCACCACATCCCAAAGATGCTCTACTGGGTTGAGATCTGGTGACTGTGGGGGCCATTTTAGTACAGTGAACTCATTGTTGTGTTCAAGAAACCAATTTGAAATGATTTGAGCTTTGTGACATGGTGCATTATCCTGCTGAAAGTAGCCATCAGAGGATGGGAACATGGTGGTCATAAAGGGATGGACATGGTCAGAAACAATGCTCAGGTAGGCCGTGGCATTTAAACGATGCCCAGTTGGCACTGAGGGGCCTAAAGTGTGCCAAGAAAACATCCCCCACACAATTACACCACCCCCACCAGCCTGCAAAGTGACAACAAGGCATAATGGATCCACGTTCTCATTCTGTTTACGCCCAAAATTCTGACTCTACCATCTGAATGTTTCAACAGAAATTGGGACTCTTTGGTGAGCTCGTGCAAATTGTAGTCTCTTTTTCCTATTTGTAGTGGAGATGAGTGGTACCCGGTGGGGTCTTCTGCTGTTGTAGCCCTTCCGCCACCTGGTTGTGCGTGTTGTGGCTTCACAAATGCTTTGTTGCATACCTCGGTTGTAACGGGTGGTTATTATATATATATCAAGTTAAGTCAAGTTTATTTTTATATTGCCCTTTAAAACAACATAAATGCTGACCAAAATACTATACAACATACCGTTATATTTCATAAATCTTCTTTATTATAGATTGTTTAATTATTACATCTTTACACACTATCTGAAATACCAACCCAATCTCAAGGTGGTATAGTCTCAAAATATTTAATTTAT
This sequence comes from Paramisgurnus dabryanus, assembly GCF_030506205.2. Lineage (NCBI taxonomy): Eukaryota > Metazoa > Chordata > Actinopteri > Cypriniformes > Cobitidae > Paramisgurnus > Paramisgurnus dabryanus. Next base: position 41,988,111 of record NC_133337.1, on the reverse strand, counting down.
TTATTCTTTAACCCAAACCCCCATTCTAACCCCAAGTCCAAGAAACAATGATTTAAAAATCAAAACAGAAACAATATATAAAATGACAAGAAAAAGAAAGTCATGCTAGGGACTCGAAAAACTCTTTATAGACATTTGTGCAGATGAGCGTCCATGAACTCGAATAAATAAATAAAAATATTTTGGGACTATAACACAAAATGCCTTGAAGTAGGGTTGGAAATACAGGTACCAAACTGGGACTTTCTCCTTTGAGAAGGTCCTAATATTTACTATTTTGATACAGATATGCACATGTGAGGTACTAGTATTTAATGTTGAGGTACTAATATGCACTCAGTGATAGCTTTTGTACCTTACAGTGAGATACTTTATGAACTAGGATTTCTTTTATTATATATATATTTAGGCGAGATATATTCTAAAATGTAATAATAAAGTTTGTCCAAAAACTCCATCCAAAAACCGGTGGACCAGTGGCTGAACATCTGATGCATACAGCAAACTTAATCAGAAACACTAAAGCAGGTTCGAAGTCCACGTCTGATTGGTTGAATTATTTAGGATTTCCGGGTGACGTGTGTCGCGCTATCTACACAAAGCCATGTTCACATCAGTGACAGAGGTTCACAACATAAAGAACATCTTTTAATGTAAAATAGATATTTTAAAGAGATTGTTCACCCCAAAAATAAAAAAGATTAGGAAAAAAATAATAAATGTAAGTAAATGGGGTCCACATAATAAGTTTGCTAACAAACATTTCTTAACATATCTTCCTTTGTGTTCATCAGAACAAAGAAATGGATACAGGTTAGGAACAACATGAAAGTGTGTAAATTATGACAGAATTTACATTTTTGAATGAACTATCACTTTAATGTGCTTGTCATTGTTGTTATAAACCTTAAAGTCATTTGTGAATGAATAATGTACTGTTTGCACATCAATCTGTTATTGTGAAGACTTTCCACACCCCTAAACATGACGTAGCACCAAGCGAAACATGATTGGTTGCTTTACATGTCAGTTATATGGCCTATTGGGCGGTCCTTGGCCATTCAAAGCGTCTATTGTATCCAGCCCTTTAGTACGACTATGCCATAGCAACAACTCTTAATAGGTGTTATTTACCTAAAAGCCTTTAATGGGACATTAGCATAATAGACAAACTGCTCTGATTACAGCCATTAATTCTGCGGTTTCCAAAAAGTTTAGAAGGATTAATTAACCTTTATGTTTTGTTTTTATAGACTAGTAGATCGATTGCTTTTACTTAGACAAACAGGCCCTTTTTGTATTTCTGTCTCTTGACATTTATGCCTTGGCTATATTGGTCTCCTCGTGAGAACATCATTACTGCTCTGATTATTATTAATTACACACTTAGTATCTGACTACACAGGCAGGTCTGTGTACTGACGCTGTGCATGTGAATCACCTTTCATGTAACGTAAGTGTTTCGTCTTCTGACCTGAAACATCTAATCTGTCCATCACAATAAGTTTTTTTTGTGAATTCAGTATTTATTGCATGCTATGCACATCATCCTGTTTACACCATTTTGAAAAACACCTGCTCTTGTCTTAATGGAAGCATCTGTCATTGGATTATTAGTTGCAAGCAATGCATAATGAAATAATCACTATTTTCAAAACATATTTTGCACTTAGCGTGTGAACTAAGTCATTCCTGACATCTTTAGGGAAACAAATTACAGAAATATTAAAGTTGTGCCGTTATTTATTTTTTTATTAGATCTGGTTAGAGAATCGCTCTTGGATGTTTGCACATTTTGCACATTGCAAATTGCACATTTTATTGCTGACATATTTCTTTTACAATGAATGTTTGCAATTTGTCTGTAACTTTTGTGGGTTAAAAATAAAAATAAATCAGTTATAGTGCAAGTACATCACTATTCTCTGATCCGCAGTGATCAGTTTAAAGTAATGATTTATAATTTGAGCTGTTGGTTACGATAATATGGGCAATGCAAGTTTGATGTCATTTGAAAGGTTTAAAACCGTACCTTTTCTGTCACTGGGGTGTTTCATTATTGTACCTTTATAGAAATACAACCCATTAAAATGTTTTACCTTTTGGGGTACAATATTATACCCTAAGAACCTACTATGTACCTTTATAGACCAATTTTGTATCAATTAAATGTTAGGGGCACAAAACATTTAACTATATCTTTAAAGATATACTGTACACTCACCTAAAGGATAATTAGGAACACCTGTTCAATTTCTCATTAATGCAATTATCTAATCAACTAATCATATGGCAGTTGTTTTCATGCATTTAGGGGTGTGGTCCTGGTCAAGACAATCTCCTGAACTCCAAACTGAATGTCAGAATGTGAAAAAAAGGGGATTTAAGCAATTTGGAGCGTGGCATGGTTGTTTGTGCAAGACGGGCCGGTCTGAGTATTTCACAATCTGCTCAGTTGCTGGGATTTTCACACACAAAAATGTCTAGGGTTTACAAAGATGGTGTGTAAAAAGAAAAACCACCAGTATGCAGCAGTCTGGTGTGCGAAAATGTCTTGTTGATGCTAGAGGTCAGAGGAGAATGGGCCGACTGATTCAAGCTGATAGAAGAGCATGTTACAATCAAGGTATGCAGCAAAGCATTTGTGAAGCCACAACACGCACAACCTTGAGGCGGATGGGCTACAACAGCAGAAGACCCCACCGGGTACCACTCATCTCCACAACAAATAGGAAAACAGACTACAATTTGCACAAGCTCACCAAAATTGGACAGTTAGAGACTGGAAAAATGTTGCCTGGTTTGATGAGTCTCGATTTCTGTTGAGATATTCAGATGGTAGAGTCAGAATTTGGCTTAAACAGAATGAGAACATGGATCCATCATGCCTTGTTACCACTGTGCAGGCTGGTGGTGGTGATGTAATTGTGTGGGAATGTTTTCTTGGCACACTTTAGGCCCCTTAGTGCCAATTGGGTGTCGTTTAAATGCCACAGCCTACCTGAGCATTGTTTCTGACCATGTCCATCCCTTTATGACCACAATGTACCCATCCTTTGATGGCTACTTCCAGCAGGATCATGCACCATGTCACAAAGCTCGTAGGGAGCTTTGTGCCCTAGATGTGCATCGCACAAATCTCCATCAACTGCGAGATGCTATCCTATCAATATGGGCCAACATTTCTAAAGAATGCTTTCAGCACCTTGTTGAATCAATGCCACGTAGAATTAAGGCAGTTCTGAAGGTGAAAGGGGGTCAAACACAGTGTTAGTATGGTGTTCCTAATAATCCTTTAGGTGAGTGTAGGAGTCCTCAAGGTACTGTGTAGTAAAAAAGGTACAAGTTACCTTGGTATTATGTTTTGTATACCTGTTAAGGTACAAAACAGAACCTTAGGGTACCACCCAAATGATATAAAAGGTACAGTTTTAAACGAAAATGAACCCCACACTTTAACCCCAGTGCTACTGGCCTGAAAGCACTGCACTAAATTTTATAAATAAGAGTGATGATTTATATGAAATAGCCAAAGTATTGGCATGAGATTTATGTTGGAAAAGCAGGTACAGTAACCAGCAATTTTGTGTTTCGATAGTTACCGATTGCAGCTCTAAGTAAAGATTGCAATGATTGCTAAAAATCCCAACCTAAAATTTCAAGCATAATTAAATTCAAATAAGCTGATGTTGAAATCCCACATATCTATTGGCATGACTTACACAAAAAAAAATACAAAGATGTACACAAGTAAATGCCTCTTCTCCACACCTTTCTCCCAAAAGCCTTTTCAAAGCTTTATTTGTGTTGCTCCTATATCAGCACTCTCAGATTTCCTTTCATCCAATTAGATTACATTACTAATAAATAAATCAATGAATCAAATATACAGGTAATATCAAGATCAATACAGATAAATAATAATGGCAAAATCTCAAAAATTACAAAGTTAAAATTTCCTATTGTAAAACTAAAGCAAAAGACACGAATAAGCAACACGTGTCAATTAATAATAAATAAACAAATGATGAGGCATCTAATGTGTCTAATGTCTATTTCCAAATATTGTTCTATCCTAACAAACCATACCATCAAAGCTTATTTATTAAACTTTTGAATGATGCATAAATCTCAATTTAAAAATATACCCTTATGGTTTTGTGTTCCCGGGTCATATATAGGCCTACAATTTTTATTTATTATATGACATATTTATGCAATGACATTTCAGAAATCAAAAACTGCTCCATTTTTTCTTTAAAGCCAGACTTTGGGAAAGTCTCCTCCAGGGGAAAGGTTCGGTAAAATTATGTGTGGGTTTTGCATCTGTGTGTGTGTGCATGAAAAAAGGGACCGAACTGAATTAAGATATCCACCCACCTCCTGGAAGAATCATCTCATTCAACACGCCTACTCTTACTCTAATCTTAGAGGCGACCAAACCCTGTTCAACCACCCTTTAAAATAACCAGATATGTCCCATTGCAATGACTTATCATAGCTTGCACTGACTGCACTTTACTTGAAATACAAACAATATGATTGCCAAAAAAATATGTTTTTTGTATACTGGCTATATATACCGAATGTCTAAATAAGCTCAATAACACAAGTCTATAAAAACAAAGACTGATAAACACATAAATGACTACATAACCCATGACCTCACCATCATTTGACCAAACCAAATGGGTTTGCAAAGGCCGGAAGCCACCACCTGGCAACCGCCAAGAACCATCAAGGGGACCCTAGCAACACCTTAATTACAATTTAAAATGCCACCACAAAAAAAAAACACTGATCTATACAAGTGTTATAAAACCCAAATTTAACTTTACAGTGTGTGTGGTGTCTTTTGTTTCCCACTAGAGCGAAACTTTAGTAGAAGGACATATACCGGTTATATCACCTTTAGTTTAATAGAGAAATAAATTCTGACACAGAGTATGTTTGAAGTTTTTACGGTGGTGATCTTTCATCTGTCATGAATATTTGATTGGGTTTACATTCAAAGCTACAACGGCTTTCATTTCCTATTTCACAGCGATTTTTCCCAGGATACTGGTGCTCCAGAAAACTGATTATCTCTTTATATCAGGACACAGTCACTGGTTTCACGCTCATAACTTTTTTATGGTGCTTCCTTACGCATCATATCCTCCACCAATGCTGCATCATTTGTCTCTGAGCGAATCCAGAAAAGTTCAGATCAACCAGAATTGTTTTATACTCCTCTCGTTACAGACAACACCAACCTCATCATTCATTTTTATTGAAATGTATGCTTGAATATATTTAAATAATGCGAACCATGTATTTAAGAGTTATTTATGCCAAACTATTTTGGCATCAGATGACTTATAGTCTATCTGCCTGATGCAGGCTGCAGACAAAACTGAACTTTCTCATTCTGGCAAGATCTAAAGAGATTGTCCTGCTTAATTTAACCTTGAGCTATATCACGCTGCCTGAAAATATTTCATTTACCACATTGTTTAATTTGACAATGCAATCTTGTGGGAATTTGTATGTATTTTATGAGGTGGCTGATTCGTAGGGGGTCACAAATCTCCAAATCCTCGATTCGATTACATTTTCGATTCTAAGGTCACGATTCGATTATCGATTTTTTAATTATTATTATTTTTGAAAGACAAAAAATTATATGCCTTTATTATTATTATTATTATTATAGTTTCACATTAACTGTGTGAAACAGTTTTTCCCCACATGGGGGTTTGTGGGCTTCACTTTACGCGAGAGAGCTTGTAGAGAGAGAATTCCTTCTTGCACGCACATGGACTTAATGCACGCGTCTTGGACTCCTTCTAGCATCTGAAATAAAACCGGTGCGTCATAAGCAGCTGCGCTTCTCTCTGTCTCACGTGCATGCGCTCTCGCATCTGTCCAAAGTTTAAACATAAACTAAAGAAGTAATCCTTACGTATTTGTTCAGTTTTATGCGTTTCATGCGAGCTGAGGCAAACTATCCCTTTTGTTTAAAATATAACCCGCTGCATCTTGGCGGCTCTCTCGCGCACGTGCAGAGAGCTGCGCTCTGTCCGAAGGCAGATCACTAGGTAGTAATCCTGTTTATGATATGCATTATAAGGAGTTGTAGCAATACATCCCTCGTGTTTAAAATACAAATCGCGTTCCGCTGGACCCATGTTTTTAAAGGCACCTCTGAGAGGTTTATTTTCCCCTGCTTGACAAGCCGACCGGACGTGACATGGGGGCGTGGCAGCATCGACGATCCCATTTTTTTATTCGAAGTTCGAGGTTGTGACTTAATTTCGATCGATTTCAATTTCGAAACAGCAATATAAATATATATTTAACAATATAACTACAGTATATGCATGTCATAGCTGCGTGTGTGTGGTTCTTCGTCTGCTGCGCATATTGAGTTTCTGCACGAGAGCGCCCTCTGGCTTTTGGATGTAGCTGCATTTCACCGTATTTCATTGAGAAGCATTGCAAGCATCATCGGCTGATATATCGGTGCACCCCTAACAAGCAGAGGAGTAAAGTACTCAAGTATTTTTATTTTACTCAAGGAAATGTTTTTTTTCATTATGTGTAAGGATGTGTACTTTGTCAGTGTGTTTTCCTTGTCTTTTACTTCACTACATTCTGATGCATAACTTTATACTTTTAACTAGACTATCAAGTTAAATACATTAAAATCTAGTATTAAATTATGTATAATTTTATATTTACTTTAGGAAAAAAACTCAAGTACTAGATTTTTTATGTAACTGAGTATTAAAAGCTATGATTAAGAAATGTAGTGGAATAACAAGTTTGATATTATGCTTTAAAATGTATTAAAGTAAAAGAATAACACCCTGATAAAGTGCAGATACTTAAAAAATTTACTTGAATAAAGTAAAATACTTGAGTACTTTGCATCTCTACTTACAAGTAATACTGTTTAATATCAAAAATATGCCACAGCACTAAGCATTTCTTTATAAGCGCATTTTGAAACATTGCATTTCATCTAGACAAAAATCAAATTGATCTGGCCTGGTGGAAAATCGATCATGACTGGTGGCATTTGCATAAGCGTTCTGCATTTTTCATGCTTGGCCGGTGTTAACATTCATTGCAACCAGATTTCAAATCTCACATTATAAAATGTGCCTGTGGGTATATGGAAGAGGGTTCCTTATATATATCCAACCCAAAATAATTTTCTCCCCTAGGAAGCAATTCAGTCAACATCTGTCATTACCTGGCTCTATTATTATATTATTAATATCATTGCTCACTTTATTATTGTATTATCTTTTTACAAGTTCCTGTACACTCATACTGCCTACCAAATTCTGTTGTTTAAGTGTAATCGGTGAGTTTAAACAGGATTAGTGGTTGTGGGAGTTGCTGTAAGAAAATAAAAGCAGAGGTACAAAAATTGTGAGGGAGGCCAATTTTGAGGATTTTCTTTCTAGTATCAACATTGCACAACAGTGTATTTAAAGCTCACATAGACATACAGAAGAGCAAAGTTTTTTTTTATTCAGATGTCAGAAGCATGTCGCTCTCTGTATTTTTTCTCTCTTGACAAACACTGTGCATATCACACTCCCAGCGAGAGCCCGCTCATCACAGGAGATGTGTCCCAGACAGAAAATCAAACAGCCATACAAGGAAATCCACTGGAAATGGAGAAAATGTTTTCTGCTTTTTCATTCAGCTCAAAAAAAAAAAAAAAAAATTCCTATATGAAACCATACAACAAAAGGCCACATGAAGTTGAACTTGCAACTTGGATGACACCAGTTCTCTTGGATAAAAACAAAGGGTCCTAAAATTGTCAGCAAACTGAAAACTTACAAACCAGCAAACTTTTGAAGACAGGTTTAAAAGAGCAAGTCTTTGAAAATTATACTGTGTAAACTATGTAAACGCAAACCTGTGATTAAAGTGATGTCATGAGCATGTGTTAAAGGGCACCTATTTCATTGCTAAAAAACAACATTATTTTGTGTATCTGGTATAATACAATGTGTTTGCAAAAAATAATAATTCACATATACCGTACATTTTTGTAGCTCCAGATATACTGTCTTCCTGAAACGCTTTGATTTTATAATCAATCACTGTGTCCCTGATTGGCCAGCTAATCTGTACGTTGTGATTGGTTTGAATAACTCTGACGTCACCCGGAAATGTGACACTCCTTACCATGTTTTAAAGATTCGCTGGCAATGCAAATGAGCTAACATACAGGTACACATTGCAAAAAATATTTTCAAGAAAAAAATCTTAGTATTTTTGTCTTGTTTTCAGTTAAAAATATCTAAAAATTCTTAAATTAAGATGCTTTCTTTTGATGAGCAAAACCAACCCAAGAAAATAAGTTTAGTTTTAGACCAAAAATATCAAATTTAAGTGATTTTATGCATAAAATAAGCAAAAAAAAAAAAAAAAATCTGCCAATGGGGTAGGCAAAAATAATCTTGAACATTTTTCTTAAACAATAAATTCAAGAAATATTCAAGAAAATTTTGCTTACCCCAATGGCAAATTTTTTGCTTGTTTTATGCACAAAATCTAACTAGAGTTATTTTCTTGGGTCGTTTTGCTTATCAACAAAAAGCATCTTAATTTAAGAATTTTTAGATATTTTTACTGAAAACAAGACAAAAATACTTTTTTTTACAAAATACAAAAAAAGTAAAAAAATTTGCAGTGCAGGCTGAGTTCGAAGCGGGAGCAATTATAATAACTTTTTTACCATGTGACTATAAACCCAACATGATACATTCAAACTGATGTTATATAGAAGTGCACACACATGTAGTGTTTACCATCGCCATCTACAGGCCTGGCATGCATAATACACAGTTTTTATGCCTTTCAAAAACCTCTTCCAATTTTAATTACATTCATTGTTGTGGGGAACACAAAAACTGTTTAGCAAACGTTTGCTGAGTAAAAATGGCAAATTATTCCCTCTGTTGACAATCGGGCACCTGCAGAACAGGTGCACTGGAAAATTTAGCACTGTGTAGTATTTGGTGGGTAAGAAAACTGTTTGCTGACAAATGGAGCTCCTGCAGAGCTAACACATTTGTGTTTCATCTATGCGTGTCAGTAAATACAGTAAGACACCAGTGAGATTGAAAGTTAACCCACATTTGGCTTTAAAATGAACACAGCATTAATTAACTCAAAGAGTAGTGTTAATGTTTTAAGCAGAATACAGCAGGAAAGACAATTATTCTGTGTAAATGAAACGCCACATCAAAGACGAACAGTGTGGCTTTTCACACTTCAGTGTGCAAAATAATGCAAGAAAGAATCTCTAGTATGCTTTTTTCAGTGAATACGTTTACATGCACAAAATAAGCGGATAACTATCAAAAATCTGGGGTGCGTTCTCCGAAACTACCTTAACGCTACGTCGTTCTTAAGTTGTACCTTAAGCTGTACCTTATCGCTAATACGTGTTTGCCGAAACGGTCTTAGTTACGTATACCTTCTGTAAGTCATACGTTTGTAAGGTTGGTCTGGAGCACTCTTATCCCACATGACTCATCCCATCACTTTCATAAAAGCTTACATTGCAGTCATATATAACTAAATATTTGTAAAAAAAATTAAAAAAATAAGTTTATACACTCCGTGTTTAATTAGGCAAATATTTTTATATTTAAAGAATAAAACATTCACATAATTAGACATCATTGGATTGATGGTTGTTAGATTTTTTATTATGTTTTCCAAAGGGACGTCAGCTGCGAACTATTAAATGCTACAGGCTTAAGAAACTATTTAAAAAATATATATTGGGTGTTGGAGTTGGTGAAACTATGGCAGCTATACATCGAATCCTACTATTTAATTTGTGCATTTCATATCCGTTAAATCTTAGTATTTTAGTTGCATAAATAAATCGGGTAAAAGAAAATAATTATGATTATTAATGTTAATTCGACTTTGCATCGAAGTTTTTTGACGTTTTATAACTTTGAGGCAACTGCATGCCATATTCTTTATAAACATTCAAAATAAACTGCTCCACTTGATTACGGCTTGTATAGTCTCCTAAGGTCAACAAAATTTCCACATTAAAACTAATCAAGCTAAAATCTAAAGCAATCATACTATATATTTATAAAGGCTATTATATAATATATATTTTTATATGTTATATTTGAAGTAGACAGACAGGCTCCAGAAATGCGTTCATTAAGCTTTATCCGCATTGTAACCACGCTGCTTGCGCATCCAGTGTCCAAGCACAATAAACGCGTCAACTAATGAACAACAACAGTTTGTTTTTAGATATTTTAAGTGTAATGCACAGCCAAGTACCTGCACGACCCACTTTATTCCCCTTTGCAACGCACTTATTGGGAACCCCTAATATAAATTTTAATTTCAAGTGAAGGCATGGCGGATGCAATGGAGCAGTTTATGCATGATACGTTTGGAAATAAAGTTGCGGGTTTTGCACGGGTTTGATATAAAATTTAGAAGGTTGAATTTAGTTGTTTGCAATTTGAAATATTTTTACCAGATATTCCTAATAAATTTAACTTGAACTATTTCTAAAATGTTTCTTTAATAAAGAACACCGCTATCTCATAACGCAGCGAAACCTATTACATGAAGTGAATAATTGATTGTCGAGCAATCGATATCAATCTATTCAGCACCTCCACCATGGACAGCACCCGCTAAGGTCGAACTTAAGAAGGTTTACCTTAAGCAACATCCTAAGGTATAGTTCGGAGAACACACGTAGGAAAGGTATACCTGTAGTTAAGGTGTACCTTTTGAGTCTTCGTATCGCGCTGAGAGATAACGTTATCGGAGAACGCACCCCTGCTTATTATAGAAACCCGTTTACATGCAAATCAATAAACTGGCAATGCAGAACCTGTAAATGTAACATGAGCTTTACATTTTGCACAAGTCGCTTACTTACGTTTGTGATGTTTATCTTATACGCGTGGAGACATGCGCACTAAACTGCGAAAAAGCCGGTTTAAGCAATTACAAGGAAAAAAATTACCCATGCCATTCGGTTTTTCCTTAAGCCACTTATGGGCTACTAACACATTTTGTGTTTTCCCTTTAATTTATTTGAACTAGGGCTGTAGCGATTAATTGTGTGTCCCATTAAAAATGCCTGTCTGAAATCTATTCTTAGTCGCAAGGCTGCGTTTCTTTGTTTCATGCACAGATTGTGCGTGTACTACGGCATTTGGTCAGTAGGAAGTCCTTATCAATCTAAAATCATTATGAGTCGGAGTCGTTTATAACTTGCATTTAAAAAAGCAACCCTCGTCAAACACACTCATTCAAAATATTCTTTATTATCATGAAAATACCTGAAACAATTGAAGAACAGCGATATAAATATTCCTGTAGACATTTCCTGGAATAGTGTTTGTAATGCTACAATTGGAGTTTCTGCACAAGAGCGCCCTCTGGCTTTGGGATGTGGCAGCATTTCACCGTAATTCATTCATTGAGAAAACGCGCATTTGCACGATTAATCGGTACAGCCCTAATTTGAACAGTCAAGTTATGTTTTTATGAGTTATAGCAATCGTGAAAAATGGAACTAGAAAGTTTTAATTAATTGAATTAAAAAACATTTTGTCATTGTACAGCTTTGTATGCAATGGAATTGGAAATAAGTAATTTTTTAAATGACTTACGCAGCCAATTGAAATAAACTTAAACATTTAAGACAGCAAAACAATTTTACAGTCTAATGAAGTGTATACACTTTTCAGGGAAATCAACCGACAAATGGCTTTGATGTAATTGTTTTGGAGATATGAGGAATTATTTTAGCCAAGGAACAACTGCACGCATCACTGTTTTGAGCTAAAGTACCTGCAGAAATATATAGAGACTTTAATAAAAGGACTTTCAATACAACACTGCCAAGCAAGCACTTGAGTGGGATTTTAGGCATTAAACGCCAATTAAAAGAAATTGTCCTTATGTAAGATCCAACGAGAGACGGGTAGTGAAACAGGGTTTGAGCTCAGAGAAGGCCATGTGCTACAGGCAAAAACTCATTATGGTTTGTCTAAGTGTCTGCTGCAAATTTTACAGAGATTCATTTATGCTGCATGGCTACAAGGCCTCTCTACATAAAACTCAAACTATCCCTCTTCTTTATTCTTTGGTTTCTGTTGCTCATCAGTTTTCTGGCATCATCACTGCTCCTTTCTCTTTCTCTCTCTCTCTCTCTCTCTCTCTCTCTCTCTCTCTCTCTCTCTCTCTCTCTCTCTCTCTCTCTCTCTCCATTTCATGTGTTACATCCACGTCTCAACGACCACCATCACTTCCAACATAATCTACATAAAAGGTGAAAGACACTTTCACCCGTCCTGATGTGTGCCACATTAGTTTCTACCTCATCCCTGTAACCAAACTAACTTCATTTTATGGTTTTCAATGTGTACAGAAAGCCATGTACCGTATTGTTAGAGAGCAGTCTAAGTCATACATTTTCCATAATGTAGGTTCCACTGTTTAACTCCATGTGGTCCAAAAAATGAGGCACCGCGTTTAACGTGTTTTCATATCATAGCAGAATCAACTTAATTACACTCTAAGGCTCTTGTATTTTGGGGATTCCCGCCTGGATTTGGCCTACCCAATTTCAAAAGCTTCCCATACCCACATGCAGAGGTGTACATAAAAAAGTTTGGTATAATTTTACAGGAAACCCTTTGAAATTACATCAAACACTGTTGAAAGGGCTAAACATGGTTGTATGTGTTGTCAGTCCTCTAATAAACACAAAAATAAATAGGCGCTTTTTGATGTTTTTTTTCTAAAGTCTGTATTTAAAAGTGTATATCTTTGGCCCTGAGTGGTAATGAAACCTGCAGACAGTTTTGTTTGATTTCAGCAATTGTCAGCTTATAGAGGAAAAATGAAATTTTTCTGTTTCATAATCTATGCAAAAGTTATTCTACTCCAACTCAAGGGAGGAATAATAACCCAACTAAATGTATGTCTAAAAAAAGTGTCCCCATAGAATAAATGCAATATCTTTATATCATTTTACAGCAAAACCTTCGTCACCGTCTGGCACTGTATTTGACCAACCATGTGTTGACAATAACCCAGCATTTTTTGAGTGAAACACATGTGGAACCAGGGACGTGCACAGACATTTTGAGGGGCAGGGGCTCAAGTGAAATAAAGGGCACTTCCATAATTATGTATATTTTTTTCTTTTTTTTTTAAACAAAAAGTATATATATTAACGCAATTCTGACTTCCTTTTTAAAAAAAATATTAAAAAAGTTAATTAATTTTATCTTCCTCAAACTCACGCAATTGTTTAATTTTCAAAAGATGTCTACAAAATAATCAGTTCACACAGACACCATGGACTCCTTAGTATTCTAGGTTTATAGAGCAGCAAAGGAAGCCATTACACAATGTGCATGTTTTGAAAACATTAAATTACACATTAATTACAAATTTGTTAAAATGCTAAAAACAAAGTTGTGACTGCTGAGTTAGTGCTACATGCCAATAAATGCTATATCATATGCTAGCGTTTAGCTGATTAGTTGTTAGTTGTTACTCAAAATGTATTTTTGTCTGATAAGGGCTCAAAATATAAGGTCTGTTTACTAATGTGAGCTTCTGGCATGAGCCTCAGAGCAGAGCTCAACATTATTATTCATGGCCCTTTCAAATAGGGCAAAAATAGACCATTTAATTAAAATGACAAATTCTAGGGTTGTAAATGGACATGTAAAAACGTTTCTGGATAATTTTTGCACTTAATAAAGCAACATTGTCAAAGAACAATTTAACATATTATGGCAACACATCCTATGGCACCTTTAATCTTAGGTGTCATATTTATTAGGGTTACACATGTCAGAAACAACAAATATAGATTAGGCCTATTTTATTTGTATTTTATATTTCACTTTTTTGTTATGTCAGTGAAAATTCAGACTGGGCAAGTAAAATACTGAACCATCAGATTTCTTTCCAATCTACTACAGCACTCCAGTATAACACATTATACTTATTTAACAGACATTACAAAAAACGCAAACAAAAAAGCTTACTACTGCAGTTAGCAATTATTTTATTGTTTGTGCTTTATTATTTTCTGAGCAGTCTGTTTAAACTACATACATATACTACTATTCGGTTACAAGTTTGCAACTCTTCAGGTTAATATGGGATTGCCATGGAAAACAATGTCCCTGAATCGTTATGTGTAACAAAGTGTCCCATATTTTGTGCATAAAACTGTTAATATAAGAATGCTTTCATCCTCACACACTTACCGGTAGATGCCTGCATAATCATGCACATGATCGCGTCTCTTTCAGGCTGAGCTTTGGCGTGCGAATGATGCAGCACGAGTGTAGACAAACCAATCATAAAGCGCAGTAAGTTAGAGAGGCGGGACTAAGGAAAGGTAAATCCAATCATATTAGCGATTTGAATTTTGGAGGCGGGACTCATCTGTTAACCGTTTGTGTGCCACAAATAGCGCTATTTTTCTTTATATAAGAGTTTAAATCTCATTTAAATGGTTTCTGAATAAATTCATGTTAAATTAAATATGCAACAAGTAAAAAAACACAAGAAACAGACAGACATCAGTTGTTATATGAATAAAGATCATATTTTTTTTTTTTTAAAGCACCCCAGAAAAAAGGGCACTTTCTCTCCAGGAATAAAAAGGGCAGGTGCTCAAGCCCCCTTTGATGTCTATGTGTGCACGTGCCTGTGTGGAACGCATACCACACATACACAAATATACAAAATAAACGAAACCCATCTCTCTAATTATCTGATTTTCACTTGTCTGTCTCAATATTACATTCACAAATTAAAAAAAGTCAATATTTCATCGACTTCTACGCAGGATGTGCCGTCTGAAGCTTTTAGATGGGCTGTAGCTGCGTCTCAGAAGAGCAACTGTGAGATCTTTTATTTCTCTTTCATTGTTTTGCCCCGAACTGTTCCGCTCTCATGCCCTTATTGATCGGTTGACCTATACGGCACACTAACTCATTCTGGGAAATACTTACTAATATTGTGTACGGGTCTTTAAATGGATCAGAGGAGGCCGGTTCCCCCCTGAATCATATACGTACAATCACTGTGATGCTGTTTCTACTAAAGCACGGAGGATTTATAGAAACAAGACAGAAGTTAAAGGTTGGATGTGCTTGTGAATGTGTGTTCTTGGTTAGCACAGCGAGTGGTATGGGATAATGTTAGCAATTTCCTTTAGAAGCACAACAGCTCTTCCATCATGTGATGTCTATAATTTCTGTTGACAATAATAGAAGATGCATGGCAGGTTTGAGAAAATGTGTGTTGAGAGGAACAATGCACAGAGGTCGTCCAACTAATGCTTACCGAATGGGAGGAGAGACACAACCTCATATGTATTCTGTAAATAGCACCGACGGCAAGTGCATCGATTTTCATGTCTTTCACAATTCTAATAGTTCTGTGTTTTCTTAAAGGCAAAATTAGTACTTCAGAGACACAAAAGGGACGAGAGATAGAGAAGTAGAAAGAGAGACAGCTTTTACAATTCTAAACGATACCTTTTATTTGCAAACATGCACGCCTCTATAATGTGTATGTATGAACCATTATAAAAAGGCAAGAAAAGACACCTGCTGCTTAAAATTCACTTTACAGACTACTGCTGGTTATTCAGACTACAACCTTTATGTCCTTAACCACCCACTGGTAATACAAATCACAAATCCATCATTTCTATTATCTATAACAGTGTTCCTGTAGCTTAACTGATAGCATTGTGTTTACATTGCAAAGGTTGTGGGCTCGATTCTCGGGGTAACACACAAACTGATAATGTATTGTAAATCATTTTGTAACAAAAGATATCACTAGATTAAAAACAGATAATCTGAAAGACTAAAAGAAAGTCTCCCGCTAAGTTTTCCCTTCCAAAAAAATAGTCTGCAATCTCACATGTGTCTCTTTAAAGCTCGGGATATACACTGCAGGATTTTTGCAATCCTATAAGATCATAACCTTATCACACTGTGCGACATGGATGGTATAAACTTGGGTACGACAAGTAGGATGATGTCACCTATTGAAATGAAGGCTGTGACGGCTGCAACACATGTTAGTGCAACGTCATCAGCATACGATACTGGTTAAGAAATATGGGTACGCAAGTTATAGCAGCAAACACACTGTGTATTGATCATGCTGAATTTCGGACACTGTAAGTGTTGTCTTCGGTTGCAAGACCAGGAAAACAGCCATCTTTGAACCTGCAGGATCACCAATTAAAGGCCACGATCACACAAATCACCACGATTGCTTTACAATGGTAATCTTTCGCTGGGACAGCCAGGGGCGTCAGTTTGTGTTGAAAAGTGGTGGGGACAAAAGATCAGATGAAAAAACATTACAGCAGGACGGGAAAAATATTGAATAACGGCGCATCAAAAATGGCCATTTTGTGCATAAAACAAGCAAAAAAAAAAAAAAAAAAAAACTGCCAATGGGGTAAGCAAAAAAGTCTTGAACATTTTTTTGCTTGTTTTAAGCACATTTTTGGTCTAAAAATGAGATTTTTGCTCATCAAGAAAAAGCATCTTAATTTAAGAATTTTTTAATATTTTTACTGAAAACAAGACAAAAATACTAAGAATTTTTTTCTTGAAGATCTGACTTTCTTACTTAGTATTTTTGTCTTGTTTTCAGTAGAAATATCTAAAAATTCTTAAATTAAGATGTATTTTTTGCTGAGCAAAATGATGTAAGAAAATAAGTCTAGTTTTTAAACAAAAACAATACAAAATAAGTAAATTTTTTGCTTAAAACAAGCAAAAATATCAAACAATAGGGTGAGAAAAGTTTGCTTAAATTAAGTGTTTAAGAAAAAATAAATCTTATTTCTAGATTTTTTCTCACCCCATTGGCAGATATTTTTGCTTGTTTTTATCACAAATTCACTTTTTTGTCTAAAAACTAGACTTATTTTCTCACATAATTTTGCTCATCATGAAAAGCATCTTAATTTAAGAATTTTTAGATACTTCTACTGAAAACAAGACAAAAATACTAAGTAAGTAAGAAAGTCATTTTTGCAGTGTAAGTTGCACATGTATTTCAAAAAGTGGTAGGGACATGTCCCCATCGTCCCCAGCCAAAAACCGTGCAGCGTATCCCAGGCTTTAGAGATATCTCAACGGTGTCTCAGAACTGTGTTCATATTTCCTTTCCTTGAAAAGTCAGAGATTTTTTTTTATGAACTTAGATTTTTATGTTAATTTAAAACATCTTAATAATTTATAATTTACTGAGTGCAACTTTAAGAACAGACCAACCCCGAGAACACAAAGTAGCCCATTTTGTGTGGTCATAAGTGCCAAATTTCTCCTTCTCCACAACAAAACATAATAGGTGAACTTTCATTCCTTATTCATGGTTGTACTTTACTTCAAAAAATGACACACTAGGGAGTGAAAATCTCTTCCGTTCTCTTAAAAACGTCTCTGGGGACCTTACATAAGAGTGGTCATATGGAGAAGAAGAAAAAAGAAAGAAAAGAAAGAAAAAAGAAAGAAAAAAAGAAAAATTCCTACAAAATCTTAGGACAAGTGCACATGTAAGAGTATGCTTGTGCAAAGCAAATGCAATAATGTCCTTTTTGAGGAGAACGAGTACAAACTTTATTTCTCAAAATCACATTAGAAACTTCACCAAGTTTGAGATAAGTATCATACTAACTTTTACAAAAAAGTGCTTGGTACTCAATTTTGTCCATAAATGTCCATTTACCCTTTAGCGTTATTTTCAACCCAACCCCACTGGGTTGTAATTTAACCTGGATTCTTCAAAATGCTGCGTTGTTTTAACCCATTGTGGGTCAAATTGAGCAGTTTTTTATTAAAAGCATACATTTTTGACCTATTGACATTAATCCAGCATTTTCTACAATGTTCAATAAAATTTTTGTGAAGTTATCCACATCACCTACAATAAACGTTGACTCACATCAGTGCTCTAAACAAGCTTTGATCTAAAACACATACGGTATAATACCCACAATCTGCACGTTCATCAAAATTAATGGAGGCTGCCATAAAAACAGCATGTTGATTAATCATAAGGACGAAGAGGCGAAAAGAGGGAAATTTTAATAATGGTATAAATAACATTAGGAATGTAAACAAATAACCTACGCAAAACATCATTAAAGGTCATTTTTAGTAACTGACCGTTCCCTTTCAATACGGTTCACTTCGCATTGCGTCAGTTAGCTGACGCTATGGGGGGGAAACTCCTGTTTACTCCGTGACTGAAGCCTATTGGTTGACGTCTGTACAAAGTACAGACCAATGACGTTTGAACCCGCGCGCGGGAGGAACGCGTCCTTATATAAGCGCGGTTCAATCGTCAGGAGCTCATTATTTTCTCCTTCAGCGCGAACCTCTCGCTGCTCCGAAGAAAAAGAAGAAGCCTTACCTCGCCGTTGACAAAAGCCCTGCAGCGGAGTCCAGGCCTAGCGTCTTCCCCTGCCGTTTTCCGGCTGAGAACCGAAGATAGCAGAGTCCAGGTCTAGCGTCTTCCCCTGCCGCTTTCCGGCCGAGAACCGAAGATAGCCTTCGCTTGCCGTGGTTTGAGCCCTGTGCAGCGGACACACGCCTGACGAGGTCTCCCCTGCGGCCGCCCGGTAAGATCAATATTTTTAATATAAAGGCTATAAGCTAAAAGAGCAGGCGCTGTTGTAATAGCGTCCAGCACAGCGGCTCGGTGAGCCTCTCTGCTATGAATTTCCTCCGAGCGCGTTACCGGTCTGGCACCTCCCACGCCGGGACCTCGCTTATGCTTTGGTTGTCTTATCCATGTTTCGTGCTCCCCCTGCTGTTCCTCTCTCGCCGGGATGAACACACGGCGAGCCATGAGACTAGATGGATGCATAGACAAGCACACACGGACTAACCCCCCCTGTGTTCTGTCACACCGCAACCGTTCATGCTTACAGAGTCCCTTCGCTCCTCTTACATTCAGTGGCGAGATCTCTGGCACATATATGAATCCCCCGAGTGCATCGGGTGATACCGTCACGACGCATGGCTGTTCTGTCTGTGTTGCTGCTCCCCTCTGCCGTTCCTCTCTTGTTGAGATGAACAAGCGGGGAACCGTAGACCTGGATAGATGCATACGACAAGCAAACACGGGCGGTCTGCCCCTGTCTCTGTCATAGCACAGCCACTCGTGCTCCACGCTCGCGGAGTCCCTCGCTCCTTTCCCCACAGTGGTGAGGTCTCTTAACGGCTTAGCTAGCACGCGGTATTACGGCTCGCTGCCTCTAAATGCAGCTGTCCAGTGTTCAACGATTACAGAGCTTCATGCCCCTCCCCTCCTGGAGCGGCGCGATCTCATTCGTCTGCTCGATAGGGCCGATTCGCCGCTATTGGAGCACCAAGAACACTCATTATAAGAGAGCTTCATGCCCCTCCCCTCCTGGAGCGGCACGATCTCATTCGTCTGCTCGATAAGGCGGACACGCCTCTATTGGAGCGCTAAAACACTTATTATAGAGCTTTACTGGCCTGAGCCGATCTCACTTCAGATAGCTCATTTTTCGTCTGCCTGGTAATTTCTCTCTGGTTTAGACGGAATCAGAGGCAGAACGAATTTGTTTATAATATACTGGGGCCGAATACCTCCCTTTATTCAGTCCCGTCCTATATCAGTGCGCTGAATATTGGTACATTCTTATATATATATACCCGGTTTTTCTGCCCTTTTAATAAACGGCAAAACCGCGGGCCTCGCGGCAGACTTCCTCTCTGCGATGGGTTCAGTCTGACATTAAACTACCTAGACATACTACCCTGCTCCGTGAGCCGTTCGGTCACCGTCACTACTGAGGCTTGTGCACCTGAACGGCTGAGCTCTGGTCTCCGCAGCATAGCTGCATCAACAGAGAACGAAACTGTCTGGGAAAAAGGGGTTATGTCGCGCCTCGGCTGGACTGCCCTGAAATGTTTTCTGTGTGCTGTTTATCCAAACATACTGTGTAATACTGTCGGCTATGCGACCTCACTATAGTGGCGAACGGTATTTAATTCCTCTAAAAAGAGTAATTTCCGTGCTTACTATACTGTGTATTGACATCCACGGTTGTACGGTGTCTCTAAACACTTTATCGCCTTACTGACAAGCAATCAGTAATACGCACACACGGCCCGCTGTCCATAATTCTATCGACGCTAGCCGAAAAAACCCCGGTTTGGCCATATACTGTGTATTGACACCCCACGACTGTACGGTGTCTCTAACACCTTTCTGCCAAATTCGCTCGCAGCCCACCTCAGTTTCTCCGCTACGATGTTGATGGCGCAAACGAGCACGGTCTTACGGCTGTTATTCTCTCTTCCTAGAGGAAGGACAGCCTCAGACTTTTGCATGGCTCCAAGCGTTTGAATCGCGCCCTCTCCGGACGGCCACTCAAAGGCTTACAGCCAAGCGGTTTATGACGTTTTTCGGCCATATAGCTGATTTATATTAGCGGATCCGAAGACGCTCACACCTCCGCTCCAATACTCGGAGATATTAAGGGTAATATCAACCTCAAGTGAGCTTGCTACCCGCCACAATAAGTTTCAAAGCTTAAAGCTTAAATTCATCTCGTTTAAGACGGGCGCACGTACCCCTCTAACGAGCCTCGGAAAGCTGAATATCGTGGCATTGTTCATAAGTCCACTTCAGTTTGACTAAGCAAAGGTCCCGCCCCGAGCTGACGGCCGGGAAGCTTGCTTAAGTTACACACTGCTGCATGAAGTGCTGTCATTACGAGCTAGCCCAGCATTTGCTGTGGATTGAACACGCTTTACGACGGCAATCAGCCTTCGGCGCGTGGAACGCCGTTTGTCTCATATAAATCACCTTGTACTGTGAATACGGTACATTAAGAGGATGATTTAGCACTGCAGCACGCTCGACCGTGTTATTGTGATAATGCGGTCGGGCAATCTACGGTGGTTTCATTATTTACCGAACCAGACTGAGATCTCGCCCCCTGAACAAGCTGACGAGTCATCTCCTTTATAAACTCATTGCATCGCTTTATAAGCTATGTTCAATCAGAGTGATACGCATCTCATGCTTAAACTACCAATATTAACCCATTACGATGGGCGTGCGGAGATGGCATCCGTGGGACACGACCTACATTACGTGCCTTATGACACATTGACACAAGCTGCTAGGACCCCTTTCACGAGGCGTCCTTATGCAAAATCTGATCCATTCTGTCTAGTGACATTTGAAAGTCAATACCCCCCGCGAATCGTGGGTGGAACACTTTTCTCCTCACTACAGAGGCACGGCGGCTCTCTCCCCTACCTATAGGCCTATCTATGTGGCCGTGATAACAGCGAACCACGCTTTTACGACCGACCATTCATTTAATTCACAAGCCTGTAATCTCTCAGATGCGGACGGCGGCGGTAACAGCGAACCATGCTTTTACGGCTGGCCATTCACTTTATTCATAAGCCTGTCATTTCTCAGATGCGGACGGTGCCCGAGGCACAGCGCTCTGGAACTGTCCAAGGTCCTGAATGACACATACGTCTGACGTACATCAGACGATCAGCTGTTCATCTGCGTCACAGATCACTCACTAGAGCACCTGTCAATACAGGCTATTTATGGATCGTTGACGTTATCACCTCCCGTGACAATTATGCTCACTTGTCTTAGAGCATGGGCATGGTCTTAGAGGTTTTTCATTTGACAATTGTGACACGGCCGGCTGGTCCCCGCCGTCCACGTTGTCAGTTTACAGCTTCGACATCCCTGCTTCGCGCACTACTGAGGTTTGTTGCATTAAAGGTGCGCCCATTAGCTCACCTGTATGCACGATATGGTTTTTAATTATATGCGTCCACCGTGCGCTTAGAGAAGCTCACATGTACACGCTATAACATTTTGGTATACAATAAGATGCGCTTGGGAAAGCTCACCTGTATACACAGCTGTGTTATGATTTGTGACACATACATTGTTGTTCATCTGTGTACGTTCACGGTGCGTTGGGTGCCCACCGTTACGTTCATCAATCATATTTGTACACATTCACGGCGCGTTCTGTGCACTGATTTATCTATACGCATTCACGGTGCACTGAAGAGTTCACCCGTGTGCGCACAATTTATTATCAGAACACATGACGGCGCGCTCGAGAATCTTGCCGGCCTGTGCATTATAACACTCTGATTCATCTATATGCATTCACGATGTATTCAAGTGTTCACCTGTGCCCGTGCAATTTATAGTCAATACACATTTACGGCGCGCTTGGAAAGCTCACCGATCTGTGCTCTATAATACTACCTATATGCATCCCGATG
Organism: Paramisgurnus dabryanus; assembly: GCF_030506205.2. Classification (NCBI taxonomy): domain Eukaryota; kingdom Metazoa; phylum Chordata; class Actinopteri; order Cypriniformes; family Cobitidae; genus Paramisgurnus; species Paramisgurnus dabryanus. Next base: position 41,965,717 of record NC_133337.1, on the reverse strand, counting down.
CGCTCGAGGGTGCACCTGGGTTCACACTATTGTGGTATCTGTATAATCCCACGCTACGAACCGTTCTGCCGCATATTATAGTCAGATCGGGCGTTCGTGAGCTTCGCAGATCACTCACTACGTAGCCTATGTCTGTTGCTAACAGTGGTTATTTAGATGGATCGTTGAAACCATCGCACTGGCTCACGCCCCTCTATGAGCTATGTCCTATATAGAGCCCACTCTCTGCGAGTTTGGCTTCTTCATGAACTTGGTCTACAGGGGTATCTATATCTATATTTGATATCTGCTACGCGGCCGGCTGGTCTTCGCCGTCTACGTTGTCAGATTGTACAGCTTAGACGTCCCTGCCCTACGAGCGCAGGTTCTCTCGGCTCAATCATGCACGCTCATGCGTTTTATGTGTACACCACGGTGCGCTCAGCGAGCTCACCAACGTGACTCTGAATTTACTTATCTCGCACAGCCGCGGCGCGCTCGGTACCTCGCCGTCTTGTGCTATGTTATGTGCCCCCGGTGCGTTTAAAACCCCACCGTGTGCGCGTCAACAATTTATATGGTGCTTACTCATTTGCTTTTAAAGCTGTGAATATGCCGGGTATAGGGCCACACGCAGTGTCTCTCCGGTAAGGCACTTCAGTACGTTGTGTATGCACGGCGTGATGGGATTACGTTCCCCCATAGCGTCAGCTAACTGACGCAATGCGAAGTGAACCGTATTGAAAGGGAACGCTTAGGTTACTCACGTAACCCCGGTTCCCTGAAATAACGGGAACGAAGCATTGCGTCTCTTGCCGTGCTACAAACGTCTACGCAGCGAGTGTTATTCGGCTGCGCGCTTCAGTCGAATATAATGAGCTCCTGACGATTGAACCGCGCTTATATAAGGACGCGTTCCTCCCGCGCGCGGGTTCAAACGTCATTGGTCTGTACTTTGTACAGACGTCAACCAATAGGCTTCAGTCACGGAGTAAACAGGAGTTTCCCCCCCATAGCGTCAGCTAACTGACGCAATGCTTCGTTCCCGTTATTTCAGGGAACCGGGGTTACGTGAGTAACCTAAGCGTTTTTTTTTCTTCATCTCTTCCAATATGGAAATGAGATATTTACTATGTCTAAAAGAATTCAAATTAATGCTTCACCGATCACACAAACGACTAAAATGCTTTATGGTGCAGTTTGTGAACACTGAAGTATTAAAGTTTGCTTGCTTGTGTCTAAGATAGAAACCGCACCAATTAAAACTTCTTTTGACTTATGGCACAAACCTGTTCACCTCTAACTTACTGTCGGTTGTTTACATGGCCTTTTTTGCTAGATAAGGGATTAAATCATGGCAAAGCAGCACTGCAGAAATAAACTGCCTCAGGAATAAATCAACAGCTACAGGGCATGAAAAGTGTGGTCCACAGGCCACAATTTTTACCTGCAATCCCCAAAACAACACTATCAACTATTTTGGTGTAAGAATTTACGTTCTTGAATTATTTACTCTCACTAACGCCATTGTTACATTATAAAAGTTCACAGCAGGTATAGTGCAACCCAAAAATTATGTAAATTACCAAATTTAAAAAAAGAATCCATGATTTTAACTCTTTAATTGGCAAGTTCATAAGTGATGTCACTGTTGAAAAAAGACTGATTTTCAATATAAAAAGTGATTTTTTTTCATGGGCATGTGATTGATTAGTAAAAACACTGGCTTTGATGCATTTTTGTTTTTGTTCAGCATCGGATTTAATTTTATTTATTTTTCTGAAAAAAAAATGAAAATATTCTTTTGATAATTTTTTTTGCAGCTGTTTAATTTAGTTTTCATCCACAAACAACACAAAAGGGTAGTGAATTTGAAAAATGCACAAGGTTTAAGATGTCAATAACTGTCAGTGCAAGTTATTTTTAATTAAGACAGCTCAAACATGTGCTTTAGTCTAGGACTAGCCTTAAGCCTTGAACCAGAGATTTTTTTGTGTTATTGACATCAAAGGCAAGGCTTTGAACCAGTTCACGGAATGAAAACGAAAACCAGAAACTTTTGATGTTTTGCAAGGAACAGAAACAAAACCAGAAACTTTCAAAAATATATGTTCCTGAACATAATCGTTAATTTTAAAATAATGGTTAAATGGTTAATACTGTTAATTTGTTCATTCTTTGAAAAGATTTCTGTGAAATATGACTCAGTGAAGTTCACTTCCGGTCATAGTTGACTCATCGGTGAAATGAGACGCTTGCCACCAGCAAGTAGCCTACCCAAGCCTAGGGCCCTATTTTAACGATCTGAAACGCAAGTGCGAGACGCAAAGCGCAAGTGACTTTGTGGGCGGAGCAGTCCAACGCCAAAGTACACTTACAAATAAAGTTCACATTAAGGTTTCTTATGAAAACATTTTAATTATTATTTACATAAAATAAACGTAATACAGCCACACAACAAACTTATGAAAATATTTTAATTGTTATTTGCATGATAATTTTTAACACAGCCACACAAAATAAATAAAAAATATCACCACAATGCTCACCACAATGATTTCCCTTATCTAATGTGTTAATATTTTTTATTGTAACAATTTATGATTTGCAAAAATAACTGTTGATTCTGTGTAGATTAGATTAGCAAAGTGTGTGCGCGTTGTGCACGCTATACATTATGGTCAAGCATGCGCCCTTAAAATAGCATAATGATCAACGTGCAAGGCGCCACTGACTTTAGACTAGTTTTTTCTGGTCAGTGGCGCAATTGTTTTTTGAAACTGCAAAATAGCATCAGGGATGGTTTGCGCCGGAACAACCCTCCTTTTTTGCGCTGAACCGCCCAGGGAGCGCAAGTTCATTCCCTAGTTTGCCGAAGTGCGTCTGTGGAGGGAAAACCCGCTGTGCGCCGGTGCAAAATACGAATGATACATGCTTCACTAACAAAGTCAGTTGTGCTGGGTTCAAGATAGGGCCCTAAGTCTCTAATGCTCAATCATAAGAGGTAAATATTGTAGGGTAACAAGTATCTCAGAAGTTTATTTTTTTTAATAGTTAGTGGTGTAACGGATCGCAGTTGATCCATGATCCGTACAAATCACAACCCACGGTTCAGCTCGCATGCGATTTGTGGATTAATATGCAAATTTAAATAGGGTGAAAGTTGATCATTTGCATGTGTTTCAAAGGCTTGCAAATGTTAACACTTAAAGGATTTGAAACAATTTCACTGCAAAAAGGCGCTAAAGTGAGCAATTTCTGTATGCACAGACGCACATGTGGTTTAATGTGTCCAGTATACTACAATGAAACTTGATTATCCCTATGCCCTTCAAAGATCAGAACTCTTGAAATATAAACTTCAGAAAGAGTTGCGCTACTGTGTCTCATACTGTAGTCCATTAAAATACATTTGTGGAATAAAGCACTGAAAAACTAGCCTGGTTCAACCAGACTCTCGTACATTCATTTCATTTGTACAGAGAGTCTGGCCAATTACGTGTCTAACCTGTAGGGGGAGCAAAGAGCAATAACTCTTTAGTGTTGCTTTAATGTTTGATGACAAGATGGAGACATATAGATAATTATGTAGACTTATAATTCAAGTTTGATGACCTAATGATCAGCCTACTTATTTGTATGTCCCACAGATGACATGGAACGTTATTAACCAGTTCAGGAACTTTATTTTTTGTTCTAACCGGTTTAGGAACGTCAATTTTAGGGTTGAACTGAAAACCAGAAACGTTAAAATACTGTTTCTGTTCGGAACTAACCAATTGGTAAAAAATCTGGTTCAAAGTCCTGATTCAAAACTCATGTGTCAAATCAAACTGTATATGTATGTCTCTTACACTAAGTACACAGATTCCAATATAAACAGGTGGCATAACATCCCCTCATCTTCAAAGCCATGATTAATGGTGCAAGCAAAAGCAATCACATCCAGACGGCGCTAAGAAAAACGTGGTGTGATATGAACACAATGCGCTTTGTTATTGGCTGATGAGGACATGAAACGCTTAGGTTACTCACGTAACCCCGGTTCCCTGAAATAACGGGAACGAAGCATTGCGTCAGTTAGCTGACGCTATGGGGGAAACTCCTGTTTACTCCGTGACTGAAGCCTATTGGTTAACGTCTGTACAAAGTACAGACCAATGACGTTTGAACCCGCGCGCGGGAGGAACGCGTCCTTATATAAGCGCGGTTCAATCGTCAGGAGCTCATTATATTCGACTGAAGCGCGCAGCCGAATAACACTCGCTGCGTAGACGTTTGTAGCACGGCAAGAGACGCAATGCTTCGTTCCCGTTGTTTCAGGGAACCGGGGTTACGTGAGTAACCTAAGCGTTCCCTTTCAATACGGTTCACTTCGCATTGCGTCAGTTAGCTGACGCTATGGGGGAACGTAATCCCATCACGCCGTGCATACACAACGTACTGAAGTGCCTTACCGGAGAGACACTGCGTGTGGCCCTATACCCGGCATATTCACAGCTTTAAAAGCAAATGTGTAAGCACCATATAAATTGTTGACGCGCACACGGTGGGGTTTTAAACGCACCGGGGGCACATAACATAGCACAAGACGGCGAGGTACCGAGCGCGCCGCGGCTGTGCGAGATAAGTAAATTCAGAGTCACGTTGGTGAGCTCGCTGAGCGCACCGTGGTGTACACATAAAACGCATGAGCGTGCACGATTGAGCCGAGAGAACCTGCGCTCGTAGGGCAGGGACGTCTAAGCTGTACAATCTGACAATGTAGACGGCGAAGACCAGCCGGCCGCGGAGCAGATATCAAATATAGATATAGATACCCCTGTAGACCAAGTTCATGAAGAAGCCAAACTCGCACAGAGTGGGCTCTATATAGGACATAGCTCATAGAGGGGCGTGAGCCAGTGCGATGGTTTCAACGATCCATCTAAATAACCACTGTTAGCAACAGACATACGTAGTGAGTGATCTGCGAAGCTCACGAACGGCCGATCTGACTATAATATGCGGCAGAACAGTTCGTAGCGTGGGATTATACAGATACCACAATAGTGTGAACCCAGGTGCACCCTCGAGCGCATCGGGATGCATATAGGTAGTATTATAGTGCACAGATCGGTGAGCTTTCCAAGCGCGCCGTAAATGTGTATTGACTATAAATTGCACGGGCACAGGTGAACACTTGAATACATCGTGAATGCATATAGATGAATCAGAGTGTTATAATGCACAGGCCGGCAAGATTCTCGAGCGCGCCGTCATGTGTTCTGATAATAAATTGTGCGCACACGGGTGAACTCTTCAGTGCACCGTGAATGCGTATAGATAAATCAGTGCACAGAACGCGCCGTGAATGTGTACAGATATGATTGATGAACGTAACGGTGGGCACCCAACGCACCGTGAACGTACACAGATGAACAACAATGTATGTGTCACAAAGCATAACACAGCTGTGTATACAGGTGAGCTTTCCCAAGCGCATCTTATTGTATACCAAAATGTTATAGCGTGTACATGTGAGCTTCTCTAAGCGCACGGTGGACGCATATAATTAAAAACCATATCGTGCATACAGGTGAGCTAATGGGCGCACCTTTAATGCAACAAACCTCAGTAGTGCGCGAAGCAGGGATGTCGAAGCTGTAAACTGACAAGGTGGACGGCGGGGACCAGCCGGCCGTGTCACAATTGTCAAATGAGAAACCTCTAAGACCATGCCCATGCTCTAAGACAAGTGAGCATAATTGTCACGGGAGGTGATAACGTCAACGATCCATAAATAGCCTGTATTGACAGGTGCTCTAGTGAGTGATCTGTGACGCAGATGAACAGCTGATCGTCTGTTGTACGTCAGACGTATGTGTCATACAGGACCTTGGACAGTTCCAGAGCGCTGTGCCTCGGGCACCGTCCGCATCTGAGAAATGACAGGCTTATGAATAAAGTGAATGGCCAGCCGTAAAAGCATGGTTCGCTGTTACCGCCGCCGTCCGCATCTGAGAGATGACAGGCTTGTGAATTAAATGAATGGTCGGTCGTAAAAGCGTGGTTCGCTGTTATCACGGCCACATAGATATAGGTAGGGGAGAGAGCCGCCGTGCCTCTGTAGTGAGGAGAAAAGTGTTCCACCGGCGATTCGCGGGGGTTTTAGACTTTCAAATGTCACTAGACAGAATGGATCAGACTTTGCATAAGGACGCCTTGTGAAAGGGGTCCTAGCAGCTTGTGTCAATGTGTCATAAGGCACGTAATGTAGGTCGTGTCCCACGGATGCCATCTCCGCACGCCCATCGTAATGGGTTAATATTGGTAGTTTAAGCATGAGATGCGTATCACTCTGATTGAACATAGCTTATAAAGCGATGCAATGAGTTTATAAAGGAGATGACTCGTCAGCTTGTTCAGGGGGCGAGATCTCAGTCTGGTTCGGTAAATAATGAAACCACCGTAGATTGCCCGACCGCATTATCACAATAACACGGTCGAGAGTGCTGCAGTGCTAAATCATCCTCTTAATGTACCGTATTCACAGTACAAGGTGATTTATATGAGACAAACGGCGTTCCACGCGCCGAAGGCTGATTGCCGTCGTAAAGCGTGTTCAACCCACAGCAAATGCTGGGCTAGCTCGTAATGACAGCACTTCATGCAGCCGTGTGTAACTTAAGCAAGCTTCCCGGCCGTCAGCTCGGGGCGGGACCTTTGCTTAGTCAAACTGAAGTGGACTTATGAACAGAATGCCACGATATTCAGCTTTCTGAGGCTCGTTAGAGGGGTACGTGTGCCCGTCTTAAACGAGATGCCGCGCGCGTCTGACTGTGCGCGCGCTTTAAGCTTTGAAACTTATTGTGGCGGGTAGCAAGCTCACTTGAGGTTGATATTACCCTTAATATCTCCGAGTATTGGAGCGGAGGTGTGAGCGTCTTCGGATCCGCTAATATAAATCAGCTATATGGCCGAAAAACGTCATAAACCGCTTGGCTGTAAGCCTTTGAGTGGCCGTCCGGAGAGGGCGCGATTCAAACGCTTGGAGCCATGCGAAAGTCTGAGGCTGTCCTTCCTCTAGGAAGAGAGAATAACAGCCGTAAGACCGTGCTCGTTTGCGCCATCAGCATCGTAGCGGAGAAACTGAGGTGGGCTGCGAGCGAATTTGGCAGAAAGGTGTTAGAGACACCGTACAGTCGTGGGGTGTCAATACACAGTATATGGCCAAACCGGGGTTTTTTCGGCTAGCGTCGATAGAATTATGGACAGCGGGCCGTGTGTGCGTATTACTGAATGCTTGTCAGTAAGGCGATAAAGTGTTTAGAGACACCGTACAACCGTAGGTGTCAATACACAGTATAGTAAGCACGGAAATTACTCTTTTTAGAGGAATTAAATACCGTTCGCCACTATAGTGAGGTCGCATAGCCGACAGTATTACACAGTATGTTTGGATAAACAGCACACAGAAAACATTTCAGGGCAGTCCAGCCGAGGCGCGACATAACCCCTTTTTTCCCAGACAGTTTCGTTCTCTGTTGATGCAGCTGTGCTGCGGAGACCAGAGCTCAGCCGTTCAGGTGCACAAGCCTCAGTAGTGACGGTGACCGAACGGCTCACGGAGCAGGGTAGTATGTCTAGGTGGTTTAATGTCAGACTGAACCCATCGCAGAGAGGAAGTCTGCCGTGAGGCCCGCGGTTTTGCCGTTTATTAAAAGGGCAGAAAAACCGGGTATATATATAAGAATGTACCAATATTCAGCGCACTGATATAGGACGGGACTGAATAAAGGGAGGTATTCGGGCCTCAGAATATTATAAACAAATTCGTTCTGCCTCTGATTCCGTCTAAACCAGAGAGAAATTACCAGGCAGACGAAGAATGAGCTATCTGAAGTGAGATCGGCTCAGGCCAGTAAGCTCTATAATAAGTGTTTTAGCGCTCCAATAGAGGCGTGTCCGCCTTATCGAGCAGACGAATGAGATCGTGCCGCTCCAGGAGGGGAGGGGCATGAAGCTATCTTATAATGAGTGTTCTTGGTGCTCCAATAGCGGCGAATCGGCCCTATCGAGCAGACGAATGAGATCGCGCCGCTCCATGAGGGGAGGGGCATGAAGCTCTGTAATCGTTGAACACTGGACAGCTGCATTTAGAGGCAGCGAGCCGTAATACCGCGTGCTAGCTAAGCCGTTAAGAGACCTCACCACTGTGGGGAAAGGAGCGAGGGACTCCGCGAGCGTGGAGCACGAGTGGCTGTGCTATGACAGAGACAGGGGCAGACCGCCCGTGTTTGCTTGTCGTATGCATCTATCCAGGTCTACGGTTCCCCGCTTGTTCATCTCAACAAGAGAGGAACGGCAGAGGGGAGCAGCAACACAGACAGAACAGCCATGCGTCGTGACGGTATCACCCGATGCACTCGGGGGATTAATATATGTGCCAGAGATCTCGCCACTGAATGTGAGAGGAGCGAAGGGACTCTGTAAGCATCAACGGTTGCGGTGTGACAGAACACAGGGGGGGGTTAGTCCGTGTGTGCTTGTCTATGCATCCATCTAGTCTCATAGCTCGCCGTGTGTTCATCCCGGCGAGAGAGGAACAGCAGGGGGAGCACGAAACATGGATAAGACAACCAAAGCATAAGCGCGGTCCCGGCGTGGGAGGTGCCAGACCGGTAACGCGCTCGGAGGAAATTCATAGCAGAGAGGCTCACCGAGCCGCTGTGCTGGACGCTATTACAACAGCGCCTGCTCTTTTAGCGTATAGCTTTATATTAAAGATATTGATCTTACCGGGCGGCCGCAGGGGAGACCTCGTCAGGCGTGTGTCCGCTGCACAGGGCTCGTACCACGGCAAGCGAAGGCTATCTTCGGTTCTCGGCCGGAAAGCGGCAGGGGAAGACGCTAGACCTGGACTCTGCTATCTTCGGTTCTCAGCCGGAAAACGGCAGGGGAAGACGCTAGGCCTGGACTCCGCTGCAGGGCTTTTGTCAACGGCGAGGTAAGGCTTCTTCTTTTTCTTCGGAGCAGCGAGAGGTTCGCGCTGAAGGAGAAAATAATGAGCTCCTGACGATTGAACCGCGCTTATATAAGGACGCGTTCCTCCCGCGCGCGGGTTCAAACGTCATTGGTCTGTACTTTGTACAGACGTTAACCAATAGGCTTCAGTCACGGAGTAAACAGGAGTTTCCCCCATAGCGTCAGCTAACTGACGCAATGCGAAGTGAACCGTATTGAAAGGGAACCAGTGAAATTCAATTTTGTGCAATGAACATTTAAGGTATCGTACTGGGTCATGGTGTACGACGTAAAATCTGAGTCAGCAAAACCACTAGCACAAAGTGCATATTATTCTATGTATGCATAATCCACTTCATAATCCACCTCAGGATTGTGCTGAAAAAGCACCCATGAAACAAAACCAAAACTAACACCTGTGCATATATTTGTACTGTGATTTTGTGAATTGCAATGGAGCAAACAATGAGATTCATTCTCTGAATGAAAATGGAGTAAGTTTATATGTCCAGCTGTTTCGTGTCTACACAAAATCTGCTACTGGCGTCTCCATTTCTTCAAAAGGGTCTGGTATTGCTTTATCATCCGTATCTAAACAAACATTTGTTTGTGTTAGTCCTCAGAAACTCAATCACACCAAAGTAAACCTTTTCAACAGCAATGGTCGAAATCCTGCCTGCTGTCCAATACAATCTCACTCTCTCTACAAACAAATCTCTCATTGTTGCACACACTACGACTCACATTTATCCCCACAAAGAGATTAATAAAAGAATTTGTCCCTCATGGTAAATAATGTCTGATGTGACATCGAGGTTATGGGTCCCCTGAGGGTCACTCCAAAACTGCTGGATAGAAATTCGGCTGGTATAGCAATTAACTGCTGTTGTTATGTTTGCTCCTCGTGCACACAGACAAACAAATCCTATACAAATTAAAGCCACACTTTTATCAAAAACTAAACTAGATACAGTGTTTTTAAAATCTGCATTCAAACAGGAGCGAGACACAAACTGCAGGGAGGTTTATATTAGTACCTCAAAAGTATATTGGTGCCAAATGTATCCATATCTGGACCTAAATGATACATGCTAGGACCTAAAGGGTACTGCTCCGGTGACAGCTAGGGAACATTTTTGACTTTTTTGGAACTGTAGGTCAATCATTTTCAGCGTATAAAAAAAAACTGTCATAAAACTGGGGCCCCCGGCATCATGTCATGCCCTAAAGAGGGTCCGCACCCCAGTTTGAGAACCACCGGTGTAGGTGAACCAAGCCGGACAGTCGTGGCTTACATTATAGTCGGTGTTGGTTTGGCAAGAGCTGCATATTGATTCCTGAATCCTGAAAAAAGTTGTGATCCAGGAAAGAAATATTAGCATATGGCTTTGAAACATCATTGTGAACCTGAACTGATTTTTGGAAACAGGCAGTAAAAAATGTGTACTGTATAAGCTTAGACACTTTAGACACTTTCTCCGGGTCTCCATGCTGGGCAGATGAGAGGGATGAATAGAGGATAAAACCTTGGTGTGTGTTGATGGATCGAGTCAAAGGCAGAATCTCAAAGAGAATAATGAGAGGAGGAACAAACAGATATGTGAAGCAGAAGGCATTTCTATTTATGATTTCCCAGCATTCGTGGCTGCATTATCAGCGTATACGTGTGTGATTATGATCAAATTTATTCAAGATTTTGTCTTTAGGAACTTTGGATTCTCATGTCAAGCTTGTGTGTCTTACAGGACAAAAACACGTTTTCAATATACAGTAAATATAAGTAAATAATGATAAAATCCATTCAATAACATCGACTATTTAACATTAGAGCAATGTGCACCTCTCTGTCTGTTTTCTCTCTTCATGAACTTTTAATTTATTCCTGAGAGTTGTCAAATAAGTAGGGGTGACAGACCCTTAATCGGCTATTGTGAGTTGACACTGACAGGCCATCAGTTTTCACCTCCGACAGTGATGAGATGTGGCTGGGTGTTTGTGAGAAATGCCTTTAGCTCATTGCATAAACAAACACAGTGTTGCTGACACAAACGTGTTATTTTGTTTTTACTTCTCATGTGTTTAACAGCTGCTAAAGATAAAATTAAAGCTGAAACGAACCTTATTTGCCCTCATGTTGCAATGCAAAAAATGAATGTCTTATTTTTCTTGCTTTTCAGTACAAATACACTTTATAAATGCTCTTGAATCAAGATAAATTTACTTGGACACGAGATGATTAAAAATAAGTATGTTTATGCTTTAAACTAAAACAAATAACAAAAGATACTGTATGCAAATGAGGTAAGAAAACACTTGAATTAAGTTTTATCTTTTTATCAAATTGGCTACTTAATTCAAGTTTTTTTTCACAGCCACTTAACTCATTCCCTGCCAGACATTTTTTAAAGTTGCCTGCCAGCAAGTTTTTTTTTTTAAATGCCTGCAGGAAAAAAAATTCTTCTTAAATATTTAAACATACAAATATATCAAATGAAAGAACAGACCCTCTGCTTCAAACAAACAAACAAAACAAGAAACTGGGGGGATTGAAGTCTTTCCTCCATACAAACAGATAATATGGCTAGCAATATGGCTTGGGAAAGTTGCCCCGGGGAGTTTCCAAGATGGCCGCCAACAAAACTCCCTTAAAAGACCTGTTAACATACTTTGAAGGCAATTGCATTTAAAGTGTGAATAAGAGATCATCAAGCACCAATAAACAGATTGTGTTGACTGATAATGATGATGTCTTGTTTAATTAACCATACAATAGAGTTTATACTGACAACAAAAACTCATTATTCACCCAGGACAGCATAGCGTGTGACACACCTCACATTTAACATCTGCTGAAGCTTACAGATGTTATATTAAAAGAAGCTAATTCTACACTTTTGTATTAAATATCGTCTTGTGCAGTTTAAGCTACGTGCCAGGTCAGAATAAGTTTTCAGCATGTTGTTTGAGTGTTTGTGAAAGTAGCACCAAGAGGATGAGCAGATGTGGGCTGGCTAGCAATATCATTTGTATAATTAGCTTTCCAGACACAAAAACACAAACATTTCCCATGTGTCATGTATAAAGACAATATTCAAATACTGTATCCCACCGTGCAACATGTACCGACACAATAATGTGGGAAAAGTTAATTACATGGTGTCTGAAACATTGTGAAAAGTAATAATTATATGCACATCCATCTGGGCAGGTGCTTGGTGCATATTTTCAGCTTATGGGAAGAAATGAGACCGGCCCACTGGAAATCTGTGTCTCGGTTTCTCTGAGGGATTGTTCAGTCACACCAACAAAATGTTTGAGCTTGTTTGTATTGTTTCTTAATTCCATATGTTTAAGTTAATGAAAGACTGCAGTCTTATCCCTGTGAACTCTCTCAGAACAACAACAGGTGGCACAAAAAAGTTTCAATTCTTTAACAATTTTTTACATTACATGCATACAAACATTAAGATACACATTTTAATCAGTATGCATGTTTTCTGGGTTTGAACCATGACCTTTCGTACTGCCAACGCAGTGCTCTACCACTGAGCTGTACAGGAACTTTTTACTTTTCCAAAGGTAAATTTCTCTAAGTCCCTAATTCAAACTACCTTTATAAAGGTGCTACATAATGCCATAGAAGAAGAATCATTTATGGCTGTATGTTTCCATGAAGAATATGTTAACATGGGAAGCAACTTTCTGTTTAACAAAAGGTAAGGTAACCATATGTGCCATTTTTCCAGGACGCGTCCTGGCCAGGATTTCGTGTGCGCCTTTCAGAAAGTCGTATTTGTTGACCGCATACGTCATCAAGGTTTTCCGTTAAAAACATATACAATCATTGTTGTTTCATTCTTACCTTGAAATGTTAACTTATTATTGATTTTCTGAAATAGAACCTAAATATAAATGTGAATGACGTAGTTGACAAAAATGACTTCCAGAAGATGCACCAAAAATCCTGGTCAGGACGCGTCCCGGAAAAGTGCCACGTATGGTCACCCTAACAAACGTTTTTAAAAGGTCAAAGGAAATTGTTATTTTAATGTCATTTTTTTAATCTTATTTTTAACTTAATTGTATTTATCTTGACAAGAGGTATGCTCGCTAGCATGGTTAATCTTATCTGCAATATTCTGCTGCTTATGTTTTATGATTTTTCTGTGTTTTTTTCTGCATCTATTAATGAACAGCTGCTTTGAAACAATTAAACAATTGTGAAACGCGCTATATAAATACAATTTTATTTAATTGAATAAAATTGTACGGAGCCACTAAGGGGACATAGAGCAAAAAATTAATAAAGTTTACTTTCATGTGCTCTCGTGAAACTTTCAAGTGCTCACGTGAAACTTTCATGTGCTCACGCGAAACCTTCATGTGCAGAATTTTTTTTAAAAATTTAGTTTCGCATGCTCACGTGAAGCTATCGCACGCTCACATGAAGCTATCGCTTAGTTTCACGTGCGCGCACGATAGTTTCACGCGAGCACGCGATAGTTTCATGTGAGCATGCGAAACTAAACGTAAAAAAAATTCTGCACTTGAAGGTTTTGCGTGAGCACATGAAAGTTTCACGTGAACACATGAAAGTTTCACGTGAACACATGAAAGTTTCACGTGAGCACATGAAAATAAACTTTAGATTTTTTTACTCCAATGTCACCTTAGGGGCTTGGTAAAATGGAATCAGTTGCTACCACTTAAAAAATATAGTTGGAATAAGCCAACTTCATGAGTCAACTTTATGTTATAACAACTCATCTATAGTCAAGATAAATAATAATAAGTTAAACTGACTTGTAAATCTGACTATGTCTACATTCAACAGAACACTTGGCAAAACAATTCAAGGTAGACATTCAACTGTAAATGTTGGTATAAGCGGGTCGTCAAAAAAAATTGGATACAGGCAACAAATCAGAATTGGGCATCGAGATTTGCAGTGTAAATCCAGCCATTAAGAACCTTAACCATCCACAAAACCTTTTATGATGTACAAAAGGTCCTATAAAGTCAAAAAAAGTTTTAGCAAATTGGTCTTTTAAGAACCGTTGACTGGAAAGTTCTTTGGGAGACCAAAAATGATTCTTCTTTTTATTCATACTATTGACAAATGTGTAACCGGTTTGCACATTAATAAAAAAAAATACAAAAGTGAGAAGTGAGATCATAGGTTAAATCTACACAAAACAGATAATGTCTGTACACCTGCCTAGATTAATATTGCAAAAGCTGACTAAGAATATAGTGATATAAGACTTGTTCTTCTTGAACTGTAAATGACCTGCTGAGGTTCAAGCAGATGAAGGAAAGGTCTGTTCCCTCTGGAGACACCACACTAGATGTTAACAAGAGTTGGCACGATTGCATTGAGCCGAGAAGGGCATTGCACAGACTGTACTGTACTGTAAATGTGATTTCATAGCGCTTTTATGACCTAAAACCAGAATGGTATAGACAGAAACTTGTTTTAAATATTTTTGTTGTAAGTGCTGCTTTTGTCAAGAATTTGTGGGTCAACAAAGTTATAATTATAATCTGCATGATATTGCTGTATTGATTGTCTCCAAACATTCTAGTTAGCATTTGGTTTTAAATCCCACAATTCATCCTGAACAGTTTAATGTACAGACTGAAATTATGTGGATAATGTCCTTTTGGGGTGTACAATCTATTTCTAAGTTATTTCTTTAAATTGTTAGACAGTATTGTAAGGAGGGGCTGGAGAGAGGGGAATGGGACCGGCAAGCGGTGCTGATTTGGGACTCGAACTCAGGTCACAGAAAGCGTGTCAGCATTATGAGTCGGAGCCGCTGGTGTAGCGGGCAATGCTCTGACACGTAGTGCTGACAGCCTTTCAGTGACCTGAGTCTCGGATCGGCGTCCTTTGTCTATTTCTGCGCTCCATATAAAATGTAAGATGAAATATTGAGAATTTCATACTGACTTGAATGTTAACTAGAAAGTTCATGCTCCAATTACTTTAACACAGTTTATTTTAATGCTGACTTTAAAGGGGACATTTTACAAGACTTTTTAAGATGTATATTTACATGAAATAAATCTTTGGGGTACACAAATATGTGAAGTTCTAGCTCAAAATACCATATAGATCATTTATTACAGCAAAAATTGCCACTTTGTAGGTGTGAGCAAAAATGTGCAGTTTTGGGGTGTGCCCTTTTACATGCAAATGAACTGATATCTGCACTAAATGGCAGTGCCATGGTTGGAAAGTGCAGATTAAGAGGCGGTATTATTATAGTTATATTAATATATTATTATAATTAGATCCCCTTCTGACATCACAAGAGGAGCCACAATGCAGAGAATGGTTTACCAAAACTAACTTACTGGGTTGTTATGTTTCACATTTTCTAGGTTGATAGAAGCACTGGGGACCCAATATAGCACTTAAACATGAAAAAAAAATCAGATTTCCACTTAACATTAAAAAAATTATATATCCTCTTTTAGAATATCTTATCATTAAAAATCTAGATGAAAACCACTCCAGTCAGGCTTTAAATTATATTAATAAATACATGTTGATAGCTACAGTAAATCACAGTTTTGCTAAAATAATATAAATACTATAATATTTGTATAATAAAATTATAAAATTTTGATTTTATTATGATTAAATCAAAATCAATATACGTTCTGAAGGTTCAATTTTATTTCTCATAATCCCTTTTATATTTTATGTCACATCTTTGAAATATATAATGTGATGATATTTTTGAGATTCTATTTTGAGGGAATTTTTCTCATTTTGACTACAGCCTAACACAGTATCACATCACCAGACAAAGAAAATTACCACTATGTTTAATACATGATATGCAAATATTGCATTTTGTAATCAGATCAACACTATCAGATTTTCAGTAAAATAGATTAGATGTAGATGGCAATCAGTTTTTAAACTAAAATGTTGTACTTGCAAAAACTGCATAGATATTTACAATAAATACTAGGGCCGGGACTCGATTAAAAAAAATTATCTAATTAATTAGAGGCTTTGTTATTAATTAATCTAAATTAATCACATATAAATATTTGACCTGAGAACATTGAGAAGTTATTTTTTCACATGGATTTTAGTATACATGAATAATGACTGAATACATAAGCTTAAGCAACAAAATATTGTTCATTTTTGTTCAGCCAAGTCGTTGTACCCGGAGTCGGGCTAATGTCCACGCTAGCTGCTATATGTTTTGCATTGAGATGATACTTGAGGCTCGATGTGCTGCGGTGATATGTGAATTCCTTGTTGCATAGCTTACACACAACCATGCTCTTATCGACGCTTCCATCTGTTCGTTTTTTATAAAAAAAATCCCATCCACGGGGCTAACCAAAGCGATCTCATCAGCTTCTTCGTTCATGTTCACTGTGGTTTGTTGTTGTCTGAAGTCATGAATGCTAGTTGGTGCTCCAGTATAATCGATCCGCCAAAACTCATCCAATGTGAAATGCCCTGCGGTGCAAAAATAAGTGTGATTAAAATGCGTAAAAAAATGTAACGCGTTATTTTTTTGTGTAATTAATTAATCTTAATTAACGCGTTAAAGTCCCGGCCCTAATAAATACTATAATATTTTGCATCTGATTTGGTCATTTGTCCAATATCTACAGTTAAGTTTGGGTCATGGGTCAGATTATCACAATAAATCATCAACAATTAAATTTTGGGAAAAAAAGATACAAATAATTTTAATTTGCGTATTTGTATTTATATGACGTGTGCATATATTGTGACAAATATTTTGAATTAATTATTGCATGCATAAACACTTAAATGGGCATTCATTGTATGGCCATAAATTAATCAGTTTAGGTCAATTAAAATATTATTCATCTATGAACAGATGTATTTTAGTTAATCTGAAGAAATAAAACTTGTCCATGTTGTACATGTTATGAAAGTGAAGTGTCCGTGTTGCACAGGTACATCATTTTCTCCCAGAATCTGCCAGGAAAGTCAAATCGTTTTCAGCTTATGTTATATGATGTTTTATCCTCAGAATTGACCACGTGGGTTTGCCAGTGTGAGTCACGTAAAACATCCTTTTGATGTGGGTTTCATCAGAAATGTCAGCTCTCAGAGTTAATTCCAGCATTTGAAGGGGGCATGAAGGAAATGAAACAGGAAGTGCCTTTGTTAGGCAGCAGGTCAATAACATGTCGACTGTTCTGTACTTCAATGGTTGTCAAAAATATGGTGTCAGCATTAGAAAAGCTGTCTGGGAATCTTTGACAGTGCAATTAGGTGGATAAGGTGGTGGTTGCCAGGATGTTGCAGGTGGTTGCTATGTGCATAGTTTTGTAACAAGAAGCTGCTAACCATCACTGCTGACTAAAGCCCTTTCACACAGAGATTGTGGGATTCGTCCCAGGATCGTTTGATTTTCTGAAATCTGTGCTTGCGTTCACACACATCCTGTAAAGATCTCATGAAGTGTGCACTCGGTGAAATATTTTCCACAGCATCTTTTTCTGATCTGCGATTTCTCTCGAGACATCACGCTTATGCTTTTTCTGCTTCGATCATAAACTTTTGCATCACATACCGTTCCATCTCAGCTTCAATGCGACTAGTATAAGGATCTCCCTGCTTCGTTCCAGCAACAACAGATGCTTCATCACTATGACACACCCCTTAGGACATTGTTCCTGTCCTTTGTTTACACAGGACTCATTCCTGGCAAAGTTATCACAGTAGGTCCCCATACCGGGATCGGTCTTGGGATCAATTCTGGGATGTGCTTGCAGGTGTTCACACCGTAGGCACTGTCAAGACATCCAGGTCTTAGGAGGTTAAGGTAGAGAAGACAATCTCTTTGGTCTTCAAATGTATTCTGACAGAAGTCCCCTTATCCAGGTCTGATGATAGGAGGCTACAATTTGATTTGGCAGGGTTTTTTATATGTTTTGGCTTCAGACAACTTTTGGAAAGAGCTGCTATGGGGACGGAGAGACTTTTACTTTTATGAGATGTAATAAGAAATACAACAGATACAAAATGTAAGTTCCCCTCTTCATACGTCCCTGTGGTCTGGTCTCCAATGAAATAATATTGGACATGAAGTAGCCACTACATAAAATACCATTAAAGAGCTTACATCCCCAGCCATGCACCTATAAAAAAAGAAATATAATTAAAATCCATCATCACATTCTCTCCCTTATTTTTTCCATCACACTTAATTTTTATTTTAAGACAAAATGTCAGTTTTGTGTTGGTTTGTGAAGTAAAGTTAGATTGTCCAGAGAAACACCAACATTTCTAAATGCTGCTCCTGGGATTTTCCATATTCTGGGTGTATCCAACATCCAATTAACAAACCAGTTTCATCTGTCCACGCTCCGTACCATGAACTGCGTTTGTCAGAGGAGTTAGACAGCTAAAATGTGAAGTGCTCAGGACCGCTCGGCACAGAAACGCTGTCTCGGAGACTTCATATTTAAAATAGCTGCATATTCACAAATGTGTCATCTCTGGTCCTTTCAGCTCATCTATGAAATAAAGTAAGCCTGTAATTGCTTTTCAAAAGGCTTTCTTTGTTTAAAAGGACTAGTTTAGTTAAGAGCAGCTTGTTTTCATTTAATATATAGAGGCAGAATGAATGAAATGCTTACATTGTGCATTCATTGTGCCTTTAATGTATGGAACAATTATATACTTATAAAATCTCATTTTGCGCGCATACAAAAATAAATTAACGATGACCGAATTGTCATTTTAGATTGAAATCTAACTTAAATCATATGCAAATGTACTTCATCAAGTGATATCAGCTTCTCAAATTTGGTTCTTCTTATAATAATGTATAAAGCTAATATGTTCACCCCCTTTGAAATCTGAGTTCTTGATAAAGACTGATTTAGCATAATGTTACTACACAGCACATTTTCCCATTAAGAGTCGATCATATTATGTGCTAAACTGTGACCCAGTATCTGAAAAGTAGGACAGGCTTCAGTGTTCCCAGAGTTTTAAGGTTGTTGAATAAGTCACTGACTCACACATGCACGCATACACATTGAGTCTGATATTAGTTTGAAAACTAATGGAACTAAATTGAATATTAATGGCTAATTTCATGATGAACTAACGTACAAACTTGTCATGCATTATACCAGTGGTGGTCGGTGACTTATTTTTCGGGGTTCACATCATCACAACATGTGTGTGGTTCATAATTTCAAAATATGTGTTTGGCGCATCGAGTGAACATATGCATCATGTGTCTTGTCAAAATAAGTGTCTGCTGCACATGCGTCTAAAGGGTTTATGATAAAAGAGATGCTCACCTTTGCCAGATACTCGCATAATCTCATGCATAATCAAAGTTTAGTGTTAAGGGAGTGTCTTGCGTGGATTTTGTGAACGTGGGCGTCTCTTTTATCATAAATGGTTTTGATGCGTGTGCAACAGGCACTTATTTTGACAAAAAACATGATGCACATGGTTTACATGACACAACAAAGACATATTTTGAAAACACAAGCAACACACGTGACACTTCGAAAACATATTTTGAACTTGCGCCCCTTAGAAGAGCAGTCACAGGCCGCCACTGCATTATACTTAACTATACTTAAGCCTTTTATAAAAAGCGGCAGCATTTTTTATGATATTAAGAAAATATTTAAATATATAAAAAAATACGATATATCAAATGAAAGAACAGACCCTCTGCTTAGAAAAACAAACAAAAACTCGTTTCATCATTTCTTCATTTATTCTCTTTTTATCACCTCTCAAATATGGGTAGTAGGTTTCTTAAAAAAACATCACATTTTGAATAAAAAGCTGAGATAATTGTATTTTTGTAAAAGACCTTTATAAGAGATCAGATTTAGAGTGATGATCAAAACATACACGGATTATTTACTAGTTTTGAAATCATAGATGCTTTAGTGTTTTATAATTTGGGTAAGAGCACAACCTAGTGGATCATAACAGAAATACGGATTGCAGTAAAAATTCGTCATTGGCAGGGAAGTGTTTTCTCTTAATTGACGAGATAACTCATCAATGGCGAGGAAAGAGTTAATATTAAGGATGCACCAATATATCAGGCTTTAATCCGTACCGGTTGACAAAGAAGCGATTTTTCCCCCTTTCGGAGATCGAACAGTTGTTTAAAAACAGCTGATGATTGGTGCAGATTATATGACAATTAAATGTAGCAGAAAAACATAAAATGGTAAAAAAAATGGTACTGTATCTGTAAAAAAGAATTCTGTAGAAATTACAATGTTATTGCAGCTGGGTTGCCGGTAACTTACCGTAGATTTCATTTTATGTTATTTACTGGCAAGAGTTTGTTCAAAGTTAAATAAATTTGAAATATTAACAAGTCTTTATCTTTACAGAGTAAAACTATACAATAACAGTCTCATGCAAAGCATTCTGGGAAACAGAAATCATCATGAACCTTTTCTGATTTTTGTTTCAGATTTTGTTTCCCAGAATGTTTTGCTTGATGCTGTTTTTTTAGTTTTACTCTGTAAAGATAAAGACTTGTAAATGTTTAATGTTCATTTAACTTTTAACAAAATGTTGCCAGTAAATAACATAAATTTAATCCTACGGTAAATTACCGGCAACCCAGCTGCAATAACATTGTAATTTCTATGGATTTTTTTTTTTACAGTGTTATCGGTGTTGGTAACAGAATATCGGCACAGAAATTGTTTATCGCTGCATCCTTACTTAATATCCTTAGCCTTAATATCCAACTTTTTTAAACAAGTCACACTTTATCACATCAGGTGATTCAGAGAGTGAACCTGACACTGCATATGCCTCAGCTCTTCAACCACTGAGCAGTTTAAGTATAAATGGTTCAGTGGTCAAATCATCAAAAGTGTAAGTTTTCGAATCCCATCCGCTCTAACGCATCGACTTCCTTCGACTTTTTACAACTGTAGCAGAGTCTTTTAAACATACAGCAGGGATTTAGATCAAAGTCCATGTTATCAGAGTCACACAGAACCAGTGCTGTCCATATGGATGTGTTGCCAGCGGACGGGGCACAACTTTGAGTTTCACTTCTTCTGAGGTCAGTCAGACGTGTCATTTTGACTAAAGCCGGCCTAGAAGGGTACTGATATTAATGCTATAATCTGTCATGACAAGTTCTGCTTAGCACAACCTAAAGGGCTATTTAAAAGTTCAAATACTTTGTTTTTTCTTGGATGTATGTAAAATGTTGGGGAAGCTTTTAAATGACTTTACATTTCTTCTTTATCATACTGTAAATAATGAGTGTGTTGTGTAGTATGAAGCGCAGGGTCTATGTGCAGAGGGACTAAATTAAAGTAAATAAACAAAACATAAACATGAATCCATGGCATGGCAAAACAAGAAACAAGACATGGCAACTTCACTTAACGACTTCCTAAATACATTTAAAAACCGACAAGAGACAATGGAGACAAGGGGGATTTAAAGTGGCAGGGAACAAATAGAAACAAGACTACCCAGTCTCATGAGGTTTTGTGATATAGTCACATATTTTTTGATTCTTTATTCGTGATATTATCATGAATTTCCGTGTTTTTCCGTGATCATATAACGAGTTCCTGTTTTCGTGTGATTATCACGTATTGGTTAGTCAACTGCTTTTTCCAATTTTTAAACCATTGTCGCTTAGGTTTAGGGTTAGATTAGGTGCTTGCATTAGAATGTCACTTTGTGTATTGGTTTATACTATTTTTTCTGCTTTATTTTTTAATATGTCGCCTGGCCTTGGGTTAGAGTTGGGTTTGGGTAAGGATGCCATTTTATGTAAATCTAACCCTAAACCGAAGCGACAATGGTAAGAAAATAGGTCAAAACAGTTACCAATACGTGATAATCACACGAAAACAGGAATTCTTTACACGATCACGAAAAACGCAGAAATTCGTCATAATATCACACAAAACAACAAAAAGATTACTGGGCTGAACATGACACATAAACAAGGGAATCAATGAAAACAAAACATGAAACAAGATACAAACATGGCAATAACTGATATCAAAATAAAAGACATGAACCTGAAAACTTCAAATAAAAGACATGAACGTAACAATACAAGAACATATGACAAAATCCCTGACACATACATAAATGTTATATGTGACGAACACTTATTAAGCATTGGGTAAAAAAATTACAAACCCAGCAACTGGATTCCTGTACTCTAAACATGGCTGGGTAATTGTTTTACCAATAATGAGTCAATATTGGACAGAAAACATGCTGGGTTAAAAATTACCCAATGCTGGGTTAACATTTATTGTTTTATTGTTTTATTAGGTACCCCATTAGCAACCCATTTAATGGCAGCTACAGTAATCTTCCTGGGGTCCTCTTTAAAATTATTCACAACATAAAATTACACAAAGCAATAACAACACAAATTACAATCAAGATAATTCAAACATTGCACTTACATTCAGAAAAAAAATCATTTGAAAAAACATGACAATTTCCAGCTGGCACTAGTTAATTTGCAGCAAATCCTGGGTTACTGTCCTCTTAAATTTGTATTTGTTTACCCAATGTTGGGTTGTTGTTATGCAACCATGGGTTATAATAACCCAGCACTGGGTCGATTTTAAGCCAGCAGTGTGTTCTGTCCAATATCTACCCAGCAGGGGTTAAAAATAAACCAGCCATTTTTAAAGTGTGTACATTAAACCCAGGAAATGTTATTTGACACAAACAGGTTTGGTTTGTCCCTTTTGGACCCAACACTGGGTGGAAAATTACCTGCATTTTCTAGTGTGCATCTTTTAACTAATTCCCTGCCAGCCTTTTTATTTGAAAAATTGCCCGTCAGCATTTTTTGTAATTTTCAAACTAACAATAAACAAACAAAACGGGGAAAACCGTTTAATCCTATCTATATATTTCCTCTGCTGAAATAATTGCATTTTGTTAAGGGATTTTGTTAGAGATCAGATTTATAACAATTATCAAAAACATAGTGTAAAATTATTATTATTATTTTCATTTTTTTCCTTTAGATTTTGGTTCCCATAATGGTTTGCATGATGCTGTTATTTGAGTTTTATTCTATAAAGACAAAGACTTAATGTTCATTTAACTTTAAACAAACTGTTGCGAGTAAATAACATAAAATTAAATCTTCAGTAAGTTATTGAGAAACACTTGCAAGTAGGGATGCACCGATAGGATTTTTTTGGGCCGATACCGATTTAAACAGACAACTTCTGGCCGATACCGATGCCGATATTAAACACTTGTATACAATACTATACAGTTGGTCTATAAGCTAGTTTATTTCTGCATCAAATTATTTTTACCTGAACACGGATTGGATCTAATTAACATTCAACTGACCAACATAATAAGAGAGGCACAAATTAAGCTAAAACAAATATAATAAGACAGCATGACAACCTTCAAAGGTGGTTTTTGCTATTCAGCATTTATTTTATTAACAACATTAACTTATTTTTTTTTTACATATAATGGATTTCTTTATGCAGTTAATTAATAAACAATCGGTATCGGCCTTTCTCGTGCTATTGCCGATATGCCGATGGTTTCAAATTCATCAAAAATCGGCCGATAAATATCGGCGGCCGATACATCGGTGCATCACTACTTGCAAGTCATACTGTATTTTCTAAAGACTTTTTTAACAGTGTGGTAGAGCATAACATTAAAAAGGTTGTCAGTTCGACACAGATAAAATGTAAACTTATTTAAAGTGAATTAAATTGTCTGGAAATGCATAAATATAAATGTAAATATGTATATTAGATTATCTAATTAGCAATGTTTCTTTATTTCAAATCTGTAAATGACCTTGACGAACTCACATGAATTTAACACGTTACTTTTAAATACTAAATGTAATCATTTAAATTCATTTTTTGTTCACTCAGCTATTCAATGCTTCATGAGAAGTTGTTTAAAAGTTTAATAGTTTTATTACAATGAATGTTAAAGAGTAAGCGCTTTTAACTTGAGCCAGAAAACAGTCTGAAGTAAAAGATCATGTTTGTGCCCTGACTTTGAAGACATTGTGATAAAGCTATGATGCATTCTGATAAACTTTCCTTTAGTGTTGATGAAGAACATGCAGTGAAGCAGAAAGGAAATTGCTTTTCATTTAGCCAATTAAACCAATAAACTGGTGTGACAAAACAAACGTTTCTATTATTTAACATGTTCACATGAATGATCAAATATATACAGTAGATGAATCATCAATTACCAGTACAGAACATGCAAAGGTAACCGTTTCTATCAGTTCATGTAAGACTTCAGGTCATGACTTTGCTGTGCATGCATCAGACTCTAGCAGCTGAGCTACAGTAAAAAAGATGCTTGAGATTTTTGACTTATATAAGTTTGGGATGTCACATATCAGTGTCTAACAAGACATTTTTCTTACTAGTAATTGGAAGCACATTGGCACAGTGGAGTGCAAGTGTACGGTACTATATGTGACATCTCACACTCATGTTACTTGTGAAGCATCTGAGTTAATTGTCTGCAAGGAGAGGACTAGACACACAACCACAAATAACAAGCTAACACGCTGCCAAAAGGAGATACTGTAACTGCGTTTAAAACAATGCAACATTGGACACGTTTACATGTACGCTAAATATGATATTATGTCCAATAATACGAGTAAGGACTTAATGGCAGTAAGATGTTTAAATGACTGGAGCTATTAAACTCTTCACTCCCGTTTACATGCAGTTTTTACTTTCTGATTATTCACACAATGCAGAGCACAAATGATGAACTCACATTTACTGTCCACTGTTTATATGTTAAATGACAAACCTGTTCTTATAGATGTATTTTGTTATTCAATGCCATGATGAAATATTATGACAGTGCCTGTAGCGGTTTATACGCTGCTGTCTTGTTTTTTAAGATGTTTCTGGATGAAGGCAGATTGCCGACACTGAGTCATGTTGACAGAGTTCAAGAAAACTTCCTAATGTCAAGTTTAAAATGAGTTTGCACTTAAGGTGCGTGAGACAAACATGTGCACTTCAGGTAGTGCGGTATAGATGTGATTAAATTGTTTACATGGCCGCATACTGCAATTAAAAACGGCATACACTACCTGTTTTAATGCACATTATTTTTATCAAAGTATTTTGTTTAAGATAATGTAAAACTAGAATATTGCCAATATCCCATTATATTCCCATTATGAGGGAGGGTGTATGTAAACGTGGTCATTCTAAGAAAATGCTATATTTTAGGGATGTACATCGGACATATTGTCACAATATGATATGATTTGATATGATATTGAGTAGGGATGCTTAACGATTAATCGCGATTAATCGATAGCAGAATAAAAGTTTTTGTTTACATCATATGTGTGTGAACTGTGTATAATAATTATGTATATATAAATATGCACCCATGCATGTATAATTATAAGAAAAAAATATATTTATATATTAGGTATTTATATTTATATATAATATAAATTATAAATAAATATACAAATGTATATACACATGTAAACATTTCTTAAATATATACATGCATGTGTGTGCTTTTATTTATACAAAGTTATTATATACAGTTCACACATATATATGATGTAAACGAAAACTTTTATTCTGCTATCGATTAATCACGATTAATCGTTAAGCATCCCTATTATTGAGTCTCTCAGCCAGCGATACAATGTTTGGCAATATCTCTAAAATGAATGTAATGCAATTTCGATTTATCAATATTTAGTTAGCATCCGACAACACAGAGTTGCGTATAAATATCACGAAGTGTGAAAAACGTTCAATACATGCGCCAAATTCCACTTTGGTGTGCATATGATACGCCAGTCCTTCCCATTCACTTAAACGGTGCATCTTTTTATATATTGGTTTCTCAATTTTCATGCTTTTTTTTGCTTGGGTTTAGGGTTTTGCTTGGGTTTAACTTTTTGTTATATAAAAATGACATCCTTACCCCAATTCTAACCCCAACTCCAAGTGACCATGGCTTAAATATTGACAAAAACATGGAGAAATCTGTATATTAAATAACCTCCTCGAGCAAATCTCAAATCTAACCCTAAACCCAAGCGAAAATGGTTTCAAAAACAAAAAAATGAATAAACCAATAAATAAAACGACAAAAAAAAGATGCACCGTTTAAGTGAATGGGAAGGACTGGCGTATCAGGCAAAAGTGGAATTTGGCGCATGTTTTGCACAATTTTTACAATTTTGTGATATTTATATGCAACTCTTTGATGTCGGATGCTAACTAAATATTGATAAATCGAAATCGCATTACATAATTTTTTTTTTAGAAATATCGGCAAACATTGCATCGCTGGCTAAGACACTCAATATCATATCATATCAGTCTTTTTTGCTGCTATCAACGCATTGTTGCTGCATCAAAATATGACGCACAGACAGACAGTTTTGTCAATAAACGGATTATGCATGCTGTTGTGGAAATGCGTAGACAGACATTACATTTTCATGTTGAGAGTGTCAAATAAAAAATACCCTCATATCAATATTTAAAAATTAAATAAAAATAATGAGGACTGCTGCTGGAGACTTCCATTATCTGTTGTATTTAAATAAATAATGAGGTCTTTAAAAGTTTTATGTGCTGTTTTGGGGATGTTTTATAAGTCATTTATAAATATTATTCTTTCATATTTTTATGTTTAATTGTTTTATGTTTTGAGTAATAATGCATTTATTTTTTACTTCTAAAGATGTGTTGCATGAAGTTACGGTTGTAGATATTAGTACTGTAGCAGTGTTCTTGTGAACTAAACACAGCAGAAGAGAACCTGTAACACTTGTTAGGTGAATGACCCAATTAACATAATGAAATAATTTTGTCTTAAATAATAAGTTCACCCACTGCTCATATAATAAGTGGGGCATGCTGTGTCATCTGGAGGGGGCAATGCCCCCTAATGCCCCCCATTTGCAATCGGCCTGCCATAAAATATACAAAATAGCCTATTATGTAGATTTTCCCATGTGGAACAAGGGGATATATCATGAAAATCTGACTTTTCTGCCCAGTGCTTCTATCAACTTAGAAAATGTGAAAAAGAACAACCCAGTAACTTAGTTTTGTCAAATCATTCTCTACAAGCATTTTAAAAAATAGGTCATTGACATTTGGCTCCCCTTATGATGTCAGAAGGGGACAATACCGGCACTATCCAACCACAGCACTACCATTTAGTGCAGAGATCAGCTCAATTGCATATAAAAGGACACAATTTTTGCTCAGTGTCAATTTTACCATGCTATAATAAATTATCTATATGGGAACACCAACGATTAAATTGACATCTTAAAAAAATATATAAAGATCTAACTAGAATAACAGTTTTGCTTTGAAAAACTTCAGGAGGGTATCAAGAGTGTTGTGTCTATGAAAACAAAATAAGGCGCACAATTACAGATATACTTTAAGATGAAATGAATGTTTTGACAACTTCAACAAAAACAACAGCAGAGACATATTCTTGTTCTGACGTTACCTCTGTTGAGCTTTACTTGATTGAATAAAGTACAGATGAGTGTTGGCTGTTAAAAAATTTGCCTGTGCGACGTCTGCCATTTCTTTCCAACTGCACTCGAGAGGTTCACTGCCACGACTGTGCAGAAGTAAATAAAGATGATTTTTTCTCGCTTGGAGAGTTAAACGGCTACGTAAACTTTTATCTGGAAAGGCTAAACTGAATCCCATCCAAGTTTTACTGTGTAAACATTTGTTATAAATCTCACACACAGTCCAGTGGGAATTTATATTAGACGGAACCAAAATACCTTTCTGATATTGGATTTTTACCTACAAAACTGCCCACCGTCATTATTAAATAGTAGATTTGTGTTGTATCTGTACCTTCTAGACATGACTGTCTTCTAAAGAAAGGACATGATCAATGATCTTATACTGTACTGTACCTATCTAACAGTAGTATGCATAGGCTTTAGAAAGTTAGCAGGTTATTTTCCTACCAAGAGGATTACTTTTGTGTATAGGTTTATAGGTCTCTAGTGGAGAATCTAGTTGCAATGCAGTATAATTCATCAGCATTGACATGAATTACGTGGACCCTAAAAATATCCCCCTATGTTTTTCCTGTAAACATCTCTATATACTAAAACCAGCATATTATGCTCTCTAGAGTCCTGAATATTTGCAAGCCAATATACACTGTACTGTACACAACAGTAACATAAATGGCTTTTCGGTAACCGCAGTATATTTCAGTATGTGAATGTGGGCCGGGTGACTCCCACTGTGACCCGCTGTAACCCGTGGATTGGCCACAATCTCTTTCTTGCTGTGACAGAATTTCTCTCAGTATTCTGATACTGTAAGACCTGCAGCATAAGATGTTTGAGAGTTTTCCACACTTCAGATAACAAGAATAAAATGCTTTGGTTTTTAATTAATGACACCATTAAAGTGTACAACATAACAAAGAGTCTATTAAATGTTAAAATATCAATAATGTTTGTACCTTCATCTAATGCAGTTTCTCTTAACTATAAATCCATATTTATGGCGTACAATTTATGACCATATTTTTCGTTCAATTTTTTAATTGGGCATTCCGGGAATTTCTCAGCTTATTCTTCTTCATTTTCTTCAATATGTTGGTCAATATGTACTGTATAATGACATCACATCGTACCAATGCCCTTTAGCTGGTACTATATTCACAAGTATAACACAGCCTCTTGTACATTAAGCCTTAAATATGTTTCATATATTATACTCAGCATATATGCTTTATTATAGTTACAGTATGCAATATATCCAATTTATGATCGCATTTATACACTGGTGGGTGAATAGAAAATCTGAATCATTAGCATGCAAATGATCAATACACCCTGAAGCTGCAATCCATAACTTTGCTCCTGAAAATAAATCAGTTATTGACCAAATACATAAACAAACAAAGCTCTTCTTACCTTACCACGATTCACAACAGTAAGCATGTAATAGCGAATTACAATTTGAGCTGTCGGGTTAGATTAGAAATTTATCAACAAACGTAAAGATATGTGAAGTAACCTGCAGTTGTACGTTTTGACAGAGATGGCGATAGAGAGGCTAAGGTTACGGATTGCAGCTTTAATATGCGTTATTTCAAAACTATACTTTGAACGAGTATTTTAACTGAGATGTTTTTATGTAGGCTATTCTCATTTGTGAATGTTAGACACTGTCTAAGATATTTTATAAGGTAGCATTTGCAACTGAAAGCTCATGAAGCTTAAACATATTTACTAGGTAGCCAGCAAACCTGAGTGTGGAAGCAATCGTTTCACTTATATTGACAATTATAGACAAAAAAAGTACACTTATAATACACAAGAATAAAGACTTTTACCTCTTTTCCAGGCCTGACAAGTCTCGTCAATTAAGAGGAAACATTTGCATTTAAAAAAAAAACGTGTTCCTGGTGAGGTTTTATGTTAATCGGTAAAACCGTGATTATCCACTAGATTGCGCACTTACCCAATTTATAAAAAACTAAAGCAAAACATTTTGATAATCAATCTGAATCTGAAAAAATGCAATTATTTCAGCTTTTTGCTAAAAAATATATATATATATATTTTTGAAGAAAATATCCATATTTAAGAGTTTATAAGCAGTGGAAAAAATATAGATAGGATGAAATGTTTTTTCCCGTTTTGTTTCTTTGTCTATTTTTTGTTTTAAAGCAGAGGGTCTGTTCTTTCATTTGATATATGTGTATGTTTATATATTTTTAGAAGAACATTTTCCTAAAAAGGCATTTTGTGAAACTTTTGTGAAATTTTTGTGAAACTTTTGTGAACTGTCCATCGTCCATTTATCCTGTTTGATTTCTAAAGCTTTGTTTATAGTGACGTCTCAACAAACGGACAAGGCGTTTCAGTGTAATTTATAGTCATGTATAAGTTCTATGTCTTAGGTTATGCATAGGCTGTGCGTAGCTCTGTGTGTAGCCTGATGCGCACCTAGCCAAAGTTTTAACAATGTGTTCATTCTACGTGGACCACTAGCGCTGTGATTGGTCCATGAAAACCCCTCCCATTAGGTAAAAAAAATCTGCATCACATTTCTTCATAGGCATTTCCGCTTGCGGTAATTCAATTCAATTTAATTTATTTAGCGCTTTGCACAATTGTTAAATTGTTTCAAACAGCTTTACATTAATAAAAGCAGGAGAAAACACAGAAAATGGATGGACAACATAAGTAGAAGAATACAGCAGTTAAGATTAGTAATAATCTTATAATGTATAATAATAAAGTAATTATAATGTAACTTATAGAAGAGGGTGTTAAATTAAGCCAATGTCAGCTGACTCCCTAGGGGTTGAAAAAACCCCTAGGAAAAACCCTCCTGACTTTTTAAGTCAAGAGGGGAAAAAATCCTAGGAAGGAAAAATACCTTGACAGAAAGCCAGACATAGCTGATTCTATAAAGGATATACTATAGATTAGATACTATTTTATAAAATTTTCTGGGAAGTAAAACATTTATAATTATATATATAATTGCCAAGTTCATAAATTCCTACAGTATATATAACAAAATCCTATTAGTGAATAGTAGGTGCTGTTCGCATGTAATGCAAGTGTCATACAGTATTGTGGTTTAATATTCGCTCGGTTCCATACAGGCTAACTACTGCGGCATAAGTATATTACCCAGACGAGTTATGCGAATGCTTTGTTCCGGACAAGCTTACTATTGCGGGATAAGTATATTTACTAGACAAATTATGTGAATGTTTTGTTAAAGGGAAATGTTTTTAAAGAAAAAGATGGGCCAGGTTGAGGAGCCATTTAACCCTTGTGTGGTGTTCGTATTTTTGTTACTTAGACGATGTTTGTGGGTCTGGTGGACCCAGAGCATTATTAGTATCTTAAACCAATGCATTCATACAAATTTTTGTAATATTGTTTACAGATGTTAACTTTAGCCTTATTGCAAGTAATATAGACAGAATTTATGGTTAATATTGGTCATTTACCACTGGTAGAGGACTATTTATAAACTAAAGTGCCATTCGTTTTTGTGGTAATATGGAATAAAAGAAGAAAATTCTATTCTGATCCAGATATTGGGGGAAAAATCATATTTATCTTAAATAAGTATAAATGAAACAAAGTTTTTCATCACTGTTGATGTTTAATTATTTGAACTTTTTGAAATTGTACACATTTGTGTCAGTCTACACAGCACAGGCCCCAAACTGAACAGATGCCGTATCATAAGACATCATCCACACTAAACACATAACCTGTTCATGCCAGCCAACACAACACATAAGAAGCAAATTTTTTATGTGTAGCTATGTTATGTATGAATTTCTTGCATTTTATACACATATACTGTGTCCATCTGGTCCACACACATTGAAGTACAATGTGTTGCTATTGGCCACAACTTAGAATGCTGAAAATACATGGATAATATTTTACTTTCTCTATTATTCTCTCTCTCTCTCTCTCTCTCTCTCTCTCTCTCTCTCTCTCTCTCTCTCTCTCTCTCTCTCTCTCTCTCTCTCTCTCTCTCTCTCTCTCTCTCTCTCTCTCTCTCTCTCTCTCTCTCTCTCACACACACACATCTTTGTGGGACATTTGGTCCCCACAACGTGATAAATAGCAGTGTAGAATGGTTCCTGTTAGACAGAAGGTAAAGTGTTTGGGACAGTAGGTACAGACAAATGTTCATGCACGGCATATAACATGTTGTATCCTTGCGGCATTACAGCAAAAGCAGAAGGAGAAAACTCTGACATGCATCCATCACATATGTACAGGCATATATACAAACACACTCATGCACTCACATGAGTCCCAGGTAGGAGAAAAACAGAGTGAAGTTACATAGCACATTCAATTTTTACACTTTTATTAACCCCGGGTCCAGTGGACCCGAACACCACATATGTAATATAAATGTGTAGGGGGGGTGTACAGTGTACATTAATTATAAAGTTGTTTATTTTTATGTTCTTCATAGAAAATGAGCCAAGGCCAATGAATCTGAGGTTGAAACAACAATTAATTGCATAATTTTTCTTTCAGTAAACATTCAAAACGGGTCCCACAGACCCGAACACCACACAAGGGTTAAACCAAACTGCAACAAAACTTTATTATTGCCATGCGCATCATGTGGATGCATTGAGTATAAATAAGTTTATTTTTTTTATAATTTTATCACCACTTTGAAGTGTAGACTTTATGACCATGTTGTGGTTGAGCAATGACAGTGGGTGTTGTCATGGTTACAGGTGATGTGTCAAAATACAAAATATAGAAATAGAATGAACAGTCCTGTCATCGTATGAATGACAGCTTTAAAGGTAATAGATTTGTTTACAGTATCCCTCTTTAAATTTGCTTAACTTATCATCTGTTTATATTAAACCTGTTGTCATCCTTTCATCGCATGCCTTTACGTTGCTGCTCAGACATATGAAATATGTCACACAAATTGAAAGTAATGTGCATCATTTGTTGGAAAGCCATCCAACGATGCAAAGCTTCATAATTCTAATACTGAAGACTAATATAAGGTAGAACGAACACATTATTGTTTTCCCAAAAGATTAAAAGCAGTGTCTCTTCAGAAAGCGGGCCACGGGATCTCCAAGAGAACATTATTGATCTGCACAGCTTATAGCTCCAGATCTTAGCTCCGTCGTCTCGATGCAGGTTGCATAGCACACTAGAGGAACAATAAATAGCCCACATTTTGTATTCAGCATCAGCAGCGTTTGTCTGAAAAAGCAGGCAGTGAAGAGATGATCTGGAATGGGATCGGATTATTTCAGAAGCATTTTTATGGCACATAAATTGAATTTGCCTTGCCCAAGAGCTCATGAGACATGAAACGGAGGCAGTCATCTGCTGAATATATTGCCGATATTATACATTTAGAGCAGATGTGGCTAATGGGATGCTAGTTGCTCCCGCGCAGCTAAAGAGAGAGGAGAAAACACAGCCAATTATCTCATTGAATTAGCCTGCGTATTAAAGCGGCGTACATGTGCCCATGCACTGAACCTGATCACCTGTGTGCTTTCTGGGTTTATTTAGAGCTGGGACACTCTCCAAAAGCTTCTTGTTTGTCTCTGCAAATAAGTACGGTGGGACATGTTGTTCCAGGTGGATTTTTTTCAGGTATAACAAGCCTTGAATTCAATCAGCTGAATAGACAAAACCCTCGTCTGCTGCATGACAGAGAACAGGTCCGACCTTATGGACATGAGCTGTAGACATTGTGGCACATTTAAGTAGGATTAGAAAACAAGACAGGGAAATTGAAAGGATGTCTGTTGACAATATAGTGTGGGAAAAAAGTGTTGACATTCAGATCACATTTAAAATTGTATAAATGTCATTGCCTTATAAATGGACACAGTTTAGGAAACTTTCAAATATATTTAAATATATTTGCTCAAATATATTTTGGAATATTTTTACAAAAAATATTTTCACAGATATATTATTTTGGCCATTTTATGTTTATTTTACATATATATTTTAAAATAAAATACATTTTAACGCATCAAAAATATATATTTATCTCTATATTTCAATCCAAAGAAATATATTCACGTCCCATTGGAAGAAAAACTTTGTTTTATATTTATATGTAAATTTATATGTATATATAAATATATATTTTTTCAACTTCAAAATATACTTTATAAAATTAACTTGAATTTTGCATATATTTAAATTATTTTTTTGGGCAAAGAATACACTTTTTGCCATATGGAATGTCAAACTAGAAATCAATTTGCATGTCCTTAAAATACATTTTAAAATTTATATTGATAAATGTCAAAACTAAATATTTTTAATCTAGCATTACTTTCTATTACTTTAGCATGATTTTTTTTTAACCTTAGCACATATTCAACTCATTCGCCGCCACGTTTTTTTAATTTGCCTGCCAGCATTTTTTTTTTTGTAATTTTCACAAAAGTTTTACAAAATGCATTCCAGAAAAATTTTCTTCCAAAAATATATCAACATATAAGAAAAGACCCTCTGCTTTCAAACAAACAATAAACAAACAAACAAACAAAGTGGTAAAAAAACTTTCATCCTATCTATAGTTTTTATCTGCTTATAAACTGTTATTATGGGTATTTTTCTTTAAAAATATTGTTTTAGGAAAAAGCTGAAATAATTGCATTTTTGTGAAGTTATTTTGTTAGGGATCAGATTCAGAACATTTTTAAAACATACAGAGCATTGTGGTGAGTAAAAAACTTTATCAGGAACACGTTTTTTTTATGCAGATGTTTTCTCTTAATTGACGAGATATCTTGTCAATGGCGGGGAAAGAGTTAAAATATATTACTTGCCAAATACTTTTTTTTTTGCTGTATGGGTTGTTTCACCATGATATCATTTCTGTTGTTACTTTAAACCATTTTGAAAATTCACCTAAATATTGCACGCAGGTTATTTCTTTGGCTTTGGTTTGAGCTGTATGGTATAGATATTTGCTGGAAGCATGCAATGAAGCATCAACAGACTTTTGATTATGATTTAGATAAGTAATGAAATCTAGATATTTTTTGCAATCCCACAGTTGTTCTTGGGTCATATATTTAGTTATACCTAACACATGCATTAGTTAAAGCTCTTTGGTTCCAGTATTTTAGGTTGAGCAGATGCCCAGATGAAGTGTGACAGAACCTGGACTGAGGCAGAAGATTTGATCGGAGCATTTATGAGACTCATGGGGTCTGAATCCACTCTGCCAATGCCAGAAACAGATATCCCATATGACCACTATCACAGATGCAGCGGTGTCCACAGGGTATCATGGGTAATTGTGAGTGAAATAGACCACATTGGCTTTATGATAGAGTAGCCTTTGACTGCGCTGTGTGAGGCAGAGTGAAGAGATGGAGTGCGAAAGGGAGAAAGGAACGGCTCTCTTGCTTAAGTTATCATTGCTAACCGGCATGAGGGACATTGGGCCTTAATGTTAAATATGGGTGCTAATATTGTGGCCTGTCCTGATTGTGTTGTAAAGAATAAGGCTTATTTCTATAAAAAACTAGCAGACTCTCAGAAATATGCTTTGGCCAAATTCAGGCACTTGGGAGGTGATTTAAAAGATTTAAATGATGATAACTATTTATGACATGCCGGTTTATTACCAATATTCCCATGAATCGTGCTGTGTTTGAAACAGTTTGATTACAGAAATTAGAAAATAAAGAGGCCACAAATAACTCTTTAAATAATAAAGGCATGCACACATTTAATTTCCTACTACAGTCACAACTCTGTAGAGCTGTAGAACAGGAGGTAATTTGTGATTTGGGAAAATATTGTTTTCTACTCACTGCAAAATAACGACTTTGGTTACTATTAATGTATTCAATAAAATGACAGTTTATCTTTAATAGAAACCTGACTGCATTTCATCAGCAAAAAAAAAATTATGTCGGGAATGATTTTAGTGATTGGCATACAAAATAGATGGGCATTCAAGGGTGGTGATAAGGAAAAATGTGTTTAGGATTCAGGTTTTAAGTATACAAGTGTGGATGTTCAGGATGCTTGTGTTTACGTTGCAGGTATTTAGGTTGCCAGTTTCTAGGATGTTTAAGATGCTGGTGTTTATAGAATGCTAGTGTTTGGGATATTTAGGAAGCAGATATTTAACCCTCGTGTGGTGTTCATATTTCTGTTACTTAGACAATGTTTGTGGGTCTAGTGGACCCGCTGTATTATTCGTATCTTTAAACCAATGCAGTCATACAAATTTATGTAATATTGTTTACAGATGATTACTTTAGCCTTATTGCAAGTAATAAAGACAGAATTTTTGGTTAATGTTTGTCATTTACCACTGGTAGAGGACTATTTATAGATTAAAGTGCTATTCGTTTTTGGGATAATATGAAATAAGAAAAGAAAATTCTATTCTCCTCCAGATGTTTTGCTAAAATAAGTATTTTCAGCACTTTTTCATCTCAAATAAGTTTTTCATCACTTTTATGTTTAATTCTTTAAACTTAGTTTGAAATTGTATACATTTGTGTCCGTCTACACAGCACAGGCCCCATCTGAAAAGATGCGGTATCATAACACATCATCCACACTGAACACATAATCTGTTCATGACAGCCTGCACAACACATAAGAAGCAGATTTTTACTGTGTAGCTGTGTTGCATATGCATTTCTTGCATTTTATAGACGTATACTGTGTCTTCCTGTCCATGTTATGTCCACACACACACTGCAGTACAATGTGTTGCTATTGGCTACAACCTAAAATGATGAAAATGCTTGGATATGAAATTTTACTTTCTCTATTTCTCACTCTCTCTCACACACTCATACACACACAAACACACACACACACACACACACACACACACACACACACACACACACACACACACACACACACACACACACACACACACACACACACACACACACACCAACCATAGGTTTTGTGGTAAACTCATGGTTTTACAAATGGTAATCAATACACCAATTTACCATGATTACTACACTTTTACTATAATACAACCATGGTTATTTTTTGTAAGGGATATAATGGTAAAATGTAGAATGGTTCCTGTTAGACAAAAGGTAAAGTTATTGGGACAGTGGGGGCAGACAAGTGTTCATGCTTGATATATAACATGTTGTATCCTTGCGCTGTTACAGCAAGTGCAGAAGGACAAAACTCTGACATGCATCCATCACATATGTACAGAAATATATACAAACACACTCATGCACTCACAGGAGTCCCAGATAAGAGAAAAACAGAGTAAAGTTACATAGCACATTCAATTTTTACACTCTTATTACCCCCGGGTCCAGTGGACCCGAACACCACATATGTAATATAAATGTGTAGGGGGTTGTACGGTGTTCAGTCATTATAAAGTTTATTATTTTTATGTTCTTTATAGAAAATGAGCCAAGGCCAATGAATCTGAGGTTGAAACAACAATTAATTGCATAATTTTTCTTTTGGTAAACATTAAAAACGGGTCCCACAGACCCGAACACCACACAAGGGTTAATAGGGAGATTTTTAGGATGCCAGTGTTGAGGATGGTATGTCTTGAATTCAAATGCTTAGGACGCCTGTGTTTAGGAGGATGCTAGTGTTTATACTTTTTTGAATGTGAATATTTAGGATGCAGATTTTTAGGATGCTAGTTTTTAAGCTGTTCAGTATGCGGTTGTTCAGGATGCCAGTATTTAGTATGCAGGTGTTTAGGACAGAGGTTTTTAGTGTGTCAGTGTTTATAATGCTGGTGTTCAGGATCCTAGTATTTAGAATGCCAGTGTTTAGTGTGCAAGTATTCAGGATGCATGTTTTTAGTATGTCAGTGTTTATAATGCTGGTGTTCAGGATGCTAGTATTTAGAATGCCAGTGTTTAGTATGCAGGTGATTAGGATGCAGGTTTTTAGTATGTCAGTGTTTATAATGCCGGTGTTCAGGATGCTAGTATTTAGAACACCAGTGTTTAGTATACAGGTGTTCAGGATGCAGGTTTTTAGTATGTCAGTGTTTATAATGCTGGTGTTCAGGATGCTAGTATTTAGAACACCAGTGTTTAGTATGCAGGTGTTCAGGATGCAGGTTTTTAGTATGTCAGTGTTTATAATGCTGGTGTTCAGGATGCTAGTATTTAGGACACCAGTGTTTAGTATGCACGTGTTCAGGATGCAGGTTTTTAGTATGTCAGTGTTTATAATGCTGGTGTTCAGGATGCTAGTATTTAGAATGCCAGTGTTTAGTATGCAGGTGTTCCGGATACAGGTTTTTAGTATGTCAGTGTTTATAATGCTGGTGTTCAGGATGCTAGTATTTAGAATGCCAGTGTTTAGTATGCAGGTGATTAGGATGCAGGTTTTTAGTATGTCAGTGTTTATAATGCTGGTGTTCAGGATGCTAGTATTTAGGACACCAGTGTTTAGTATGCAGGTGATTAGGATGCAGGTTTTTTGTATGTCAGTGTTTATACTGCTGGTGTTCAGGGTGCTAGTATTTAGAATGCCAGTGTTTAGTATGCAGGTGATTAGGATGCAGGTTTTTAGTATGTCAGAGTGTTTATAATGCTGGTGTTCAGGATGCTAGTATTTAGGACACCAGTGTTTAGTATGCAGGTGATTAGGATGCAGGTTTTTAGTATGTCAGTGTTTATACTGCTGGTGTTCAGGATGCTAGTATTTAGAACACCAGTGTTTAGTATGCAGGTGTTCAGGATGCAGGTTTTTAGTATGTCAGTGTTTATATTGCTGGTGTTCAGGATGCTAGTATTTAGGACACCAGTGTTTAGTATGCAGGTGTTCAGGATGCAGGTTTTTTATTATGTCAATGTTTATAATGATGGTGTTCAGGATGCTAGTATTTAGGACACCAGTGTTTAGTATGCAGGTGTTCAGGATGCAGGTTTCTAGTATGTCAGTGTTTATAATGCTGGTGTTCAGGATGATAGTATTTAGGACGCCAGTGTTTAGTATGCAGGTGTTTAGGATGCAGGTTTTTAGTATGTCAATGTTTATAATGCTGGTGTTCAGGATGCTAGTATTTAGAACGCCAGTGTTTAGTGTGCAAGTGTTCAGGATGCATGTTTTTAGTATGTCAGTGTTTATAATGCTGGTGTTCAGGATGCTAGTATTTAGGACACCAGTGTTTAGTATGCAGGTGTTCAGGATGTAGGTTTTTAATATGTCAGTGTTTATAATGCTGGTGTTCAGGATGCTAGTATTTAGGTCACCAGTGTTTAGTATGCAGGTGTTCAGGATGTAGGTTTTTAATATGTCAGTGTTTATAATGCTGGTGTTCAGGATGCTAGTATTTAGGATGCCAGTGTTTAGTATGCAGGTGTTCAGGATGAAGGTTTTTAATATGTCAGTGTTTATAATGCCGGTGTTCAAGATGCTAGTATTTAGGATTCCAGTGTTTAGTATGCAGGTGTTCAGGATTTAGGTTTTTAATATGTCAGTGTTTATAATGCTGGTATTCAGGATGCTAGTATTTAGGATGACAGTGTTTTGTTTGTAGGTGTTTAGGATGACTATGTTTGGGATGACAGTCTTTAGTATGTAGGAGTTTAGGATAGCCATTGTTGGGAGTGTGGTGTTTACATTGACCAGTTATGTTTTGGATGCTAATATTTACTATGCAGCTGTGTTGGATGATGGTGTCTATGATGCCAGTGTTTGGTATGCAAATGTTTACAATGGGTTGGTATGCAGGTGTTTGAGATGCTGGTGATCTGACATATTCAGCATGCTTCCTGATTGCTAAGCAAGCCAGATCTTGGTTGACCATCCTGCTTGTCCCATCTTGTTTTAGTGGTACATGTTTTTAACTAGTCCTTTTGCTAGACTTGCTACCACAAACCAGCATACAAACACAGACATTTAGCCTGCTCCGGGCTAATACACACATAATCACATGATTGTCCATGCGTGTTCTTGTCACCCATTGACTTTAATAATTACACTGAACTATAATTTCTCTCTTTTCATTATTGCATTGATGAAAATTCTGCTTTCCCCTCAAAACTGTTTTCCACATCACTGATAATGGTTTCACCTTCATTTCAGAGTCAAGAAGCACTCAAACTGGTTATATACAGTCAAGACACCTGCCTTTACCAAACACAGCCATTCAAGGTGCCAAGGCCAATACACAATTGTTAATTACATCAGATAAACAAACCGTTACTGTTACAGACAGACATCTGCAAATCTCAGACACGTGAAGATGTTGAAGTATGTTCAAGTCAAAGTATACACTACAAACATTAAAATTGTTGTTCTTAAGCCTGGCTTAGAAAAAATGTGAGAAAATCTAAACTATGATTGACATTTGCTGAGACACACACACACACATCATCCTTCATTCTATTTTGGTGAGGTGTTTTAAGGTGTCACATTTTGCCTTAAAGAGAACACTTCCTGTCTGCATGTCATACCACACTGCTGTTCACCCACCTGTACTTCACGCTAAATAAATTTGAAGAAAAGCCAACTTAATTTTCTGCTGCTTAGCGTCTGATGCAGTCAAACACAGTATATATTTAACAGGATTTTGTCCCTATTTTGAATGATTTTCAAAGTAATGCAAAACTCATTTTTAAAGTTGCCTGACTGCATTGTGCCATGTGTAAAGTTTGGTGGAGGGGGGGTATGGTGTGGGGTTGTTTTTCAGGGGTTGGGCTTGGTCCCTTAGTTCCAGTGAAATAAACTTTTAACGCTTTATCATATCAAGACATTTTAGACAATTTCATGTTCCCAACTTTGTGTGAACAGTTTGGTGATGGCCCCTTTCTGTTCCAACATGACTGTGCACCAGTGCACAAAGCAAAGTCCATAAAGACATGGATGAGTGATTTTGGTGTGTAGGAACTGGAGTCCTGACCTCAGTCCAATTGAATATATTTGGGATGAAATCAAGCGGAGACTATGAGTAAGGCCTTCTCGTCCAACATCAGTGTCTGACCTTACAAATGTGCTTTTAGAATCCACTCCATTTACTGATGAGAGGCGGATGACATGAACTCCACTGCTTTATTTTCATTGGTAGTCACTCCCGAAAGACGCTCATAATTTCCATAAAGTTAAACATTTCTCAACTTTGACTGGACACGCCCCATCCAGTCGGTAATGGTCACTGTCACTCTTGTCGCCGGAAATCGCCAAGCTTCAATTGAAATTAATGAGATCACGTCGCTCTGCTACTGCTAGTCGCTGCTAATGTGAATGCGGCTTTAACTTTGTAGAAAGTCTTCCAAAAAGAGTTAAAGCTGTTATAGCTGCAAAGGGTGGGTCAATTCCATATTAAGGGCGGAGTTTGTGAGTTTTGAAAAACAATTGGTAGTCGGGCTGACTACCAAAACACACCTTTAGCCAATCGGCAGTAAGGGGCGTGTCTACTAATCAACATTGTTGCCTGGGTTGCGTATGTGTGGGGCGGGTCTATCAAAAGAAGGTCCAGATTTATATTGGGGTTGGGGCGAGTTTGTTCAGGTGATTTCAAATGTCAACATTGGCTTTCAGAGACCATGCACCCTGCCTTTACACCCCATGGATTAAGAATGGGATGTCATTCAGGTTCATGTGCATATAAAGTGTCCCAAAAACTTTTGGCAATAAAGTGTATCAATTCATAGGTCGATTTTGCAATGATCCAAACCCATGTAATTTTTTTCCTTGAAACACAAAATAAAAAGTTTAGCAGAATGCTCACATGTCTTTTTCATACAGCAAAACTGACCAATCCACTCCAGTTTCTTGCAAACTCAAAAGTTTGTTTAACTCAAGAACAATTGGGTCAGCCCCCTTAAAAAGTTTAAAAAGTACTAATATACCAATAGGTGCAGTTTTGTATACATTTGGTACCAATGTGTACCTTTGAGGTACTAAAATGAACTCTTAAGGTGCAAAACATTACTTTTTGAAAGGGTACCACGCCGGTGACAGCTAAGACAGCTTTTTTTCTGACAGTATACCAAAGGTTCTTCATGGTCACCGTGATTTCACCAAGTAAGATGTGATCTTGGATCAACATTTTTTGTTGATCACGGATCAACGTTTTAATCAAAGATACCCCAACCTAACTCAAACCGTAACATTTTTAAATGAGTGTGAAACCCTCAAATGAGTGAGAAATAATAGTTTGAGGAGTATTTCTTAAAAGCCCCTAACCCAATTTTAAACCTAAATCTAACATACACACTTATGCTAATCCTGAAATCTGATTGGTTAATGGAAATGTTGATCCAGGACCAACAATGATGTTGATCCACAATCACATCCTACTTGGTGAAATGACGTTCGCCGTTATGCATAGCAATCCAATAGAATAACCATTTTTGGTTCCTGAAAGAACCATTCAGTCAGAGGTTCTTAGAGGAACCATTTATTTTATCACTTTTATGATCTAAAGAACCTTTTGTGAAATAGAAAGTTTCAAGGTTTGTTGGGTTTGTTCATCTGTGGCATCATAAAGCACCTTTATTTTTAAGTGTGTAATTGTCAATCTTTTGTCAACTGTTGCGTTAACCACAACACAATATTCTCACCCCACATTTTCTCTGTTTATATCCTAGAATCAGAAGATCACAGCTACAACATCAACGTGGTACTGGAGAAAAGTTTTATCAATTCTCTGCTGCCCGAGGCAGATGTCTATGAACAAACATTTTTGTGGCATACTGTAGCACCAGTTGTGGGAATATTCTGGTCCCAGAATCTGCTACGACAACAAACAAGCTAAGCAGAGTGAGTGTTTCATGTCACGCTCCCAGTGAGCTTTATCAAATGCTTATTAATGTTGCCAGTGACGGCAGACAGAGTGTTTGGGAAATCTGATTTATAACACTCATTACTTTATTAGTTTAGATTAATGTTAGTTTTGTATAGTATCCAATTAAAACATAACCATTTTCCGTCTTAAATCATACATTTAACTGAGGATTGGTCCATAAAAGAAACATCAGCTTGAGCCTGCAATTAACCTCACCATGTGCTAACTGTAAGCATAATCACACGTCCAGCTGTGAGAACCGTTTAACATTCATGTTGTCTTTGAAACAAATAGCCTAAAGCCTTTTAATGTCAACGTGTTTCAAAGCTATTGTGGGCACTTGTCAGCTCCGATAGGCTGTGTGAGACTCGATCTCTCAATAGATCATTTCTCTTTATTAAACAACATTTCTAAGAGAAACTGCTTAAATTAGCCACTGTAGCAAAAGCATCAGGTATTTTTATTAATTTCTCCCCTTATTTATTTTCACAATTTTGTGATTAAACGCTTATAGGGGTGGTTTCCCAGACAGGGATTATCTTAAGCCAGGACCAGGCCTTAGGTTTATTATGAAATATAACTAGTTTTAACAAACATGCCTTATTAAAAACATTATTTTTGTGCATTTTGAGGCAAAAAAGCACTGATATCTTTTAATATTTCAAATTGTTTTCAGTTTGGACAGCTCTACATTTATTTTTGTCTAGGACTAGTCTAATCCCTGTCCAGAAAATCGTCCTATTGTGTACTGAGCTGCCTTAATTTAAAAAACACCTTGTACTGACATATCTTAACACATATCAGTGCCATTGTTTTGTCTCAAGATGCACACCAGTATTGCTTTTTTGTAAGGTTTGTTTGTAAACTACTTAAAGGCGCCAAAGAATGCATTGCAAAAAAAATAAACAGAGACAGTTTTACAGTACATGTGTATTTACATCCCTAGGATTTGCCTTTAGAAAGAAATGGTATTTTATTAGCGTATTTGAAAGGGTCATGAATGATAACTTTGAGCTCTGCTCTGATTGGCTGTTTCACAGAGCAGCTCCTTCAGGAGCTCTATGTGTATGAAAAGAGATCTTATGTTTGAGTCTCTATCAGATGAAGATACAGGGCCCTATTTTAACGATCTAAGCGCATTGTCTAAAGCGCACAGCGCGCGGTCTGAATGGGCGTGTCCGAATCCACTTTTGCTAATTTAACAATGGAAAAAATGGTTTGTGCGCTGAGCGCACTTCCTAAAAGGGTTGTTCCTATTCTTTTAATGAGTAATGGGAGTGTTTTGGGCATAATGTGCAATAAACCAATGAGAGTCTTATCTCTCATCCCCTTTAAAAGCCAGTTGCGCTGGCGCTATGTCTAATCCCTATTTAGATGACGGACTTTAAGTGCAGGATGAAGAACCCCAGTTTAAGATTAATGTTAAAGGGACCATTTAACATGTCCGCCCAAAAAAAAATCAATTCATACTCCACACGCCAAACAGACGGGGGCAGTATACCTCCAGAAAAGTGAGTTGGTCTATTTTAATTTGGCAGCTGCAAATTCAGCAGCATATATCAAGTTTGATTTACATTAGCAACTAAGTTATCATTAGTCACAAAAAAAACATTCGGTCTCATTAAAATTGCAATGTTTTCCGCTACGTTTCGTGCGTCCATTTGGTGTTCATTATAATCGAAGACATTTCAAGCTTCTTAGCTAATGTTACATTTTAGCATCAGCTTGGTAGATAACGGGTGAAAACCGGATCGGATCCGTGGGTAGAGCTAACTATTAAACGTTAACAGCTAAGGATGCGCACTAATTTGCATGCGATAGTCATTGCGCTTCTCGTCAGTGAAGCCGGTTTATTGATTAAAAGTTAATCGCCATCAGCTGCTTTCAGATGGAGCCACATTTACTGCACAAAGCCGTAGTTCATGTACAAGCTGAGCATAGGTTATGGCAATGCCTATTATAAGTGAACTTCTAGCGAAATACTAACAGCATCTTACTTACCAATCGAAAAG
The DNA here is from genome assembly GCF_030506205.2 of Paramisgurnus dabryanus. NCBI lineage: Eukaryota > Metazoa > Chordata > Actinopteri > Cypriniformes > Cobitidae > Paramisgurnus > Paramisgurnus dabryanus. The sequence continues at coordinate 41,921,357 of NC_133337.1, read as the reverse complement.
AAATGTTGTCATTTCGGAGTCGAACCTCATTTCTTTCATGTCCATTAGTTGTCTCCAGCGATGAAAAGCAGTGCCAGTATTTACTCTGGATCGGTTACTTCATTTATCATATTTTATTTGTGATTCCGAGCGTGTTGTTCCCTGCAGCAAATGTTTGTGGTAGTGGTAAATGTCTCTTGCTTTAGCCATTCTTCCGCTCTCTTCCCTGAACTGAAATACGTCCGAAACCCCTATTGCAAGGCAGGAAGGCATCAAGGCATGTCCGAATCCATGGCTGTCCGAATTGCATTTCTCTGAGCTGCCTTCATGCCTCTTAAGTCAACAAGTCAGCTGCCTTAGTTTTCGGATGCAGCGGTAGTAGTAGAGGGCTGAACTCCCACACAAGCGACTTATTCGTGTATTGCAGTTTGGCTGGCGGTTATGTGCGTGGCCCGTATACCACCTCCCATGGTCGAAACTGGTATTACAACACCAGTCGGGCTGTAGCTAGTAATTTAGCATGCTAATTCAGATTGATATTTCTGCAGCACTATACCTTGTCATTTTTTTAATGACATCTTTGCCCTTATTTCTTCTCATTCTTTTGATGCGTGTAACTAATTTTTAAAAATCTTTTACCTCAATTATTACAAATGGCACCTTTAAATAATTATGTTTGAAATTGTTATTTTTTATCCAAACCTTTAAAACCCGTTTTCTTTTAGTCATGGAAGTAAAAAAGCAGGCTTTTAATTGCTTCAAATGTACAATATCATCAAAAATAATTTACAAGTACGTAAGAAAAGGTTTGTACTCTAAAAATACTTTATTTGTAACAAACAGGAGATAAATAATTTACAAACGGCTCTCCGCACATTTTAGCACTCAGACAGCGCCAAGAGTTTTTTTTAAAGCATTACTTAAAAATGTTCCTCATCTCACCATATCCACAGGTACAGTGTCATCATACAATAAATCCATGAGGTAGCATTTAAAAAAAACAAAAACCATTTAAAAACAGATGCATTTGTTAAAAGCAAAGCATTTATTTACTTACCAGGCTGCAGGTGAAGCAGCTCTTTACGCCTTCTAACGTCTCATAATTAGTCCTCATTTATGTATCCAAGAGACTCAATAATAATCTTTTACATTCAATCCTTTAATCTTTCATATTTAAAAGCTTTTTTGTGCTGCTTGCGCTCCATGTTTGTGATAAGCAAACCCGCGTTGTCGTCCCGTTTATATGCACATATTACTAATGCGCTCTTTAAATAACAAAACACATATTGCGCCATTTGACTTTAGAGTAGGTTTTTGTTGGTCAATGGCGTAGGTTTTTTTTTGTTTGCCTCAGACTAGCAATGCGCCGCCAACAATGCGTCTGAACACACCTCGTTTTCGTTTTTAGATCAGAACGCCCATGGGCGCAAAAATGGGCGCAAATGCATTTGCAATTTAAACAATGTGGCGCTAAAGTTGAAACTAGCAAAAGACACTTGCGTCGCGTATTGCGCTGCATTGCAGCGTGTGTATGATAGAGCCCACAGAGTTTAATGAATAATCAGTTGTTTAGAGATTGTGAATAGACATTTTTGAGTGGTAAGATTGTGTTTTTTCACTATGGACCTGCAAAACGTAGCTGTAACGTCAATAATAGAACTTCAGCCTAAACGTTAGCATGTAGCATATACTAGCATATAGCGCTAACTCAGTCACAACTTTGTTTTTAGCATTGTAACAACATTGTAATTAATTTATTGTGTAATTTAATGTTGGGACATACATCTACTTAAACATCACAGTTGGTGTTATGTTGAGATTGCAAGAGATTGATTTTGCTTGCAGGAGTTATACATAAAAAGATTGAAAGTATTGTGTTTAAGGCTCACGATATGTCATTACAATCATCTTTGCCTAGATAAAGAAAGTTTACATTCTACGACAGCTTTAAATGTCCTAATATAACTAAGGCCTAGTCCTAAACCCTGTCTGTGAAACCGTCCCTATCAGTCTTATTTGTTTCAATGTTTTTTGTTCTTCAGTGTTATTAAAGAAATCTGAAACATCATTCAGAAAAGTCATTTGGTCCTAAAAGTGCTTTTGCTGTTGCTCTGGTTACCAAGATGGCAATCGTTGCAGGTATAGTCTTTTAGTAATGCTCAGGTATATTTTAGTAATGCTCTACATTTTCTGGCATGCTTTTCTCATGCTCACCGAATCTAAAGTGAGACCGGCCTCGGGCATTAGACAGATTGAGTGTCTGATTGAGGTTAAGATTGAAACCACTCCAAAATAGTCATTTCTGCATTTTTGCTCCCACGGCAAACCTCAAAACTTGAATATCACCACAGACCCAGCAAAAAAAAGCAAAGCCATACTTTGTCACAAGGACAGACTTGGGTATTCCATCTTTATCCAACCATTCCAGGCCGATGAATACATAGGGAAATGCTTCCTAATTACGGCAATAGATCCATTTTTAAAGGACACAAAATAGAAAAGTGGAAGAGCCTGGGGTGTGAAACCAAACAGCTTTTAAAATCAAGATTTTTGTTGGAAAAGGAATGTTTTTTTTTTTTTTGCATGGTTTCCAGGTTCTCTCTTTTATAAGGGATGCAGAAAGCTGTGTGGACCTATACCTTGATGTAGTTATATATTGATTTAAGCTGCTCAACATTATCATAAATTATAAATAATTGACAAAAACCCACAATGAACCAGTCAGTCGACAGAGGACAGATAGTGTTAAATTATTTATGAATCTAGTGAAATATATAGACTACAAGAAATATCAATTTGATACCCAGGGAATGTATGTACTCATAAAATGTACAACTTGACTGTACGCTGTACAGTGGAAAAGTGGTATATGCATAAAAATAAATGAATGATTTGATATGATATGATATGATATGATATGATATGATATGATATGATATGATATATGATATGATATGTGTGTTGGATTTCTGAGTCAGCACTTTTTTCTGCACTGTCATTTACCAAGTATACAGAATTGCATTAGCACATACAGTACCATTATGCACCCCTGAGGTACTTTTTTAAAGGTGCCACCCCAGTGACAGCTAAAGGGGACCGATTTTGGTCAGTGCAAAATGCTTATGAGAAATAAAGTTAAAACATTTTTAGCACATTCCTTAACCAAGAATATTTGTGGACAACGTGTCGGAAAAGTTAAAGAAATAAAGTCTAAGTTGTTTTTGAAGGGTTCCTGAGATCTTAACCAAAAGTACAAAATGGATATTTTGTTTAAAGTCTATTCTCATAAGCTTAAGAAGCCATTAAGTCCCAACATTTTATACTTCAATATGAAATAACCTTGCTATTAAATGAGAGGCTGTCAAAATAATCGCCCATGTCGGTTTCATAGTCAATTTTCAAAAGGGTAACTTATGTCGCTGTTAATAAATTAAAGCAGACAACACACAACGGGGCTATAAAGTAATTATCTCATTAGATCATATGAGTGAGAGTCGTGCGTCTTTGCGCGCCCTGACGCACTGGAGTCGGCTGCCCACAGCGCCATCAGATCCACGCAGGATCCGGACTGGCAGGACGCACTGCTCCAGGCTGCAAAATCACAGTCGTTTTTCACGCATAAGTTCTCCAAAACCGCACGAGAACAGAGAGGATTTTAATGTGACAAGTGATGAATCTGACATGTTTGACGAGGGGCGGTGCAACACCACGGGGATACTGGAGGATCGTCGTCTTGATAGTGAACATATTTGAACGTGATAGCCACGGAGCTCTTGCGAGACACGTGAAGGATCCACAAGCGTGATCGTGCACATGGGGAGCGCGATTCATCGTGCGGAGATCCGCGTATTCGCGGACACTTTGGACACGTTTTTACTGATTCTCTGCGGGCTGTACTTTGACTGTTAATGCATCTGTTTGTTTAATTGCATTATTCAGTAATTTCCAGCACAACAGGACTGACTCGGATGATGTTAAACTAACGGGATTTTTAAAGCACCTCATAGGTGAGTTTGCATACAGTGTTTGGTGTCTTGTTAAAAAAAAAATAAGATTAACTTTTGCTCTTAAGTTATAGAAGAGCACTATTTATAATTCATGCACCTGTTTAATGTCCTGCTGTTATTGCATGTGCTGCAGAATTTGGGAGTGGAGCTTTTTGTCAATATGACCTCATTATATTGAAATATGTCGTTCAAACCACAAATGTATGCTTTAGTTCTGTTTTGTACATGTTTTGAATTAATTGCTAAAGTATACACTCTTAATAATAAAGGATTAAAAGGTTCTTCGCAGTGATGCTATAGGAGAATCATTTTTGGTTACCCCTAAAAACCTTTCAGTCAACGATCTCTTAAGAGATTCATATTTCTTTCTTACCTTTCCCCTTCTTACCTTTTGCCTGTAGAACATTTTTTAATAAAAAACAGAAAGATTTTGTGGATGTTCAAACCACGCAACACGATAAGAACCTTTTGGGAACCTTTATTTTTAAGAGTGCTGTTTGTAACTTTCAATGACTTTTGGGTAGCGTAGCGGTCCAGTGTCCAAACGAAACCGTATCCAGCCACAATAGTATGATTTGTGAGATTAATCTGAAGCTGGTATGCGGATAAATACGCAATATCTGTTTCGCCAGTGTCCACTACACGGACATCTCCATATTCTCAGTCCGATATAGGATGCGGCAGGGATGATCCCGGTACAGCGCGTCAAAGCTCAGCCTCACCTGTGGCACATGAGCGCGGATGCTCCTCCGTGGCTCTGGATGATCCCGACCACCTCCGGACTGTGTCGGGTGACCGCGACTCCTCCGGTTCTCCTTTCCTCCCGACCCCCTCCGGTGATGCACACGGTCCCGTTTCTGCCGGTGATGCGCGCCGCCGCCACAGAACCCGCGAGCATCAGTCAGTTCACCTTGCCCGGTGTTCAGGTAACGGCGTATCATTTTATACTTTCTAAGATGTCTGTTCCCATAAAAACCAAACTTAAAAGCTTTTGCAAAGTACATTTTGTGGGTTGTCATGAATTACTCGCCTTAGTGTTGATCAAAACTTATATGACTTCTATTCTGCTGTGGAACACAAAAGATGTTATGCAGGCAGACTCAGTTACTTTCATTGTATGTAAATAGGGCAGTGACGACATTTGTTAGACTTTTGTATTTTAAATAAGACGTTTTGAAAGGTTTGAATAGTCATAAGGATAAATTTATGGACAGAATTTTACTATTTTGGAAAATAACTATCCCTTTAATTTGCATCCAGATCACAACGTTTTTCTCTAGTAAGGAGTTGCTGTGAAAATATTGCATGCTGTCTAATTAAATATAAAGTTCATGCTGCTGAATTTCTTTGGTTTTACTTTACCACAAAGGCGCTGGATGACCCATAAGTAGTCGCATCCTTCTCAAACTCAGCATGACATTTAATCTGTGTGCCGAGCAGCAGGGTCACTACGCGGATGAGGACCTTGTGCTTTTCACATCATTACAGTGATGTATAGAGTAAGCTGCAAGTTCAGTTTTTGGACTGGAAACAATAGTGGTACTGAGAAGAGTGGAATATAATACTCAAACAGAAACTTTAAGTTTCAGACAGCCTTGAGAAAAGCCTTTGATTGACTGCCACTGCAGAGAGGCATTGACGCTGAGACGTGCGAGTTAGATTGGGATATTATACAGACGAAAAAAAACCTTTATACTGTATGCAAAGAACTTTCTATTCTAGCTTGAAAGTCAACAAGACACTGTGTTCCCAAGTAGTGTAATGCTTCAGTGTCCTTCAGGGAAATTAACTTTTTAAAGACATTTTGGTCTATAATATGCAAAGGCTGACTCATGATGGAGGTTCATATCAGCTGATAGGTTAGGTGGAGGTGTATTACGAGGGTCAGGCCTTGTTAGCAACCCATTTTAGTGCAGTATAATGTGCGGTTATATATTATCAGCACGATGAACTGATTTGATCGTGAGAGATGGAATCTATATGACAGGTTGGGGTTAAAAAATAAGATGGCTTGGTGACATCAGCCGAAAAATCAAAGGTGTTACCTATTCTTTAAATAATAATGTTTACTGATTAATCATTTGCAATAAAAACCGGAAGGTGAATCAAAATAGTAAATGAGATCACAAAGGTAGGGTTATAGCTCAACCAAAACAACACCTGCATTGCAACAAAAATCACAATAAAAGATAAGCAATTTAACATCCGCAAAGAACCGTTTCATGTAGAAAACAATATAGGGTAGAGGCCAGAAACTAATATGCTGAATGTAACATCAAGACAACTTCTTCGATCTCCCAATAACCATTAAGTCAACTCAAGGACCCTACACAGCAAAAATTGTTCTTCATAACAAGAGGGTTTTTTGCTGAGTGTGCTACAAAGAGCCATTGAAGATCCTTAAGCTTTAATAGTGTGCATATGAGTATGACTTGGATATAAATCTTTTGGCCAACTGGAAACTAACTATAGGGTTCAGTATGTGTGTATGATTGCCACAGCTTTTATCCCATCATTGAATAATCGATACAATGTTTTAGTTCGTTTCACCAGCCGTTGAAAATAGAATAACAAAACCAAAGTCAATTTTCAAATCTTCCCACAGCTGACGACTTGCTAACAAGATCTGTTGTTTATTGATTATAAAAACAACAGGGCACAGCAATGGGTCTTACTACGGTCTTCGTGTTGTAATTAAACCTTTACAGGGAAATCTGATGCCGAGTATTGTTGAAGTATGTGTTAAACAAAACCCCAAATGTAGAATTTCCAATGCTATCTCACGAGAATTCGAACATATTGAACTAGTTGGCTAATTTGTATGAATTCATACGACTGCATTTGTAAGTTTTGGTACGAAAGTTTCATATCATGATTATAGTGACCAGTGAAGTTATAGTTGACCAGTTATCACTGTTTTCAATATTATCATGGTTTTGTTCAAATGAGATGGAAATGTTCATAAAGAACTGACATACACACTGAAAACATTTGAACAAGTTTTATTTTTGAAAATCACAATTTAATAGTTCATTTCCCTGATATTATTCCTGTGATAAAAAATAAATAAATCTGTCTTATAAGTTTACCGTGAATGAATACAATAAAACTATGTTGCATGTGCGTGCATGCGTCAAACTGATTCTGGCTAGACAGGATTTACCGCAAATTTTCAAAATCATGGTAACCAAACACGGTTGTAATGATAATTTAATTTTAAACAATAATACCAACTGTCAGGACATTGTATCGTGGTTAACCGTGAAACCAGTAATGTCCTATCCCTAGATACGATTTACCTGACCCCTGTGACGTTGGGGTTAGGTATTCGGTTTCGTTTTTCATGATTTTGCACTATTAAATTCGTATGAATTGATAAGAATTAGCCAACTCGTAAAATATGTACGATTTTTTGTAAGATTAGGCTGGAATTTCACAGCGTTATTCAAATGTTTTTTTTTTTTTTTACTTTTGAATGAATGTACTGGAAAAGACATGCAGCGAAACTTAGACAAAATGAGTATTTCATCATGTTTTTTTTTTTTTTTTTGCCTAGGACATCTGACAGTATATCCCATCAGATCTCATGGCCTAGTTTGTAATTCTTCCATTCAACTTTTCCAGTGGGATTTGCCGTCCAGACCTTATATGTTGGGTTTCCAGCCCCCCACGGGTGTGGATCTCCTTCCAGTGTTCCCGCAAGTGTACCGAACAGTCCTGCCTCCACACTATGGCAAGAGATGGGTGGAAAAACGTGTGCCTGACTACAAGGTAAAACATAGGTGATCATTAAAGGGGACATATCATGAAAATCTTCATGACTTTTTCATGTTTAAGTGCTATAATTGGGTCTTAGTGCTTTTATCAACATAGAAAATGTGAAAAAGATCAACCCAGTAACTTTTGGTTTTGGTAAACCATTCTTGGCAAGCATGTGAAAAAAATAGGTAATTGAAATCCGGCTCCCCTTGTGATGTCAGAAGGGGATTATACCACCCCTTAATCTCCACTATCCAACCAAGGCACTCCCATTTAGTGCAGAGATCAACTAATTTACATTTAAAAGGACACACCCAAAGACGCTTACAAATTGGCAGTTTTAACCCTGCTATAATAAATTATCTTTTTGATATTTTGAGCTAGAACTGCACATACATACTTTCACTGCAAAAAAAAAATCTTAGAATTTTTGTTTTCAGTAAAACTATCAAAAAATTAGACAAAAAAATTAGACAAAATTAGACCAAAAATATCAAATTGAAGTGATTTTGTGCATAAAACAAGCAAAAAAAAAAAAAAATCTGCCAATTGGGTAAGCAAATTGTTCTTGAATTTATTATTTAAGAAAAATGTTCAAGATTTTTTGCTTACCCCATTGGCAGATTTTTAGCTTGTTTTATGCAAAAAATCACTTAAATTTGATATTGTTGGTCTAAAAACTAGACTTCTTTTCTTGGGTCGTTTTGCTCATCAAGCATCTTAGTTTAAGAATTTTTAGATTTTTTACTGAAAACAAGACAAAAATACCAAGAATTTTTTTTCTTGAAAATATTTTTTTGCAGTATTGGGGACACCAAAAATGTATTTCACATCTTAAAAAAGTATTGTGACGTGTCCCCTTTAAAGTACTCACAGTTTTTCTCAAAATGACGCTTCGGAGTAAATAAAGGAGAACAAAAATGTACTCATTATTTCCTCACCCCCACCCTATCCTTTATGTTATCTTTAAGATGTCATTTAATGGGAAACTGGGGCTAGTTGTCACACACAGAAGGTATGTACCCAGCAAGCAATTTTGGGTGTAAAAGACGTCTAAAAGTCATCCAAACACAGCCCAGACGTCTAAACAAGGCAAAATTTGGGATGTCATTAGAAATTAACCATAGCCTGAAAAATAAATAAAATAAAATAAATAAATGAAACCAAACATATTGTAATTACTGTTGACTTTGCCTACATGATGTAATAAATTACATCTCACAAGTTATTTGAGAAAGAAATGAAAAATTTCAGTTTATTTTGTCTAGAAGTGAGTTACTGATAGCGGGACTATATTGGGTTTATAGTTAACTTAATCGGTGAAATGACGGCTATTGCTTGCTGTGTATGTAAGTGAAAAGTCCAGTTAAACATTTTTTAGCTGTGATTTTATGTTTCAGACTGCTAAAAGCTGCCATTAAGGCGATTTCTGTTGGGCAAAACAACATTTTCATTTTAGTTATGTTACCGATTACATTTCTATTATTTTGTGTGTACAGTAATCGGTTTGCTTTTCAAACGACATCAGGGTTTGTTATTACAAAAGGTCAAAATGTGTTCAACAAATGTTTGTTTTCTGAGCAATAATGGTGAAAATGTTCAACGGAGCTAATGTTTGTAAAAGCTTTATTGGTACTTATTAACCTCACGTAGGCCGCCGATGCCGTTCTGCCATGTATTTAATGTGATTCAGAGCATAAAAAATCCATTCGCTCGTGGGCATTTAATAACCAGTTTATGTTCTGGGGATTTTTAACCGTTCTCTGACTCTACAGGAATTTCTTCTTTCACTTGCAGTTTTATCTAAACAACACTTTAGCCCTGGAGACCAACTGGATTAATCCAGAGGAAATAGGAATTTTCCAACGTCAAGAAAAGCCGGCGCTGCGGACAAATCAAACAGCGTTGAGGATATGTAGGCCAGCCGCTGCCTCCAGGAATATCCACACACTGCTTTTGACACCCAGGCGCATTTCAGGTAGGTGGGACAATTTGTGATCCCAACACCCATTTCCCAAACCTCTGTGATTTCTGTCCTGCTGTTTGACTACCATCCATCCAACAAAATGTTTTTGTTTTATTTTCTCCCAAGACTCCTGGTTGTATTTTCACTAACTCTAATCTTATTTAAGCCGATGCAATTTTGTGTATAAAGCGAACGACATTGCAGATCTTTCTGTGTGTTTGTGCGTGGGACCGAGAGGCGGTTTGATTTGCGGTGCTTATGAAATGAAGATGAAGTGACTTTAAATTTCAGCTCATTTTCAATCATGACATGCTTTAGTCAGCTCGAGTGAGCAGTGTAGACAGCTTAAGAGACTATAATGAAGACCCGTAATGAGGATGCTGTACAAACTGATTATGCCATTCTGGCAACCTGACACTTTGACAAATACCACACGCTGCACTGGCCTGTTGAGGGTCATTCGTACGCATTTCGTCAAGTGCACGGACACTTCTGCGTTTTAAATGGTTAATTATAACTTAAGCCTTTTCCATTGAATAAACATCAGGATGAAATCAAATATTGCTAGTGCTTAAGGCAATGGTTTTTAAACTTTTCAGCATGCACTCCCCTTTGTGTGGGATGCATCTCTTCGCAACCCCTCCGAAGAAAATTCATGACATAAAACTTAGAATTTGAAAAAAAAAAAAAAAAACATATTAAATGATGCAATGTAGTGCTGTTGGTTAGTAGCCTTATTTTTCTCAGATTTAATTACATTGCATTACAATGCATTTTAAAAATGTCATAAAACTAGAGCCCCCCAAGGGGGTCCATCCCGGAGTTTGAGAACCACTGGCTTCAGGTACTGCAGGGGTTAAGTGGTAGCCCCTGTTATAATCTAACTATCTCTGTTTAATCTGTTGAGTCCATTTCAACCATAAACACAAATATGTCATACACATTTTACAAATTTAGAAATTCAGACATTCAAGGTTGGCTAGTTTTATTCCCTATAGTTGTTCAGAGTTGCAGACTGTCCGTGAACTGTCTAACTGCCTTACATTATTTTTACTCTTTCACTTTATCTCCCTGTTGTTTGTCCTGTTGTTTGCACGGTAAATAAATAACCAAAGACAACTAAGATAACAAGTTTAGGTGTAAGTCTTTGCCTTTTCTGTTGGGAAGTTTGCAACCTGCTGGTTGATGGCATAACTATATCTGTATAATCTCTGTCCAGGTTTCCCTTAAAGTTTTATTTTCAATGCAGTATTTTGAGTTGAAACAACCCAGCTTAGCTTACATTACAACCCAGTGGGTTGGGTTCATCCCTGTTAAACAACGACAATGTAGCTTGATGAAGCTGTCAAAGAGCATGGAAAGATGAGAGTTGTAGTCTTCACCTTCAATGTCGATAGGAGTTGATCCGACAGGACTCACAAATCATGTTCATGGATGATGTAATAAATTAAAGATTTAAATTCATTACAATATAATGTAAGCCCACAGTGTGGCTTTGTAGAAGCAACAACATATTGGCATGCCAGACGCTTCAAGCTTTACTTCTGTGTTCACATGTTGCAGATTTATCAACATGACATCAAAGTTCTCAAGAGCGACTCGATTGTTCAACGTTTAAAATAGTCTCAGACGTCACGCCCACAGAATGTTGGCTAAACGTCTGATGTGTATCGTACACTAAACTAGAAACCCTGTGAGAATGTCAAAGTCGTATTCCGAATTGTTGAAATAAACCGGAATTCCGGGAGACGCAAGTGTGGCGATTATTCTCGGTCCCCCGGGAAACAAAGCTCTGACGTTCGTACCAGGAAGAGACAGAGCGCAGCGCGTCATAACCTGAAAACCACGCCCACCGGGGGGGGGGCAATCCAACCGTCTCCATTGACTTTGTTTTGCGAGAGGCTGCCTCCTTGTAATTTCTGGCTTATAACAAAAAACAGAATAATGCCTAAAAGCTGTTGTGTGACAAGATGTACATCTAACAAGCCAAAAAAACCCAGAAATAAGTTTTTATAAGCTGTCGAGCCGTAAAACCCAGCCTTTAAGGAGAAAAAAGTGGATCGCCGACTATGTTACCCCTAGTGGACGCAGTTCTACTAATAGCAGTACTATGAAAAGTTGCCTGTTTCCACTTTTGTGTCTTTAAACGATCGTTTTTTGGGGTCGACAGCTTATAAAAACTTATTTACAGATAAAACTTAAAAACAGAATAATACCTAAAAGCTGCTGTGTGACAAGGTGTGTAGCTAACAAGCAAAAAAAAAAAACAGAAATAAGTTTGTATAAGCTGTCGACCCCAAAAAACGATCGTTTAAAGACACAAAAGTGGAAACAGGCAACTTTTCATAGCAAAAAAAAATTACGGGCCCCCTTAAGCCAAAGCCCCCCCCCAACCTTGCCCGTTGGCACTGTTAACTGTTAACTGTGGCGCGCAGGTCTGTTAACAACATATTCTTTTAATATTTTTACTTTACTTTTTTACTTTAAAGGGTAGATTTAAATAAAGAAAAACAAAATGCTTTGGGTAATGCTTTTGGACTCGTGACTCACTTCTCCGCCTTCTCTTTTCTCTTTGAGGCCCCACTTTTATGTTTATATTTGTCCATCCTTAATGTTCATGTTGATAGCCGCTATAGTAACCTCTCACACTGTGTTTTCTTTTGTTTTCAGCGTGGCGATGCGTCATGTAAAAAAATGATGGCGTAGTTGTCTACGGCAGCAGCGGAGACCAAAAAAAATAATAAACGCAAACAAGAAATGACAGCCCGGGCCCATTTGCACGTGCATACCCTGCATGCCCAGATGCTACGCCACTGTGTCGACCCCAAAAATCGAGCGTTTAAAGATACAAAAGTGGAAACAGGCAACTTTTCATAGTACTTTGATGTCATAGGCCGATCGGTCTGCGTAGTGCCATGTGAAGTCAAACAAACCTATTCCGCAAAAGCAGAAAACGAAGATAACCCAGACATGACACCATTGAACAAAATATATAACAATGTGCTAATAGTTTTGGCATATTTTAATGCAAAAGTCTTACATATTGTGCATTTAACATTCATGTTTTTTTTAGTATTACTTTTTTATTGAATGAAGCATGATATTAAATGTTTATAATTTTACTAAGCTTGTCGCAGTGCATTCTGGGATTGCCATTTGTGATGCTACAAACTGGAAGGTGTCTTAGAAGGAAGTGTAATCATCTTGAGCAGTCTTTGCAACAGTAGGCAGCTGACTAGGTTTTGAAACCGAGTTATTGAGTGCGTCTGCATGTGTGTTCCGTGCATCCAACTATGTCCGAAATCCGTTTCAGGCAGTTCTTTTTAATACTGAGTTCAAACCGAGGCAAAATTGTCAGGAGCAGAGTTAATGTGTGTGCAGAGAGGGCAAGTTGTGGTTGCTACTGCGGACATACTAGTGGGCTTTGACTGGTAATTGGCTTGAAAAATCTTCTCTCTTCTCTGCTTATGACAGATATTGCAGATATACCACCCCGCAGGTAGTCTGTCTGTGAAGTTCATATACTGCCAAAACAAAGCACTAACCCAGTTGGAGTATCACCGTCCTGAAATATAAATGTGTGCCATTGCTGTATAGTGGACGTAGGGCTGTTCTGTTATTATAATGTGTTGTTCTGCTGTAAAAGACATTCACTTACTATTAGATTTACACTGAAGCTTTAGATTTATTTTTCAATTTAAGAACCAAACTCAATTCACAACAAGACAAAAAAACACAGGTCTTTTATTTTCATTTATTTTTTATATTTTTTTAGTCTTAATCACCCAGAATATTACAAACTAGGGCTGTCAAAAGATTACTCGCGATTAATCACTTACAAAATAAAAGTTTCTTTTGCATAATTAATGTGTGTGCACTGTGTGTAATTATATAATTATTTTATATATATATATATATATATATATATATATAAATCTTACATTTATACATGTATTTGTGTATTTATATATACATAATTATTACACTCAATACACACAAAAATAAATTATGAATACACAAACATTTTATTTGCATGCAATTAATCATGATTAATCTTTTACTACAGCAACACATATTTCTTTCAGCTTTTTTTATTTGACTTTTTTTAAAGCTTTATACTACAGTTTTACACTGTAAAATGTCTGTAGAAATTACAATATTTCTTACTGTAGATTTAAATTTATGTTATTTACTGGCAACAGTTTGTTTAAAGATAAATAAACATTAAACATTAACAGGAATTTATCTTTACAGAAAAAAAAACAATAACAAGCACAACATTATGCACAGCAATTCTGAGAACCAAAATCAGAAAAAAAACTGAAAAAGGTTAATGAGGATTTCTGGTTCCCAGAATGCTTTGCATGAGGCTGTTTTTATAATTTTATTCTGTAAAGGCAAAGACTTTTTAAAATATTCATATCTTTGAACACACTGTTGCCAATAAATTACATAAATAAAAACTACAATAAGTTACTGGCAAACTGCTGCGTAACTACAGATTTTTTTATATATTACATATACAGTTACTAACGTACTTTGTGATATTCACATGATAAACAAATAACATTTTATTATGGAAATAACCAATGAGATGGTGAGGAGGTCTCCTACCATCTGTCAAATGCTGTCTACTGAAGCTTCTTCATGCTCCATAACTCAACAATTTTATCCCTGCGCCCTCGTAACCTGAAAATCATCCAAATTTTCTGTTCAGGTTGAATAAACAATTATTTATTTCTTATGGAAATCTTGATATGTGAGTAATCTTTTTTTTGAGAGAATATTTTTAGTAATATTCATAAGAATCAATGTATAGATTTAAAGTGTAGATTGCTATTAAATTATTATTATCATTACCTGCCTGTGTGTTAAAGGAATAAATGATACCTTACCCTCACATCTACTCTTCAAGCAAGAAATAAAAACAAATTTACACACACAAGATGCCTTAATGTAAGTCTGCTACAGACCGTGCTATTTGTGGACTGCAAAAAAATGATTTTCAAGAAAAAAAATTCTTAGTATTTTTGTCTTGCTTTCAGTAAAAATATCTAAAAATTCTTAAATTAAGACGCTTTTTCTTGATGAGCAAAACGACCCAAGAAAATAAGTCTAGTTTTTAGACCAAACATATCAAATTTAAGTGATTTTGTGCATAAAACAAGCAAAAAAATCATGAATATTTAAAATAATAATAAATAATACAAAAATAATAAATTCAAGAAAAATTAATTTGCTTACCCCATTGGCAGATTGTTTTGCTTGTTTTCCGCAGGGTTCTGCAGTAAAGGGTATTTAACTTTTAGGGGCACGCTACGTTGATCAATATGTCATTTAGGGCCCTATTTTAACAATCTAAGAGCATTGTCCAAAGTGCACAGCGCAACGTCTAAATGGGTGTGTCAGAATCCACTTTTGCTAATTTAACGACAGGAAAAAATTGTTTGTGCGCCGAGCGCATGGTCGAAAAGGGTTAGTCCTATTTTTTTAATGAGTAATGGGCAGAGGTGTAAAGTACTTGAGTAAATGTACTTCGTTACTGTACTTAAGTATTTTTTGGGCTACTTTGTACTTGTACTGAGTATTAAAAATATAGGCAACTTTTACTCTCTACTCAATTACATTTTTGATTGGGTATTTGTACTCTTTACTCCACTACATTTGAAATGACACTTAACGTTACTCGCTACATTGTTTATTCGTCAAATAAAAACGAGACGAAAGTGTCAGAGTGTGATGATGGATAGAATCTGTGGTCGCGAGGTTACACGCACTCACACAACTGAGGGACTTCATTTGGCTCTGCGCAGAGCAATTGTATGAAATCAAAGTACTGCGAGAGCGAATCAAATGCATATGGAGAAGTCTGGTCTCGCGGTACTTTGATGTCAAACGCTGAATGGCTTGCGTTGAGCCACCGTAGCGGGACATCTGCGTGCTGTGTATGTCATAAACTGTAGAGAAAAGTTCGCGTCTGGTCTGAGAGAAGAGATAAAGAGCAAACATATGGATGCATATCACATTTGCTTCAGTCAAGGGACCCTTTGTTAAACATGTGATGCTACAATCAAAACAAAAGTGATGCGCGATTGCAGGAGGGTCATCCCGCAACTCAAAGACAAGCATAAATGTTTATAAACTCTGATGCTACTTTATCAGCTAACCTGAGTTACATAACTTGATATAACTTACTATATAAGCCAAAATAAACCAGCGAGGTCCTGTACTGATTGCCCGAGTAACTTAAGTACATTATAAGATTGATAATAAGTGTACAATTTCACTGTCCTCACATTTAATCAAGTATGCTGTAATGTATTTACTGTAAAGAGCGATGCATGACGGAAGAAATGTAGTGCACTTAATGTGAGATAGTGGTGTTACGTACTATGTGATTACAATTAATCTTTCAAATGAACAACTTCACGTTTTTAATATGCATTTTTATATTTCTGTTAGTGTAGTTTTAGTTTACTGGAATTTTTTTAATAAAATTATATCTTTTTATACCTTTAGGCCTATAAGAATATTTGGTAACACTTCACAATAAGGTTCATTAGTTAACAGTAGTTAATGTATTAACCAACTTGAACAAACCATGAGCAATACATTTGTTACATTATTTCTTCATCTTTGTTAATGTTAGTTAATAAAAATTTAAGCTTTAATTGTTTTTTCATGTTAGTTCAGAGTGCATTAACTAATGTTAACAAGATTTTAATAAAGTATTAGTAACTGTTGAAATTAACATTAACAAAGATGAATAAATGCTGTATAAGTGCAGTTCATTATTAGTTCATGTTAACTAATGTAGCTAACTAATGTTAACTAATTAACCTTATTGTAAAGTGTTACCATATATTTATATCACAAAGTTAGGCTATATATTTTTCAGCATGGCACATTCAAGTACACAATGACACTAGACTAAAATTAAATGGGTTTAAATTAAATTTAATGTAGATTTCTAGACTAAAATCTCATGGCATTTAGTTGAATACAATTAGACTAAAACTAAATCAATTCAATTCAGATGACAAAAATATTACTAAAACTAAATAAAATTTTAGTCAAAAGACTATGACTATGTTTAATCTGTGTTTGTTCTGCCAGGTCAACATTTTGAGGTGTTTGATTTCTTTTCTATATTAGGAAATAAAACCTCATAAATAAACTTTCTTAGTTTTCACTGCCCAGACCTACAATGTCTCTTTGTGTTGAGGACTAGTGCATCTTTGAGCCAACATTCAGTACGAGTAAAAGTACTTGAGTACTTTTAAATTGGGTTACTTTAATACTTTTACTCAAGTCGTATTTAAATTGGTGACTTGTAACTTGTAGTGGAGTAATTTTTACAGTAAGGAATTTGTACTTTTACTCAAGTATGGCTTTCAGCTACTCTTTACACCTCTGGTAATGGGAGTATTTTTACACTCAATCCTTTAATCTTTTATATTTAAAAGCGTTTTTGTGCTGCTGCACATTCATGTATGTGATAAGCAAACCCGCTTGTCGTCCCGTTTATAGGCACATATTACTAATGTGCTCTTTAAATAACAAAAAAAAACATATTGCGCCATTGACTTTAGACTTTAGACCAGGTTTTTGTTGGACAATGGTGTAGTCTATTTTAGTTGCCTCAAAATAGCAACGCGCCAACAATGCGCATTAACACCTTTCTTTTCAGACCAGAATGCCCATGGGCGCAAAAGTGGGCGCAAATGCATTTGCTATTTAAACAACGTGACGCTAAACATGAAAATGATAATTGCGCAGGGTGGACACTAGCAAAATACACTTGCTTCGCGCATTGCGCTGCATTTTGCCGGGTGTAAGATAGAGCCCTTAATGTTGCAATTTCATTGGTTACTCAGTAGGTTGTAATATCATGCTAAATTTTGGACACTCCCAAAAAATAATTGCAGACTATCTTTGATTGCAAGACCGTAATAACTTCTTTAAATCTCTCCCACTGTACGACAAAGGACCACACTGCAAATAAATGACTTTCTTAATATTTGTGACTTATTTTCAGTATAGATATCTAAAAATTCTTAAATTAAGATGCTTTTTCTTGATGAGCAAAATGACCTAAGAAAATGAGTCTAGTTTATAGACAAAAATAATTACAATTTAAGTGAATTTTGCTTAAAACAAGAAAAAATATCTGCTAAATCAAGCAAAATCTTCTTACATCATTGACAGATATTTTTGCTTGTTTTAAGCACAAATTCACTTAAATTTGATATTTTTTGTCTATTAACAAGACTTATTTTCTTGGGTCGTTTTGCTCATCAAGAAAAAACATCTTAAATTAAGAATTTTTAGCCGTGTAGGTGCTATAATCATAGAAATCATCACAAATGTTTTACGATGGCCATCTTTCGTCAGGGACAGCTGGAAATTGTGCGGTGTAAACCCGGATTTAGAATAAGAAAGTTTTGGAAGAATTTTTAAATCAATGTGATTTCTGTATTCATCTTTAATAAGCTTAGCATGACATCAAATTGAAGCAGCTCAAACATTTTGAAACATCTTAGTGTTAAATACCCTCAGCACACAGCAAAGCATTCAAGAATGACTGAGAACTTGAAAAGCAGACTTCAGTGTCCAGGAATCAGTGCTTGAGTGATATAGAAAGGCTGAAAAGTTATTTTAACAAAGTCATTTTCACGGGTGCGAGCTGTTGATGAGCGTTTGCAGAGGCAGTAATTGGTGCCAGAGGGTGTGCGGTATACTCAAAATCGAAGACTGTACGGAAGTCCAATTTGCGTCCACGCCTTCTTCCCGGAGGAAATTTCTAGGCATCTGCAAATGCACTGGCAGCACAGGTCAACAGCAGTTTAAGAGCTTTTCTCCCAAGTAACAGCTTACTTTATTAGAAGCGCTAGACTTTCTTCTGATAAAATTGGTGTGGCGCTCACAGCAATTGCTTGTGAAAAAACAAGATAGAGTGTCGCTGAAGTCACATGAGTCTTTTTTCTTGTTCGCAAGGCTGTTGACATGTGTCGTACAAACTGTGGTGTTTCATTCAACTTTGTTTGATATTAAGAAGATGAAATTAACCCACCATTGATTGTTCATTTACTGACTGATGCATGCTTGCACACAAAACTGTCAAACATTATCTGACAATCTAAATTTTTAATTAAAGGAATATTCCATTTTCTTAAAAGAAAAATTCAGATAATTTACTCACCACCATGTCATCCAAAATGTTGATGTCTTTCTTTGTTCAGTCGAGAAGAAATTATGTTTTTTGAGGAAAACATTCCAGGATTTTTCTCATTTTAATGGACTTTAATAGAGCCCAACACTTATCACTTAACTCAACACGTAACAGTTTTTTTCAACGGAGTTTCGAAAGACTATAAACGATCCCAAACGAGGCATAAGGGTCTTATCTAGTAACACGATTGTCATTTTTGTCAATAAAAATAACAAATATACACTTTTAAAGCACAACTTCTCGTTTAAATCCGGTCGTGATGGGCCAACGTGACCCCACGCAATACGTCATGACGTCAAGAGGTCACAGAGGACGAACGCGAAACTCCGCCCCAGTGTTTTTACAAGTTTTGAGAAAGAGGACCGTTCCTACGTTGTTGTATGTCAACTGATACTAATTAATGTCTTTGTGTCAGTTTATTGTTTACAATGGTCCGCAAATGTGCGTTTTATATATGTAACACGTGACCTCCCTACGTCACTACGCATTTACGTTAGGTCGCGCCCGATCGGATTTAGACGAGAAGTTGTGCTTTAAAAGTGTATATTTGTTATTTTTATTGTCAAAAATGACAATCGTTTTGCTAGATAAGACCCTTATGCCTCGTTTGGGATCGTTTATAGTCTTACGAAACTCCGTTGAAAAAAAACTGTTACGTGTTGAGTTAAGTGTTAGTTGTTGGGCTCTATTAAAGTCTATTAAAATTAGAAAAATCCTGCAATGTTTTCCTCAAAAAACATAATTTCTTTTCGACTGAACAAAGAAAGACATCAACATTTTGGATGACATGTTGGTGAGTAAATTATCTGGATTATTATTTTTAAGAAAATTTAATATTCTTTTTATTATAAAAAATGTGATTAAATTTTAACATACTAAAATGTAAACATACAAAAATTTTATGATGTATTTATAAATTGATTTAAAACATGTTGTCAGTCTACATACAGTAGTAAACTAGCAAACCCCATTTTAATTTAAAGAGGACATATCAGTCAGAATATGACTTTTTCCTTGTTTAGAGCTATAATTGGGTCCTCAGTGCTTATGTCAACCTAGAAAATGTGAAAAAGATCAACCCAGTAACTTAATTTTAGTAAACCATTCTCTGCAAGCATGTGAAAAAAATATAGGTCATTAAAGTTTGTCTCCCCTTGTGATGTCAGAAGGGGATAATACCGCCCCATAATCTGCACTATCCAACCACGGCACTGCCATTTGTGCAGAGATCAGCTCATTTGCATTTTAAAGGATACACCCAAAACTGGCACATTTTTGATCACACCTATAAAGTGGCAATTTTAACATGCTGTAATAAATAATCTATATGATATTTTGAGCTAAAATTTCACATACGTACTCTAGAGGCACCAAAGATTGATTTTACTGTACATCTTAAAAAAGTCTTGTGAAATGTCCCCTTTAAGTGTGGGGTTTGTCTAATCTTAAAACTATATTCAGTTTTATGTTTAAGGGACTTATTAGCAAGTATACTATCAGTGATATATGTTGATATGAACTGTGTCTGTGTTTTTAGCTGCATTGTAACTCAGATCATACGATGTGAGTCATAAGTACTGCTTCAAATGCTTCAACTAAGAGCTTATATTAGCATTTGAAGTGCTAGTTATAGTAACAGATTTCATCATTTTATTTCATGTTGCGTTGTGAATTTTGGTATTTTTCTTCCTGGGTAAACTGCAGAGTCTACTATGAATGAGTTGCTTCTCTTCTGCATTCAGAATTGTGATCAAGGGTGTCGGGTTTATTCAAAAAGAATCGGTAAACCTGATCTGTCGTTTATAAATCTGATAAAACTAAAGACGCTTTGAATGTATGAAGGATGTAATAATACTCTGTAGGTACTCATGATTAACATTAGATAAGCAGAAACAGCATGTGAGCTTTAATTAAAATGTGTGGGGCGGCACAGTGGCTCAGTGGGTAACACTGATGCCTCACGGCAAAGAAGGTGGGGGGTTTACATATTGCAGACTTACAATAAACACATTTCTTTTTACAGCATGTATTAATTTAATTTATAAATACATTAAAAAATGTATCTTAAATGTTTAAAGATAAGCATGTAAAATAACCTGCAGTTTTATGTTCCAAACAGAGTTGGCGACAGAGAGGCAAATATTATGGACACAATTTGTTTTTAAAGGACAAGTTCAGTATTTTACACTTAAAGCCCTGTTTTCAGATTGTTTATGGTGAAATAGAACGGTTTTGACTGAAATTTCGACATATGCGGCTGCCCCGAGAATTTTTGGGTGTTTGTGTTTCAGCTCATACCTTTACAATGGGTTTAATGGTGCACTGGAACAATCCTTCCTAAAATGCATTAAACTTTCGTTTACAAAGACATGAAACTCACCGAGTGGTCAGGGGTGTTCACTGGTATGCTTACACAAAAATCGCTGCAAAATACGCATTTCAACAGGTTTTATTGTAGTTTTTGCCAACTCCATTGACTTGTATTAGTTGTGCTGTGAGGTACGGTATTACTCCGCGCCGGGAACTTTGTTTCTATTCTTGCATTTGGCAATGGCGGATTAGCGCCACCACCTGGGCTGGAGTGTCTATTATTCAAGCTCTAAGCGGAAGAATGTACGGGTGTGAGGCGTTTGGAAAAATAGGTCCACAAGTTAACAAACGAATGCTAAAACAGCTGTTGGAAAGCATCTTTTGCAGCGATTTTTGTGTGAGCATATCAGTGAACACCCCTGACCACTCGGTGAGTTTCATGTCTTTGTAAACAAAAGTTTAATGCATTTTAGAAAGGATTGTTCCAGTGCACCATTAAACCCATTGTAGAGGTGTGAGATGAAACACAAACATCCGAAAATTCTCAGGGCAGCCGCATGTGTCGAAATTTCAGTCAAAACCGTTCTATTTCACCAAAAACAATCTTTAAACAGGGCTTTAAGTGTAAAATACCGAACTTGTCCTTTAACAATCGTACATTTTGGAATGATTTACTTTGTACGAATTCATATAAATAAGCC
The DNA here is from genome assembly GCF_030506205.2 of Paramisgurnus dabryanus. Taxonomy (NCBI): domain Eukaryota; kingdom Metazoa; phylum Chordata; class Actinopteri; order Cypriniformes; family Cobitidae; genus Paramisgurnus; species Paramisgurnus dabryanus. The sequence goes on along the minus strand of NC_133337.1, from coordinate 41,899,403 downwards.
AATTTGTTAAATACGTACGCATTCCAATGAGATCAGAATAGGATTGCAGCTTTTTTTTATTTTTCATTATCCTGTTGCAAACTGATGTTAAGATATAGATACTTATTGTAAAGTGGTACAGTTTAATATCTTTACTTCCATAAAAACATTGGGTCTCGTTCACTAAGCATGCTTAAGCACCAATTTGTGCGTGAGATGTGCGTACAGATGTTTTCACGAATAAATCGTGATTCAACAAAAATGTTCGTATTAAAATGTCTTCTAAATGTACGCAAAAAAAAAATCTAACCTAAAACCACTCATATGCAATAATCACGTACACTATAATCAAACACTAGGCTATAATTATAATGTGTATGATAATGTTCATATATAAAATGTACATGATTGTATTTGATATTGTAATATTTTCTGTATTATATATTATTAATTCAATTCAAACGGCGTAGGGGCTGTTCACATGTAATGCAAGTATCACACAGTGATGTGGTTTAAATCAGTTTGGTTCCAGACAGGCTAACTATTGCGGCATAAGTATGTTACCCACAGATTTAGCAAATTGGGGGACCAATGCTAAGGTATCTATGGTATCTATGGGTCCTCATGTATTAAACATGATCTATATTATTATTATTATCGTATACATTATAGTATAAATTATTATAGCCTACTTTTTTTCTACACATGTAAAGAAGCTGAACGTAATGACAAATCTTCACTTTTAAGACTCACTTTTTAAGTCCCTTTATAAAAGCGTCTGCTTAATGCCTAATGTAAACATCATGTAAATGTAATGAGTAGTCCAAACTTCAATCACTTGATCTCCTGTCTTTATTATTTTAGATGCAGATGCGCATCTCTGTCATATTAATTAAATGCCATATTTGTTAACACATCCAATACTTATTTAATGTTACACCTGTCGGTGAACAGCACTAGCTTCCTTCAGTGACAGCAAAACCTCCCAAATTAAAAATGCAAAGCAAAACTAATAAATAAATATAATCATGGATTTCTTTTCCAGCTCTTTTGCTTCTATGACAAACTGCTCTAAAATATTCTGCGCAAAACCCTTATATGGAGCTGGTTTGGGCGTGTTTTATGCAAATTACCAACCTCGTGCACGCCGCCGCTCATGTAGACAACTTCAAATTCACTAACGTAAGAACAAGTATAAGAACAAACTCATGTACGTACGCATGGTTGTGAATTAGGCGGAACGTTTTTGTGAGAAGTTCAAGTTTAAATATGAAAAACGTACGCAATATTTGTGAATGAGACCCAATGTGCCAACAAGCCAGAAAAGGACAACATGCATCTGTGATATCATGAAAAAAGCAAATCGATAACTAAAGCCAACAATTTCCTGAGATTCAGGCATTCTTCATCTACACAGCACAAAATCCGCCTCTGGCCATAAGTTTTCAGGTCCAACATTAACAGTGTGTTCTCCACGTCCAAGGAAGGACATAGGAAAAATGTCCAACGGGAAATGGGAGCTGTAATAGTCCAGATGTTTCCACCTTCAGTGCAATTTTGTCCCTCATGATCATTAAACTTCATCTTAACAAGGGACGCATCCTTGTGTGAGCTACTTATCGATCCAAAAGACAACTTTTGCCTTGTCATGCTCAGATAAAACAATATTCTATGCGGTTTTATTTTGTCATGTGTTCGTCTTTTTTGATTCACGTCATTGCAGGAATCAATAAGTGTTTTTATAAGGTTGGGCCGAGTTCAATCGCGTGCTGTCTCTGCGGGACATTCTAGCCTCTGTGTCGAGGAAAGGTTATAACACACAGAGAAAATTGATAAAACTGTCAGGAAGAAAACAATGGGGCTGTAGTAACTTAGGAACAGAGCTAGAAGTTCAGCATTAGATTTCATGTTATTAAATTTGTAACAGTAAATGAAAGAGAAATTAACACAGCTTTAAGCAACATGCACATTTAGCTCAAATACCCTAAATAACAGATCAATTATAACCATATTATCCCTGTGCTTCACCCAACAGGGTAAACAGACTGGTTGAGTTATTTTCCAACACCTGCATTCACAACCATACTGTTGGTCTTGATTTCTTTCTAAACCCTTGTTTACACCCCAAGGTTAGCAGTAAGGATGAAAATAACAAGGAACGTAGTTTGTGATGCTTTAATGAAGTCTGTTTTATCCCACCAAGCAATTTGGGTTTAAAAGACGTCTAATCTCACAAGTTATTTTGGCAAAATCACATGTAACCAAATTCAAGTTTATTTTGCCTAGAAGTGTGTTACTCATTGCTGGACTGTATCGGGTCTATAGCTAACCTAGATGGTTATTGTTTGCTAGTCCTTCTTTCTCAAGATACTGAAATATACTGTAAGCTTACCGAACGTGTATTTTAATAGTGTTTTGTCTGCACCGGTGGTCAAATGCAAGAACAATTTGAAACCATTAATAAAACCAAATGTCATGAAAGTAATTATTGTAAGGAGTTAAGGTCTCCTTCACTCTCCATTTAATCTCATTGCCGTCTGAGAACCAATTAAGATATCAAAGCGGTCTTATTCATAAGTTGTTTTTCTTATGGGAACGCCAACAAAATAATAATCGCAAATAAAAACACTGAAACCTGTTTTGAATAAGAAACAGTTCTGGATTCCCATTCCTAATCAGCAGTACTTTCGAACACCGGATACGTTTTGAAAGGCGAGAAGTGTTGTTTTAGGGTGAACTAGTGCAAGTTTTATTTTAGCCCACTTATTGCTGTTCATTTATCATCTAATAGGTGGAAACATTTTGAGATGCTACCTGAGGGCTTTCTGGAGACTGTTGAGTGCCTTTTGAGTTTCTGTAGTGCAGTTTCTAGGCCAAAAGGCAAGCTACCATTCGTCTGCTTCACAGACCTAGCTACTGCAAAATCAAATTTTTCATCTTCATGAATTTTAGCCCAGTATTATTGACAGGACCTAATGGGACGTGAAAAGTCACTGCGGTTGCCTTGTCAAGATATACGCAGCTTCTGGAAAATTGAGTTTAAAAGTTGAGCAGGCGATTTAGACGTGAGCACTGAAGTGTTTGCTGGGTCTGCCTTGACTGGATTTCACTAAAGCTCCTGTGGGAACTTTAATGGGACCTTAAACACCTCCACGTTGAAGATTTTTATGAATACTTTGTCTGCCACATAAATTTATAACCAAGACAAAAAATATTAAAATACAATACATTATATAAAATATGAATTCTTATATTTCGAGTTCATTAATAGTTCAGACAGAATCATAACTGGCTCTGGTCTGAGGGGGGCAATGCCCCCCTGCTCCCCCCCAAACTCCACCTATGTCTGAAATCTTCATGTATTTTTATACTAAAAATTCACAATAAACCATCCATTATAGCACATTTTGTATTAATAAAGGAAGTGGACTTTTGTTTGAATATTAATAAAAGAAATGAAATTCTGGATTTTCTATATTTATTATACATACATTTTCTATATGTATTATACCATTTATTTGGTATAATACAAAGTGTTTGTGTTGTATATGGTTCAAAAAACATTATTTTCCATATACCATATATTATTTTTGCTCTATACATTAGTTAAAGGAATATTAAATTTTCTTAAAAGAAAAATCCAGATAATTTACTCACCACCATGTCATCCAAAATGTTGATGTCTTTCTTTGTTCAGACGAGAAAAAATTATGTTTTTTGAGGAAAACATTGCAGGATTTTTCTCATTTTAATGGACTTTAATAGAGCCCAACACTTAACACTTAACTCAACACTTAACAGTTTTTTCAACGGAGTTTCAAAGGACTATAAACGATCCCAAACGAGGCATAAGGGTCTTATCTAGCAAAACGATTGTCATCAACCCTCTGCTTTCCAAAAAAAAAAAAAAAGTTTCAAACTTACTAGTTCTCTTTTTATCACCTCTCAAATATGTGTAGGTAAAAGCTGAGATAATTCCATTTCTGTGAAGGGCTTTTTATAGAGATCAGATTCAGAGCGATCCTCAAAACATACACGGACATTCAGCTCCTTAACCTAGGGCAATACTTCCGGAAGAGCACCAACTGGTGGATAATAGTGGTATTGTGGAAAGCCGGAAATACTCGTCATTGGCAGGGAAGCGTTTTCTCTTAATTGACGAGTTATCTCGTCAATGGCGGGGAAAGAGTTGAGAGAGCTATAAAATGAATAAACAGAGCATTTGATGATCTTGCAGGAAATTGATGACAAATGTTTTAATTTATTTGAAAATAAAAAAAAAAATTATTGCAAACCTGGCATTTCGAAACAGGAGCAAAGTTTTAAAAAGCAGGAGTTAATGTCTCCATTTGTTTTCAATTTAATCCCATTCATGTCTACAAGAGAACAGATTGAGATATCAGAACTTATTCATTGTGAGAACGCCAATTATTTCTAATACGTAAGGAATAATTGACGACGGGTCGTTGAATTATTCAAAACTAATGCACACCCAAGATGGTAATGCGGCACACTGTGAGTGTGCATTATTTTCAAATAATTCAAAGGACCAAAGTCAATTATTCCTCTTATACAACAATTACCACAAACATTGTTCTGGTGGTTATTTTAAGACATTTGACAGGTCAGGTACGCATTTTACAGAAATTAATCAACACCCGTCGAACATTTCTCAACCAATCCAGATTAGTCTTGTGGTATAAATTTGAATAAATCACTGCAAGACATTTTGCGTTGTATGCAAATCTATAATGCAGTGATACATAATATCATTACTTATATATTGTCACTGCACCGTGTGTTCCCACAGGGCTAGTTTTCAGCTCAATCATTTAATACTTTTTTAAAGCCTCTTTTTAAAGCTGATTCTGTGAAACCACTTTTACAAACAAAGGCATTTAGCATTATAATCCAGCTTTGTGTTAGAGGAGGAGCCCTGGAGAGGATACTATAATTAAGCACAAGAACTTTCCAAGGAGAAGAAATTAAGTAGGAAGTTTATTAGCCAAATAAGTGCAAGGCGAGGACAGTGGGCGTACGAGAGAGAGGGGACATTGACACAGAGCCTCTTTGTGAAACAAAATGATAGTTTGAAGGACACTTAAGTGGCCGAAAGGTTCATAAGTGCTCTGCACTTGCCATTTCAGCATCACAGCAGGATGGACAGTTTCTACATTTAGCCTAACCTTACCCTTAATCCTTTCTACACAATTACCCTAAAACAAAACCCCCCTGAGAGAGGAGGAGATACACACACTTAAAGATCAACACACACATATAAAGAGAAGTGTTTCTTTACCCAGATTAAATTCCCTTTAAACACACTTTCACACTATATTTATATGTATAAGTGAGCCTGTAGCTTAGTTGGTAGATCATTCTGTTAGCAACGCAAAAGGTTGTGGATTCAATGCCACAATGATAAAATGAATGAAAAGCTTGAATGCGTTGGATACAAGTGGCTTTGGGTAAAAGTGTACAAAGTAGATATAAAATATTTTGGAATAGATTTGAATGCTGCATTTGCGAAAACTAACCATACTATATTTGGGTATATGGCTGAGACGTCACAAACAGTGGCTCAAGTAACTTGTGAAGGCATGAATTGTAAGGCCTTGTTTTGGACAGGTTTGGAGGACACTCTTAGGAGCACAGCAATAATTGCTTCCCTAGAGACTCAGCAATGGCCTCTTTGTTGCAGCCGTTGACTGCTGTTGTATTTATAGTGTTTCTCTCTGTTTGTCAAACCTGTCAGCAAACAACACCTGGCAATGAGAAAAACAAAGGCTGTTTTTTTACATATCACAACCGTTTTTTAAACGACATGTTTCTTTTGAGGACTTACCTAAGTTGAAGTCACATGAAGCGCTTACTCTCAGGAGAAGCCCTCGGCGGATGTATAATTCAAGGTTTCTATTTCATGTCATGTCCGCGGAGAGCGTCTCCTGATGAAAGATGCATTGTTTATGCAATCTACGCCCCTGTCACTTCATCTCCGGCGGCTAGGTGTTTAAGTGGATCTGTTAGACCAACATTTATCTTCACTATCAAGCTAAAGGTTGGTAAAGTTTAACCAAGAGTCCCCTATACCATTTGCTTTCCCGGTCAGAAGATGAAGCGTGTCCCCCGATCCCTCTGTTTTGTATTCGGTGCTGTGACAGTGTCGGTAAGACACTAAACTGGAGCGGCTCCATATGATATATTCCCCGGTGGCCTGATTTTTAGTGCAGTTTGTGTGCATACTAACTGCTGTGGTTCTCTCGAATTCGCCCACTCAGTATCATTAGATAAGTATTTGAGCTGCTCAGCGTGTAGGAAAACCCTGTCTGCTCACTCCAAAAATCCCTTTAAGGTTTAGCTAAATAGCATTTCCTTCGCTAAGAGGCGGCAGGCTCTCAAAACAGTTGAGATAAGATAAACATATGCGTGTTGGCTCACCCAGATCTCAACAGAGGTTAATAATGAGTGATTATTTATGGTGATTATGGTGAATAGCAGGGGACTATTTTCAGAGTAATATCACTACACCGGTGCAGCCATGTAACAGCAGCAAATTCCTTGATTTTTACACCAGAATGAGAGTATATTTCCTAGCCATATCTGCCTAGAAAATCACAACTTTTAATTTTCCTTTGGTCTTAGTACACAATGTAACTACCGAAGAGTCAAGTTTTAAATAAAAAAAATATTGAAACTTTTTGGGTATATTTTAGCACGATGCTAATGGTCTAATCAGATTCAATGGATTATGCTAAGCTATGCTAAAAGTGCTAGCGCCAGACCCAGAGATTGGCTGAATGGATTCCAAAATGGTAACAATCAAATGTTTAATTCTAGGGGAGCTGGAAAATGAGCATACTTTCAAAAAAGTGGAGTGTCCCTTTAACATTTTGCATGAACTATCCATTTAAAGGTCATGAATTTAATTAATACATGTATTTACTTGAAATCGAACCCATGCACTTCATGTTGCTTTGCCAGTTAAAGGATTAGTCAATTTTCTTAATTAAAAACAAAAAAAATCCAGATAATTTACTCACCACCATGTCATCCAAAATGTTGATGTCTTTCTTTGTTCAGTCGAGAAGAAATTATGTTTCTTGGGGAAAACATTCCAGGATTTTTCTTATTTTAATGGACTTTAATGGAACCCAACACTTAACACTTAACAGTTTCTTTCAATGGAGTTTCAAAAGACTCTAAACGATCCCAAACGAGGCATAAGGGTCTTATCTAGAAAAATAAAAAATATGTACTTTTAAACCATAACTTCTCATCTATCTCCGGTCCTGGGAAGCGCCAACGTCGGAACGGTCCTCTTTCTCCACACTTGTAAGCAATGGGGCATAGTTTCGCATTCGTCTCCGGTGACCTCTTGACGTGATGACGTATTGCGTGAGGTCGCGCTGGCACATCACAGGACCGGAGACCGGAGTCTTTTAAAACTCTGTTAAAAAAATAAAATTAAGTGTTGAGTTAAGTGTTAAGTGTTGGGGTCCATTAAAGTCCATTAAAATGAGAAAAATCCTGGAATATTTTCCTCAAAAAACATAATTTCTTCTGAACCAAGAAAAACATCAACATTTTGAATGACATGGTGGTGAGTAAATTATCTGGATTTTTTTAAGAAAGTGAACTTGTCCTTTAAGCTACTTTGCAAATCGAAGAAGAATCCAGCTCGAGTCCGAGTCAAGATCAACACCAGAGATTGAGTGTCGAGTCTAAGTTAAGACCGAGACCAAATAAAGCTGGATGTGGACTCGACACTCGATCTATGGTCTTGTTCTTGACTCGGACTTGACTACAGCATTGCATTTTACATCATGGTGCTTGCAAAACCAAGGCCATGGGTTCAATTTACAGGGTAAATGCATATGGATTAAATATTCAGCTTAAGAAACTATAACCTGGTTTAAATAAAAGTGTTGCTGAATGCAGGGGTCTCATTTATAAAATGCTGCGTAAAAACCATCCTACATTTAATCTTATGATCAAAAATGCGTACTTGTGATACATAAACCGAACGTACACGCAGAAAACGTGCGTACCCCTTTCTTTCAGATGTGAAATTTATAAATCCCAAATGATCTTGAACTTGTGCGCAGCTGAGCAGTTTCAGATCTCCGCCTTTAAATGATGCCTAATTAATGTCATAGACATAAAAAAAGAGCGTCTGTCAATGTTTTAACCCTTTTCAAGCAGCAAGAATGGCTTTTATTTCCAAAAACCTGCAGCAATCAGACAAGCAAAAGTGCGTACGTCTGCTCAGACCCTGACGTGGCACTAAGCACTTTTCCACATCAAAGACAGTTTTTATAAATATGAACTTTGCCGTAGTTTTGCATACGAACACTTAACAATCAAATCTGTGTATACGCACACACGCTTTATAAAAACACTAGCAGTGACATAGATTTTAATATGATATACCATAAAGTATTTTGGTATTGCAATTAAACTTATATTTCAATAATAAAATAGCATGTAAAAAACAAGAACTTATCTCTTATAAAGGAAAACAAATGTGTTTCCCATATTTCCATTTAAAAACATTGTGGTGGGTCCTTAGATTATACTTTTTCAAACGTGTCACAAAATGCATACTGTACAATAAATACAAATGCAGTCTGCACTGCAAAAAATGACTTTCTTACTTAGTATTTTTGTCTAGTTTTCAGTAGAAATATTTAAAAATTCTTAAGTTAGGATGCTTTTTCTTGAAGAGTAAAATTACCTAAGAAAATAAGTCTAGTTTTTAGACAAAAAATATAAAATTTAAAGCAACACCAAAGAGTATTTTTTACCTTAAAATAACGTTTCCAAAAAAGTTTCAGTCGTTCATCCACTCGAAAAAGGGTGAGTGACACTTTCACATTCGCTCTGCAGCCCTCTATTGGCCAAAACCGCACTAAAGAAGTTCCCAACCGTCGGGTCGCGGCCCTGTAGTTCGAGTGAAAACTACAAAAACTTGCTTTACGGCAGACCTACAATCCAATCAGAGCCAGCTATGCTGCAGTATTTACGACAGTGGTAATGGACAATTCCGCTTCTAACCTGTAGGGGGAGCAAAGAGCAAAACACTTAATTTAAGTAAGATATTCTCACACCATTGGCACCCCAATGCATCTTGATTGAAGAATTTTTAGATATTTCTACTGAAAACAAGACAAAAGTACTAAATTATGCTGTGTTGTTTACACCAGCCGCGGTATGGGCAGCAAAAATGCGCTATTCGCGCAAAGATGGACACTTGAACATTTGAGTTCACTCGCTTCATTCGCGCGTGGAATTCTAGTCATTCAAGAAATTCACGCGGAAATTGGCGTCATGGGAGGGGCTTCTGCGACTCCGCGGAGACTCCGCCACTCCGCTCGCTTCCTGTAATCACGTCACTATTACAGCAAGGTCCTGATTGGTTCACGCGGCGAGGAAATCCACCGAGTTTAGATTTTTCAACTCACGCGTTTCCCGCGGCAACGCTCCTTTTGCGCGGAATGCGCCGCACCTTCCGCGCATTCCCCGCCATCCATGCCACAGGATAATAATCCGCGTGTAATCGCACCTTTGCATTAACTTAACATTTAAATCACCCGCGCTTGCCGCCTCTACCGTGGCTGGTGTAAACGCAGCATATGAAGCATAAGTCTGAATACAGGTGACATTGCACTTATGTAAACTTTTAAAACATTTCTACTCGCATGTCATGTTGGCATACAGTATAGTAGATATCATGTGTCTGGTGTGCATGTTCACAAACTAATAAAACAACGAGTGAAAGGCAAAAGCCCATGAAAACATATTTGGCAGCCAATTTAAGCCAATAAGAAAGAATGCCTACGCTTGGAATCCGCTGGGAAGAATGCACATATGTTCAATTCTCTGGATGCATGAGATGGCATCATAAGAATTTGTTTCTAATCGCTTCTTGGGCATATTAGGATGCTAATTGTTTTCCATAAACATGAGATATAATTTTAGCATTTTATTGTCATTTGAATCAACTATGTTGCGGTTTTCTTCCATAAACGAGAAGAAAATTGCCAGGAGAAAATGCCTGCTTTTTAAAACTTCGGGCTGGTAATTTCATTCCTATCCAAATAATTATCTCTGGAGTTTATGTAGAGGAATTAAGGTTGTTTTGACCGCTGCTATGTGCAGTAGGACTGCTATTGGATGGTTTGCTGGTAATGAGCATTTAAACATTTGGCACAAGGATGGACTGAAATTACAGTAACTATCGCCATGTATGGTACAAGTTTTGTAAATGATAACACCCTGTAATTGCCATCTGAATGCATGTGTTTTACCGCGATGTGCATATTTATGCAAAGTCTGTACACTTTTACATTTAAAGATTTTGCATTGTTTATTAAGTTGATATGGGGTATTGTAGCATGCCGCTAATGTTTAACAATATCTAAACAGCTTTCCTTTAGCAGTAACTTGCCTGCCATGGAGAGAATTCCTCAAAAAAATTATCAGGATTTTTTTTTGCTCAGGTTTAAGTACAACTTTCAAAATAGACATTTATGGGCACATTTTGGCAGAGAAAGGGCAGCAGTTAGAGTATTATGTTGAAGGTTTGTCTTTGACAGTAATGTTTTCTCTGTCTCTGTAATCCAGGTTGTCCTGTGGCCATCAAACGAGGAAGGTCTAAAGGAATTACACTCGCAGCCATGATGGCGATGGAATCTGACTTGGCTCAGGGACCACATGCGTCTTCTGCCCATCCCCTCCGCCTGCTCTCACTATCACCGCTCAAACTTCCCTTCCTGACAGCACCTCACACAGGTAAAATGCTTCATTACTGTCCTTGTGCTAAAAGAAAAACACGGATGGTTCATCAAAAGCCACCCATGCCCCAAAGGATTCAATTCTGCCCGTTTGTCTAACGTCACACTGGTTTTGATGAGAATTTAATTTCAGTACAAAATCTTCCAGCCTGGGTTACAACCAACCTGCTTTCATGGGGATTTTTTGTCTGACCCACTTGATCTGATTGTGTTTGGCTTTGTAATGAAGAACTGCTTTCTCTGAAAGCTTCTGATGTTATAATTGGTGCATATACCTGGCAGGGTGTGCATTGTTTTATTTCGCTTTCAATGCAAGCATGTTTTTAAAGAGAGGTTGTACAGGAAATGAACCAGCTAGCACAATTTTGTTTTTAATAGGTGAAAAGGTTGATTAGATTTTACCCTACAGCCCAAATATGAAAGATGTTTGGGACCCACAGTGGTTAACATAATATTGGCCCTGTACACACTGCAGCTACATTTGGTGTTTAATCCTATTCTGTGCATACAGAGTTGACTAATAAAGAGTGACAACCGGATTCAACTAGCGGATTATCTCCCGCAAAATGCAGGACATTTACAGAAGCACTAGTTTAACTATTTCCCCGCCAATGAGAAGTTATTTCCTCAATTAAGAGAAAACATTTGCATTAAAAAAGTGTTTCTGACGAATTTTTATGTTAATCTGCAATACCGCGATCACCCAATGGATGGCACACTTCCCAAATTTGTTAAAAAATTGAAGCCAAACGTTATTAACTAATTTTAAGCAGCCTTACAAACATCTACAACACACAATTCTTCTTTAGTTAATTAAAATAGCAGACAGTAATGCTATAATTATTATTTAGTTTAAAACAGCGAATGCTAACCATGCCAGAAGGCGGAGCATTGCTATGGTTACCTCTGTGTCAATTATTACAGTTTCTGTAGTGATTCTGGTGGTTCGTGGTAGAATTGCAGGGGGTTTGTGAGTTGATAAAATATAAATAATTATTTACAATTATATCATAATATATAGGCAAAGCAAGGCAAGTTTATTTGTATAGCACATTTCATACACAGAGGTCATTCAAAGTGCTTAAAGGACAAGTGCGGTATTTTAGACTTAAAGCCCTGTTTTCAGATTGTTTATGGTCAAATAGAATGGTTTTGACTGAAATTTCGACATTTTCGGCTGCCCTGAGAATTTTCGCTTGTTTGTGTTTCAGCTCAGACCTCTACAATGGGTTTAATGGTGCACTGGAACAATCCTTCCAAAAATGCATTAAACTTTCGTTTAAAAAGACGTGAAACTCACCGAGTGGTCAGGGGTGTTCACTGGTATGCTCACACAAAAATCGCTCCAAAAGACGCATTCCAACAGGTTTTATCGTAGTTTTTACCAACTCCATTGACTGTATTAGACGTCCTGTGAGGTACCGTATTACTCTGCGCCGGGAACTTTGTTTCTATTCTTGCAATTGGCAAAGGCGGATTAGCGCCACCACCTGGGCTGGAGTGTTTATTATTCAAGCTCTAAGCGGAAGAATGTACGGGTGTGAGGCGTTTGGGGAAATAGGTCCACAAGTTAACAACGAATGCTAAAACAGCTGTTGGAAAGCATCTTTTGCAACGATTTTTGTGTGAGCATATCAGTGAACATCCCTGACCACTCGGTGAGTTTCTCGTCTTTGTAAACGAAAGTTTAATGCATTTTAGGAAGGATTGTTCCAGTGCACCATTAATCCCATTGTAGAGGTCTGAGCTGAAACACAAACACGCGAAAATTCTCAGGGCAGCCGAAAATGTCGAAATTTCAGTCAAAACCATTCTATTTTTACCATAAACAATCTGAAAACAGGGCTTTAAGTCTAAAATACCGAACTTGTCCTTTAACATAGAGATGAGAAAACAAAAAATCAAAGATACATGGATTTAAAATATCAATTAAAAGAAATAAATATGTTTAAAATATATAAATAAAACACATTTGTTAGTTAAATCTGCCAATATATCAGAAAACTAAGAACTTATGCAAACGAACAGATATGTTTTATGTACCAATAAAAGAAAATTACCAGATCCAAAAACAGGTAATAATAACAATAACTATGTAAAGTACTACTGATAAACCCTTTATATATATATACATATACATATACACAGTCTTGTTCAAAATAATAGCAGTACAATGTGACTAACCAGAATAATCAAGGTTTTTAGTATATTTTTTTATTGCTACGTGGCAAACAAGTTACCAGTAGGTTCAGTAGATTCTCAGAAAACAAATGAGACCCAGCATTCATGATATGCACGCTCTTAAGGCTGTGCAATTGGGCAATTAGTTGAATTAGTTGAAAGGGGTGTGTTCAAAAAAAATAGCAGTGTGGCATTCAATCACTGAGGTCATCAATTTTGTGAAGAAACAGGTGTGAATCAGGTGGCCCCTGTGGAGGCTAACCTCTAAGCCTTAGCATGGATGGCATGGTGTTCTCAACGCGTAGCAGAAAGAAGTCCAGACTCTTTAGCTCTCTTTGGGTGGTGTTCCCGTTTATTATAAATATATCAAAAGAGATACCATAAAATCATTCTTTGCCCAGTGTTGATTGATAAAGTGCTGTTGTGCTGATAAATAAATTGTTGTGGCAGACTCACGGCTACGGTAAGAACCGTGTGTTCCCCACCATCCACACCTTTCTCACTAATTACCACACCTGTAGATATATCTACTTGCCAGTGACGTGATACACCCAGTGCAATACTCCCCCTAGTGACCAAAATAAGCAATAACTAAACCAAACTAAGGGTGAATATAAATGGCTCCTACAGCCCCTATTTAAGGATGAAGCCAACACTTGTTGAACATGCATTTGAAAGCTGAGGAAAATGGGTCGTTCAAGACATTGTTCAGAAGAACAGCGTACTTTGATTAAAAAGTTGATTGGAGAGGGGAAAACCTATAAAGAGGTGCAAAAAATGATAGACTGTTCAGCTAAAATGATCTGCAATGCCTTAAAATGGAGAGCAAAACCAGAGAGACGTGGAAGAAAACGGAAGACAACCATCAAAATGGATAGAAGAATAACCAGAATGGCAAAGGCTCAGCCAATGATCACCTCCAGGATGATCAAAGACAGTCTGGAGTTACCTGTAAGTACTGTGACAGTTAGAAGACGTCTGTGTGAAGCTAATCTATTTTCAAGAATCCCCCGCAAAGTCCCTCTGTTAAAAAAAGGCATGTGCAGAAGAGGTTACAATTTGCCAAAGAACACATCAACTGGCCTAAAGATAAATGGAGGAACATTTTGTGGACTGATGAGAGTAAAATTGTTCTTTTTGGGTCCAAGGGCCACAGGCAGTTTGTGAGACGACCCCCAAACTCTGAATTCAAGCCACAGTACACAGTGAAGCATGGAGGTGCAAGCATTATGATATGGGCATGTTTCTCCTACTATGGTGTTGGGCCTATTTATCGCACACCAGGGATCATGGATCAGTTTGCATATGTTAAAATACTTGAAGAGGTCATGTTGCCCTATGCTGAAGAGGACATGCCCTTGAAATGGTTGTTTCAACAAGACAATGACCCAAAACACACTAGTAAACGGGCAAAGTCTTGGTTCCAAACCAACAAAATTAATGTTATGGAGTGGCCAGCCCAATCTCCAGACCTTAATCCAATTGAGAACTTGTGGGGTGATATCAAAAATGCTGTTTCTGAAGCAAAACCAAGAAATGTGAATGAATTGTGGAATGTTGTTAAAGAATCATGGAGTGGAATAACAGCTGAGAGGTGCCACAAGTTGGTTGACTCCATGCCACACAGATGTCAAGCAGTTTTAAAAAACTGTGGTCATACAACTAAATATTAGTTTAGTGAATCACAGGATTGCTAAATCCCAGAAAAAAAAATGTTTGTACAAAATAGTTTTGAGTTTGTACAGTCTAAGGTAGACACTGCTATTTTTTTGAACACACCCCTTTCAACTAATTGCCCAATTGCACAGCCTTAAGAGCGTGCATATCATGAATGCTGGGTCTCATTTGTTTTCTGAGAATCTACTGAACCTACTGGTAACTTGTTTGCCACGTAGCAATAAAAAATATACTAAAAACCTTGATTATTCTGGTTAGTCACATTGTACTGCTATTATTTTGAACAAGACTGTATATATATATATATATATATATATATATATATATATATATATATATATATATATATATATAAAGGGTTTATCAGTAGTACTTTACATAGTTATTGTTATTATTACCTGTTTTTGGATCTGGTAATTTTCTTTTATTGGTACATAAAACATATCTGTTCGTTTGCACAAGTTCTTAGTTTTCTGAGTTCTTAGTTTTCTTCACCATCGGCATATCGGCAACAGCACGAGAAAGGCCGATACTGATTGTTTATTAATTTACCGCTTAAAGGCAATGAGTTGCATGTTTGTTGCATAATCCAGCATTTTTAACAATAATTATCAAAATAATTAAATACTTCCCAAAACATAATAAGTTGTATAAATTATAGTTTGTCAGACGTACGATGAGGGAAAAATAATAAATCACGTAGTTAATCATGCAAGATTAGTCATTCACGTGATCCATGCGGTCTAGAGTATTTTTGGAAAATGTCGGCGGCCTGTGCTTTCTTCAAAATCTCGGATGAACACCAAAAAAAAAAATCGCCATTTGCAACGAGTGTTCTGCAGAAATATCAACAGGAGGTAGTTTTGTATACAAGTGTTTAATATTGGCATCAGTATCAGTCGTCTGTTTATATCGGTATTGGCCCAAAAAAAAAAAACAAATCCTATCGCGATTAATCCTTGCCCAGCACTAATCTCAGGGGGTAATTTAAGAAATAACTTAGGGTCAGAGGGGTTCGGCTGACACAACAGTTTAAAAACCCCTGATTTAGGCAATTCACTCCTGCATTTAAATAAGATGTCACTCCTGAATCTTTGCAGTGTGTATGTGGGCCATTGCTCATAGCATAATTTACATATTGTATGGATGTAGAAATATTGCCAATGGTAAATAAATAAATGTACTGACTGAAGGAAAATGTATTCTTACAGTGTTTTGAAATGTTTTGTTTACACATACAAAATATGTTAATTTAATAGACAACTGCTTTATAAATATTGCCGTTTCATGTGCATTTGTTTGCATATTAAAAATATTAACACTAATACCTAAAGAGAAAATATACCGGTCTAATATAATGTATTTACTTTGACTGTACATTTATAATAAATTAGCTGTGTCTGGTACTTGTGTAACAATCCAAAAAGAAAGTTACAGCGTACAGTTCTTTAATGCAGACACATGAGGAAATTCGAGACCGTTATGGTTGATGGTTTGGAGTCGGACTTCCCCAAGCAATTACAAGCAGTGTTGGTGTATTGAGTACCTGTTTGCTTCTGCACTTTCTGTTGCTCTCGGCCTGATGCTCACGTTTCTCTTAATGGTGTAAGAGTTTTACTTTGCTATATCAAGGGTCTGTGCATTATTACTGAGTTTAAAGTATGGTCATTCATTTGGGAAAACAGATGAAACATATCCTTATATTTTCAATTCTTTCTCTATTTCCCTGTCTTTTTCTGCATCATGCATATTGATTAACCATTTCCTTCCTTTGGTGCCCAGTGAACATTTGAAGTCAGGCAGGTTGATCGCCCGAGGTAAAGAACATGCTATGTGTACGTGTGCAAATCTATATACTTTATCAGAAAATGTACGTTTTGACTGCCGGTCCTGTATGTGGTATGTAGGCGTGAGGGATGAATTCTCTCCTGTGAATCAATAGAGATGCTGCTGGGTTGTCAAACATATAGCTGGCAGGATCCCTGGATTTATTTCCTTTTAGGCAGACTTCAAAAACAACATTAAAGCCAGCGGGCCGGCAAATCATAAAGGGGTTTTTAATTTAGCTGAAACGATGTATGTGCATTTGCCTGATGGAAACTGGATCTCTCATCATCTTGGGAACACAAAGAATCAGCTCGCTGTGTTTGATGCTTGTTATTTGTTTAGATTGTAATCTTATTGTAGAAGCGGGGAACAACTGTTTTGTGTTACGGTTTGTTTAAGGGAAGAGTACATAAGAGTTTTCAATTATTCAATATTAAAAGGTTTGTGGCTTTTATTTCTATATTATTTATGGACTTTATTGAAAGATAATTTACATTTTTTATTTGTTTTTCCTGCTCATGTCTGTTTAAAACAGTGAAAGTACGGCAGATGGAAAGATGAGAAACCACGTTCTTATGGTAATTGTTGGTTACAAAAGGATTTTAGAAACATATAAAAGTTGGTCAGTTTTTGTTTTGCTTTTTGGTAATACAGACTTAAATAAGTAAATTGGTGTTTTTAAAAACATTGGATCTTGCCATTGACTGTACATCAGAAACTCATCACCTACAGCGCAGGTAAAGAAAACACTCTAGCTCTTAATGCGTACGCGTTTACGTCACAGGCATGTGACAGTTTGGGTAAATAACAATTATTTCCATACGTCGGACCTTCAAGTTGCCATAGCAGCTTTGATAAATATACAAGTCTTTCCAGCAGTTATACGAAGTATTCACAGCTAGTATTACTGAACAGAGAAGGTGCATTAATTTCCTCCATCAAATTGTTGATGTGCCAATTCGTCAGAGGCAAACCAGACGGCTTTGGACGAGACCCGGGAGAACAAGGAAGAAGGTTGTACGCAGGCGCAGGGACTTGGTGTTGTTGTGTGTCAGTGCTTCACATTGCCACCTAGCCGCCTGGAGTGCATACCAGAGCCGGCACCAGACCATAACTAACAGGGGGGCACTTGGCTTCCAACGGGGGGCACGCAATAGCAACAATAACTTGCAAAAACAAGACATTAAAACAACAAATACAGTGCAAGCACACACTCATACAACTGGTACAGACTGTCAGCTCATTTCCCGTATAAAGTGCAAAAGACCACAAACTATGCGCAAAACTATTGAACTTCGACAGCGGCGTGAGCGCAAGCTAAGCTCCGCTGAGCTCGTGCTTTGCTCGACGCAACAACAAACCGCCCTCGTGCGGTGCAAGCCATTGAAATGAATGGGTTTCATAGCGCAGCGCACACCGCGTCCTAGCTTTAAAAAAGCCGCTTTACCATAATCACGTCGTAATGCTGTTAACGGTCTATAGCCACACTTCACATTTAAGCTTACGTTATTTAAAACAACGCTAACTTACCTTTAAAATAGCTGAAGATGGCGTGTACGAACATAAACTTCCTTAAAACAGTGTCCTGTAGATTTGTAAATTCCACCTCGACCTCTAATCTCTGAGTTTGAGCCAGTCTGTGTTTGCATGAAGATGAAGCAGGCGGTGCTGGTTCGTTCTAAATGTTCTAATATCCATATTTTACACGATCCATAAAATGCAGCGAAAAAACACGTTGCTAGTATCAAGTCACAAATATGCTAAAGACGTAAGACGAGTGAGACGCGGCAATACATCCAATCAGAGAAACTGGTCTATTTTAATTAAAGAAAACATATATCAACTATATTTTCCTCATTTGATTACATTACAAGTCATGAAGCATTCAATGTTTAATTTATTTTAAATATTCTTGATATGTATTAAATTAATAAAAAACTTTGTAGGGGGGCACAACAACCTGTTTGGGGGGGGGGCACTGCCCGCGAATGCCCCCCCTTGGTGCCGGCCCTGGTGCATACTATATTGAATATCACACAATTTTGCGTCACCATACCCACGCAGATTTTTCCCTTAAAACACTCGTATAAACACGGAATTAAAAGGAATAACGCAACGCCACGTTTTCTTTTCAGATCGTTTCCGTGTAAACATAGCCTTAGTTAACTACATAAGTTGACATGTTTGTATATATATATATATATATATATATATATATATATATATATATATATATTAGGGGTTGAACGACTTCAAATTATTTAAAGTCGACTGTTATGACATCAAAGTCGAGTCAACGTCGACTAGTCGTTGATGTCAATCATACAAAACACAAGAGATGGGACTGCTTTGCAACATGCCACAATTTATTAGCAGAACATTAATACAGATGCTGATTATACAGCTTATGTTGCAACTTAAATTAAAAAAATTATACAGCTCATATGTTGCAACTTAACGTAACAATGCAACACTTAGTCCAGTTTCAGAGCATTTTTTAATCGATGCATGACGGCATAACAATGCTAAAATTATACAGCTCCTATGTTGCAACTTAATGTTAACTAGGGATGGCGAAAACTAAAAATTTTCTTGACCGGCCACCGAGCCTCATTAGCTGGTTTAAAATATGCTACGCTGTTTGAAATAACAGCCATTTCGAGCCGCGCCTGCAATTTCGCAACTCTGTCGCATCTCTCTGCGCTCTGCCTCCGGCTCACAAACAAACACACTTTTTTAAATCCCCTACAGCGTGGAACATGAGTCCCAAAAACGCGGCGCCGAATCGGAGGACAAATGGCTGCTTAGTTTCGAAATAGTTTAGGTACAAGGTCGTTTGTGAAGCTCATTTGAAAATTGCCGCGGCTCATTTAAAAAAAATGACAGCTCCGAAGAGACTGCGCTTTAGTTTGAGGTAGTGCTGCTAACAATAATAAAGACAGAGGATGATCATCATCACCTTATCTGTTACCACTGAAATGTAGATGTCATGTATTTCCAAATCTAAACCCATCTTATGCGAAAAGTTGCCTAATAGACTGCAACACGATAAAACGGGCACCTTCAGAATGCGTAAAAGACACACCGGCTAAGGCAGGTCTGAAAGCCCTTGTCTGCTCTAGAAATACAGCAAATATATTTAATGCAAATGTATGAGGCATATAGACCTACGTTTTATTCATTTATGATGAGGTGCGTTCTAGTTAACAATGCAATGCAAGTGAACGAGCCTTGCCGGCGCCTTCATGCACGGACCGGTTATTAAATTCTCTGCTATATTTGCTTTTTATTAATTAAATACATGCAATTGGTTGATGAAACATTTATTAAAATTAAGATACAATTTATACAAAACGAAATTCATTTAAAAGAAATGCTTTCTACAAAGCAAAACTTAATTAAGTGGTAAAAATAATGTCTGAGGATTTACAGAAACAAATCTTACTCTGCACTTAACTGTTAGCCTAAAAGACATAATGTTAATAATTTGGAACACAACCAGGAGAGACTTTAATTTTAATTATTTTATTGCTGTATTTTATTTACTATTCGAATAAAGGAATTTATCTATTATTAATTTATTTTTAAAAATAGCCTCAAGCATTTACTTTTCGCAAACCTTGTGAGCGTGCGAAACCAAATACAGTGACCTCGCGCCAAATGTTTTTTATTGGTTTATTAAGTACAAACAGGCAAGTTATGAAAAACTGAGTGTGAGGGATTTTTTCACTTCACACAAAAAGATCTTGGAAAGAAATAGATGACTAGCTGTAGTAGCGTTTAGTCCACTGTCTGTGTGATCAACGCGACTAGTCGACCTCAGGCTTAAAGCGTCACGACATGGCATTAAGGTCGACTAGTCGACTAGTCGACTAGTTGGTTCAACCCCTAATATATATATATATATATATATATATATATATATATATATATATATATATATATATATATATATTGTATTTAAAACTTTAACAATACAAAACTTTTACAATAAAGTTGAATTGAATAAAATCAGTTAACACATTACCTACATGAACTAACAAGGAGCAATATAGTTTTACAGCATTTACACATTTTTGTTAATATTAGTTAATACTATTAACAAAAATATTATGTGTATATATTTTTGTTAATAGTATTAACCTGGGGGGATGTGGGGGTCCCGGACCTCCTCTAAGCCTTGAGGGACCCCCTACTATATAAAGCACAAAAATATAAATAAGGGTGTCCCCTGTTTTTTATTAAAATTAAAATACCACATGAATTAAAAAAAATTATGCTGCGCTGCCACAACGTGATATATTATTTAAAAAAAATCTGAAATAAATGTAAACTCTCAATGCGCCTCATGCTAATTTCTTGAGGAATTGACGGATTGTTCAATTTAGATTTAGGATTAGGGGCTTTTAAAAAAATTCTCAAACTATTATTTCACACTAATTTGATGGGTAAAAATGTTTAATTTAAGGGTTTTGGGGGTTTATTTTGTTAAAACGTTGCTGTTGGTGCAGCATCACATTTTACTTTGCAAAATCATGGCAACCCTATAATGACTGGGGGGGCTTTGGGACCCCCATAATCTTTTACATAATTCGAACACTGATTATTCATCCACAACAGGTCAGTAATATTTTGACAATAATACAGTGTCTTTCCTTCATCCTGCCTCTTTACTAAAACAGCCTTCAAGGTAAGTGCATGGCTATAAAGCATTCAAACGTTGCCTACATAGGCAGCTCACTAGATTTAAAAACCGAGCCAATTTAAAGTCATTCAGGATTGTTTCCATTTTTCATGAGCAGATGTTTACATTATATTAGTGTCATGGCATCTTAGCTCTCTCTGGCTTTGGGTTTATCATGCTCTCTGTGAGGTGCCAACACTGTGGGAAGCCCCTTTAATGTCAATAGTGGCGGCTCTGAGCTCCCTTCAAACGCCTGAATTATGTCCTACACGTGTGTTGAGAGATTAGCTTTTAAAGGAATGCCCTGAATGTGTTTGGAAGATGACATTGTTGAAAAACTGGTTTCTTCCTGCAAATAAACGATAAAGAAATATAATTGTACTTAGTCACCGTATGGCAAACGTATCTGACATTCAGCAGCACACTTCGCTGCGTTTGTGTGTTTGTGTATGTTTGTGTGTGTAGTGACATTTCAAAACAGCATGTGTTCTGTAATACTGAATTTGATAATTTAATTGTAACGAATCACAAAACAACACAAACAGCGTCAAAGAAATCCAAGAGGAAAGTGGGCTATAATAATGTTCCTAATTTATTATTTTGTTTTCATCCGTGAAATGTCAGCTTAACATTGTGAAAGAGAGGCAATTCCTTTGATTTCCAATATTGTGCTATTTGCAGAATGTGTGTAAATAGAAATCTGATAGAAATGTATGCGGAATTGTGTCTTAAAAATGAGCAAATGCAGAAATTTTGTATAGTTTTGCCATGGGCCGGTTACATTTTCTGTGGCCGGTTGCATAAACATAGCCGTGACGTTAAGACTGTGTCTTAAGAATGATTCTGACTAACAAACAATTAGTTTGGGCTAATCAGTCTTATTATTTGGATTTAAATTAGACCAATCTACCTTTCTATGTAATATACTTAAAACAGTTATGATCAGTCTTGAAGAAAAAAAAATCATGACTAACTTTTAAGACTAGTCTTTAAGTTTTATGCAACCGGCCACTGTAATACTGTTTGCAAGGTATGAGCTGGTTTACACAAAATTAATTAAATCATTAAGTCATGTAATTTACATTTAATATATATTACAAAAATACATTTTTGAAAGAAAATTATAATTTAAAGGCTTTATTGTCACCCAGCATACATTTTGTATGTTGCTTAAAATAAAATGTGTTGTCCAGTTAAAAAAAATTTGTTTGTATACGTCTGAAAATAACACATTTTAGTGTTGCAATTGCAAAACCGCAATACCATGAAACTGTGGTATTTTTGCTTAAGGTTATCATACCGACCCATGCCTAGTTATGATATATATGATATATAATCTATACAATTGTTATAACTGCATGCATTTAGGGTAATGTTATCTAGCGTTACAAAATGATGTTGGGTTTAATGGAGGTTCAGTTAACTCATTCCCAGCCAGCCTTTATTGAAAAGTTGTTTGCTAGCATTTTTTTTGTGATTTTCACAAAAGTTTCACAAAATGTCTTCCAGGAAAAATGTTCTTCTAAAAATATATAAACATACAAATATATCAAATGAAAGAACAGACCCTCTGCTTTCAAACAAACAAACAGGAAAAAATTTTTTTCATCTTGTCTATATGTTTTTCTCAGTTTATAAACTAAATAAATATGGGTGTTTTTCTTCTTCTTCAAAAAAAAAGTTTAGCAAAAAGCTTAAATAATTGTATTTTTATGAAGGAATTTTATTAGAGATCAGCTTCAGAACGATTATCAAAACATACACAGAGTGTAAAATAGTAATAAATATTACTATATTTTACTACAGAGTGTAATAAATATTTTTTGCTTCAGTTTTTTATAAAATTGGGTAATCAAGGTATTACAGATAACCATAAAAACTCATCAGAAACACGTTTTTTTTTTTCATGCAAATGTTTTCTCTTAATTGACAAGAAAACTCGTCAATGGCGGGAAAAGAGTTAAAAAAGTTACATTTTTAGTAATGCCTATATGCGACCCTGCCTGTGAAAACTCTGTTAAAGTTATTTGTTAAGATTTACTGTTTTCTACGTAAATTATCCTACATAATGTAAAGAACATTTTGTGAAAATATATCTATTAAAGCAATAGCCGTCATTTCACCATATACGTTAACTATGGTTAAAAATGGATGTCTGCATTCTTTTTTGTCTAAAGTGATTTTTATTGGTTTACCTCATCAGCTGCGTGAAGCAGAGTCCATAACCTCAAGTGTAGATGGCTTTGCTTTTGTAACGAAGGGCTGCTTACACAAAGCAAGAGAGAGACGAATCCATATGCAGAGTGTTTATTAAAATCCACATAGGCAGGCAAACAAAACCAAAGGGTAATCCACAAAGGTAATCCAAATAACAGGCAAGGGGGCAAAACCATGAACATAAACAAGAACCATGAAACAAGACAATGAATAAGGAAACAGGAATAATAACTATGAAACGCTCGGTAAGGCAGGTGTTACACTAGCAATACTTCGCAATGTGATGTAGAGTTTGAACCGGTTTTATAGTGACAAACAGGAAGTGGAATGTGAAGCATGACATGACCAGATTTCAAAATAAAAGACTAGAATTAAGAACATGATATCAAAATAAAAGACCTTAACAATAAACTACATAGAACCCAATTTAAAACCCTTACAGCTTTACAATTCCAAACTAAACAAAAAATCTGAGGATGACATGTGACGCCAATTTAACTTGGACCATTATGTTCGTAACACAGTCAAAGCATCATTTTTTTCATTTTCAGAAACATTGCCAAATTTCGTCCCATGTTGACTTTCTCTGTGGGCGAAAAGTTAATCAACACTTTTGTTTTTTCATGTATTGATTACTGTAATGTTTTGCTGGCTGGAGTTTCTTAAGGTACCCGAAGTAAATTACAGTTGGTACAAATATCAGCTGCTCTAATTCTGACTAGGACTGGTACAAGGGAGCACATCACACCTATCCTGAAAATTGCACTGGCTTCCTGTTAGTTTTCATATTGATTATTACAATTCGCATGCTCACTAATAAGGCCTTGAATAATTTGGCCCCTCAATATTTGGATGAGCTGTTAACCCCCTATGCTCCTATACATGCTCTACGCTGTTCTGAAGCTGGTCTTTTAACTGTCCAATCAACACAGCTGAAAACTATGGGTGATCGGGTTTTTTTCTTCTTTGGCTCCTAAATTGTGAAATTCCCTGCCCTTTGAGATTAGGAATGCAGAATTCCTTAGTGTATTTAAATCGTAACTTAAAGGGGACATTTCACAAGACCTTTTCAGGATGTAAAAAAATCTTTGGTGTCCCCAGAGTACATTTGTGAAGTTTTACCATATAGATAATTTATCATAACATGTTAAAATTGCCTCTTTGTGGATGTGAGCAAAAGTGTGCCATTTTTAGGTGTGTCCTTTTAATTCAAATGAGCTGATCTCTGCACTAAATGCCAGTGCCTTGGTTGGATAGTGCAGATTAAGGGGCGGTATTATCCCCTTCTGACATCACAAGGGGAACCACATTTTAATGACCTATTTTTCACAAGATTTGCAGAGAATGGTTTACCAAAACTAAGTCACTCATTGGGTTGATCTTTTTTACATTTTCTAGGTTGATAGAAGCACTGGGTACCCAATTATAGCACTTAAAAATGGAAAAAGTCAGATTTCTGTGATATGTCCCCTTTAAAACTTACTTTTTTAGGGTAGCTTTTATGTGATTACTTTGTTTGTTAGTTATTGGCTTTTTATTTTATTGTTCAGTTAGTTTTTAGTTTTTTACTGCTTGCAATGTTATGTGTATCTTTTAATTTCTTTTTTTATGTAAAGTGCTTTGAGATGCTACTTTTAAAGGGGCTATACAAAATAATTTATTATTTTTATTATTATTATTATATAACTAGACTTGATATAGTCCAGCTACAAGTAACACGCTTCTAGCCAAGATAAACTTGATTTTGGGTACACATCATTTTTTGCCAAAATGACTTGCGAGATGTATTATATTTCATCATGTAAGCAAAGTAAGCAAACAATGATTACAAAGTGTTTGGATTTATTTATTTAATTTATATATGGGCGTTGGTTAGACGTCCATTACATTTTTACTAAAATGTAATACCAAAATGTTGTCTTGTTTTAGCCTAGACGTCTGTATTTGGACTCTTCTTTGAAACATTAAATACTTGCTGGGATTTCTCGCTCTTATATCTATATAATTTTTGTCCCAATACTGGTTTATTTTTTATTGCGAAGCTATTATAAAACAATGCTAAATACTAATTAATAAAATGATACTTTATATTGTATGATCATACTGTCTCTCTCTGTACTGAACACAGATGACTGACATCATGTAAAAAGATGATCAAAGTCGCGTTGCACATTAAAGTGTTTATACATGTTTGTGTCAGATAGTGGTGCCTATTTATGTCGAAATGTTGTGCGCAAAGACAAACTAGTGTGATTTCAGTAAATTTCATTGCCAGCTTCTCAAAGCTCATGGTGTCTTAATGTCTCATTGATGTAGGAGGCGAGGGTTTCTGGCTCACACTTAAAGGTGTTTCCATCCATTTGCAAAAAAAAGTGACATGCTTGGTTCTCATGTAAGTGAGAATATTATACTCCCCGAGTGTAGGTGACTTGTTTTACAGCGGCCTAAAGAAAATGTGAAAAAGGAAATGACTAGAAAATGTGAAAATAAACAACCCAGTAACTTAGTTTTGGTAAACCATTCTCTGCAAGCATGTGAAAAAATAGGTCATTGAAATTTGGCTCCCCTTGTGATGTCAGAAGGGGATAATACTCTTAATCTGCACTATCCAACAACGCCACAGTCATTTAGTGCAGAGATCATCTCTTTGCATTTAAAAAGACACACATCTTTGCTCACACCTACAAAGTGGCAATTTAAACAAGCTATAATAAATCATCTTTATGTTTTTTTGAGCGACTTCACATACATACTCTGGGGACACCAAAGATTTATTTGACATCTTAAAAAAGTCCCCATTGTGAAATGTCCCCTTTTAAATACTTTCATAATTAATGCTAGAGTCTACATTCATACAATTGTGAGTCTGTCATTAGGGAAATGCCACCTATGTAGTGTGCATGACTTACAAGATCTGACCTACCAGAGGCCAAGTGTCCAAATTTAACCAAGCTGGGCTGCCAAATGAGGAGGACAGTTATGAAAATGACATCATGTTAGATAAGAGCAGTATTAGTAGGTCGTGATGTGCAGTGCAAACTCTTCCTTGCTTGGAAATAAAGATAACACTTTAGGGATTAACTTGGAATTCGTGAAACGCTGATAAACACCTTCGCTGATAATTCGCAAATCCTTGCTATGAAAGACAGATATATAGGAGAGACATTTTCTCCTGAGAAATCCTGATAATGTTACTAATCAGAAACTTAACTTATAGAAAAGAGTGAAAAAGTACAATTGTGCCATGGACAAGGTTTGGATGGTTGGTATGGTCAGGTTATGCCCTGCTGATAGATGCCATTAATGCATTTAACCATTTTTACTATTAATGGCAATGCATTTTAATGAAATAACTATTTGCAAGCAACATAATCTATATAAAGCGGTAAAGACGAGGTATTTGTTCAAGAGTCAGATCATTAAAAAATCTGAAACCGGAAGTTAAGTTCGGACCAGACGCGTATCGCGTCACCGCACGTGCGTCCAATGAAACTGTCTATATTATGTTTTCTTAGTAGCTGTGAATTCATATCTCCTGACTATTTCTTAATCACATTATGGATCAGAATTGAATGCTCAGCTATTTAATACAACAGGTATTGGTTTGTATTCTAAGTTTGTTGAATTCATGTGGATGTTTTAATGCTTCCGATTGGACATTGGTGCAGATCATGGATGACATGTACTTGAATGTTCATCTGTATTAAAAGAGAGAGAGAGAGAGAGAGAGAGAGAGAGAGAGAGAGAGAGAGAGAGAGAGAGAGAGAGAGAGAGAGAGAGAGACTTTTCAATAATATTACTCGGGTTGGACGAACAGAGATGACCCTTTAGGAAGTCAATATGAACTGTACACCACATTTAGATGAGACTTGACTAAAGACAAGATTTCCCTTATGAAACTTCTGCATGACTGGATGTTGGGAATCTTTGGCCTTTCCCTGAAAATGAAAATTAATGAAATTGATGAAAATTAACCATGGTTGTACTATAGTAAGAGTGTAGTAATGATGGTGCATTCTTAGAAAAAAGGTAGAAAAGCTGTCGCTGGGGTGGGACCCTTCAAAATGTAAATATTTGTTCCTAAACGGTGCATATTGGTTCCTCAAAGGTTTATATCTGTAAATTTTAGTTGGAGGCCCCTGGCGCCCCTTTAATTTTTAGAATAATGTGAGAAAGTGTCAAAGTGTTTTTCCTACCCTGTAAGAAATCATTTAAGCACAACAGTTATCAAACATGTTTTTTTCCAAATTCATTTTCTTTTTATCAAGTTTTATCAAAAGACCACACAACATTTCAAAAACCCTAAAAAGGTACAGATGAAAGCTCCTAGACATTATTTCAGTCAATGGGCATCAATATATTTTATAGTTTTTAATTTTATATTTTAGTATGAATATATTATAGGCAATGCATATTATGTATTGTAATATATTCCTTAAAGGAACAGTATGTAAGATATTTATATAAATTAATCATAAAATGGCCCTGATATGTCACTAGACATTAAGAAATCATTTTCATTTCAAATACTTGTATCACTGACAACAGTGGTCCGGCCAGGATATTGTCATTTAAAAAGTGTAGTTGCAGCCCACAACTGATGTTTATGTTGTCATGTTGTGTATTGGCCACCAGTTGTGTGATTGCAGTACCAGTTTTGGCCACAATCCTACATACTGTTCCTTGAAATATCCATACAAATCAGCTCTTACTGGAATTTAAAAAGACAAACTACTAAGCAGAATTAAATTAAAATGTGGATAATTTTTCAATAAATATCCATCATGTTTTCATGATTTAAAAAATAAAATAAAGTGTAGTAGACTTATACAGTTTACTTTAGGTACTTTTATAACTCCAGTTTTGTTTGCTGTTCGACTTTAAATACAAACGTTTTAACTAGACTTGAATTTGATAGTCAGCTTCCCACGCGATGCTATCGTGCACACATTCAAAGTGTCTAAACAGAGTCGGCAGCGCTCAAGTTTGATCTGTCCTGAAATGACATTGATACACAGAACAAAGCCAAGTTTATTTTTACAATGCAGTCAGCTGCAGAGTTTTGATTGTTGTTCATCATATGGGCTAGGCTTCCTTGACTTTATGCGCCGCTGCAAGAACCGACAGCCGGATGTCATCAAAGTACCGCGAGAGGTGAACGATTCAAAAAATCATACAGAGGAGTCTGCTTATCAGTCGTTCTCGCGGTACTTTGATGTCATCCGCCTGCATTCAAGTAGAGATTAGTGGACCAGCGCAAATGGATTTATGGAGACCACTATCCAAGCATGGCATTTGCATACTCTGTCTATAGGTAACCCCGTCCCTCTATAAGGCCGTTTTTAAAGAGGATCGCAGCATTGAAAGCTTTAGTACCCATTTTCTGACAGTGTAGTAACCATGTATTTTGTTTTATATTTAATAAAACCATGGCTTATTTTTAATAGGAATTACCAATTTTTGCAGTTTGATTAAAAAGCATTATGTATATTTAAAACAATTAGATTTGATAGTGTTAAAAATTTAGCCATAGTAGCATTTCTAGCACTATTTAAAGATGTTTCCTTTGATGTATCAAGGGCAAGAAAATGAGGAACGACAAGTGATGTGAGCATGTGTGACTCGAGACCAAAAGCTATTTGACAGAGAGCAGTTTGTCATTTGCAGAAATGATAGTCAGCAAGATCAGGTACCCGTTGAAAATGTTTCCCACTATTCATTTTTATCGTCAGTGGTAGACACCTGAATATAGGTGAAATGGACATCATGACAGCATTATTTTGCCAGAATACATGGCTGCTATTGCACTGAAATATGTTTTTGACAGCATAATGGTGTAGTTGGAGAAGGTTTAACAGTCATGTTAATCTGCCAAACCTTAATCCCTTGGTTACCGCACACGCTCCCTAAATATCAAGTTATATTGCTCATGTGGGAGATAAAGGGTTATGTCTGGCTTACTTTCCTCTCTCTCTCTTTGTCCAATAATTTCATGTCCTCTTTTTCCTGGCTGACAATAAAACAGGCTTTTATATAAGAGAGCATTTAATACGAGGTTGATTAAAAACCCGAGACATATATTATTGCCTTTGAAACCACTGGAACAACCATAACCGTACACAAATAAAAATCATAATACTGTAATCGCTGGATGAGTTATTTGTTTATTTATTTAGTTTGTTATTGACAGGATAAATTATAACCAGACTAAAATGAGTTGAGCCGTAAATTGCAAATTTGATTTCTTGCCAATCTTGCACTGTGAGTAACAGATCTGGCGTAATTTCTGCGTCTGGCTTCACAGATGCATGGCGACATTACCTGCAATTTGTCTTTGAGCAAGCGCGTGTTAAAATCATCGGTGGCCGTACTAACACGACGTCTGTCTCATTTCAAAGCCTTTCATATGTAGTTAATAATTGAAGGCCGAATAGCATCGCTAATTCCACTGCTAATATGATTGAGATGAGAACAGCACAGGAACTGACAGGAAGATTGGTTAGAAAACGGTACACTCATTATGGAAACTATGGTTTGCCGTTTTCGATATGCTGTTAAAAGCCGATGTATGATGTTTTCGTAGACGTTACTTTTAGGAGTATAAGCAGAATTATGCCGCTGAGCCTTTGATGTTTGAATTATCTATCATTAGCTTTATTCAATGTGCTGAGCCTTGTATGCAACAAGACTGGTTGAAATGTTTAGTAACCCGTGTTTTGACAGTGGGATAGTCTGTTTATGGCTTTATACCCATACAGCAAAAAAATAATAATATATTTGCAAAAATATACTTTGGAATGCATTTACATGAATATATTTCTTACAATATATTTTTTTATTGATTTTCAAAATATAATATATAACTTTTTAAAATACATTTTGCCTTCAATTCAACAAAATATTATTCACCTCACATTTCAAGATAAACTTAATCCATATGCGAATCTTGACATTTGAGCTTGGGGGGGGGTCAGACTAGTCTATTATATTATCTATACCTGAACATGTGCTATGATTTTTACAGCAAACTAGATAATTAAAAATAATGAAAAATATTTTCATTGACTACATTTAAATAACATTTTTTTGACATATCCTCTGGTATGTAAGGTTGTTTTTGTTGTTGCATGTGTACAGAGGATTTTATGCTGTTGTTTACTAGTAGAAAACTTATGTACCAGTTGGTCTGTGTTTGTCCTGCCTCTCCTCCATCTTTGTTTTACAAAGTATCTTAACCCCTCGACGCGCATTAGCTCGGGGGCGGAAAGACGTCAGTTTTTTTAACGCTGCTAACAATATATATATAGCCTACAACAATAATAATAACATTACTATCCATTGTTTAAAAGGTCTAAGGGTTTAGCATCAGTGTATGGTCTCTGTTTTGAGATACAGATGCTCTAGCATCATAAATATAGTATTTTGTTACAGAAGTCCAGATGACAACATGCAAAATATAAACTGGACTCCTTACCTTTGTGTTGGTATAAGGATCGCGAATCGAATCCAGTCTGTTTCAGATGTGTGAATAACCCATAAAAATTCTCCAATAAAGTACATCCAATGACCATTTTTGTCCACAAATGCGTATAATCCGTGAAATATAGATATATTGTCCATTGTTTACATCAGATTTCACATGCACATCTTCTAATAGATTATAATATACATTCTGAGGACCAGTGTTGGGCAAGTTACTTCCAAAGCGTAATACATTATATATTACAAATTACTGTCATTTGAAAGTAATTAGTTACATTACAATATTACTGACTCTGAACTGTAATGAGTTACACTACTTTTGCGTTACTTTTGAGTTACTTTCATCAAAATAACAGAAGTATGACGTGGCATTATAAAATGTTAAAATGTAGTTTATCTATGCTTATAAATCTAGAAGTTATGTGTTGGCCGTCGAGTTTTGAATAGGCACTGTGAAGACTTATAGAAAAATACAGTAACAATGACTGTCAGAATCATAAACATGGACAAATGATCTGGTAAAAGTCTGGTAAATTATGGTACACATACCAAACACAATAAAGCTAGAGCCCACTATAATGCAATCTATAGACTAATAACATGGCAAGACACGCAACCTCTTTTCATTTCTATTCTTCACTTTTGATTCAGATTCACAGCACAAACCTGGCATGCACTGGGTTTACACAACTTATCAAAAAGTGCTATTGGAGAATCAGGCCTCAAGGAATACAGCTCATTTCACTACAATATAAGGATTATATGTAGACTAACATATGAAACATAGACAAACGGAGGAACACTGCTCTTTGCCAAGCAATGAATATAGGTTCCCATACAAAGGCTGGTAAAAACTTTAAACAGTGATGTTTAAATGTACTATTTAGATAACCATGTTTAAGTCTACACTACATTGTAGTTTTGGTTGCAGTTTGTTATAAAACTTTAGATAGCATAGGAATAGCCTAGCAATCTATTATGTATATGGACTGTAACCATAGCAACGTTAGCTTACCTTGTCATTGCTGGTGTGATATGGATTTTACTGGCAAGATTTCTAAAAGTCTCTTTACTTCTGAGGTCCAAGCAGCATGGGAGACCGATATAAACTTTCTGTTGCTTTTACTTAGTGCTCTTATTTGCAGTATTATGCGTGTGCGACGCTACCGGACCTGATTGCAACCACTTTAGTCAATGCTTATACAGCCGCGGACTTCCCAGATTCGGCTCTTTAAGAAACGCGTCTATATTTATCACGCACCGCGTCCAAATCGCATTTTAAATACAAAATTAAAGTAAAAATGTGTCAGGGTCCTGCTTTTGAGTTATGTTTTGTATTTGTCTAAGTCATGATGGCAGGATTCTGGCAGTTCTATGTGGAGGTTCATGGCTTTGTGTATTGAGTCATGTGCCTCCGGTGTCTTGTCTCTTGTCCCCGCCCCCTCGTTCTCCTGCTTATTGTTAATCATTAGTTTATTTCCATCACCTGTTCCCTCCTCGTTATCTTGTTTGGTTTTCTTATTTAATGTCATTGTTTCTTTAGCCCTGTGCAGGATCATTTTGTACCGTCATGTTAGTGCTGTTGTGTGGTTTAGTCTAGTGTTAGAGATTGTGTCAAGTGTAGTCAAGTAGTTTTACTGTCTTAGTCTTGTTGTGTTGCCCTGTTTGATGTTGTTTGCCCCCACATGGGCCTTTTGTTTCTTCTGTTATTAAAGTGTCTTTGTTTAAACCCCCCATCGTCTGCACTTGGGTTCATCCTCCATCATTCCTGACAAAATGAACATGCTGCAAACAGCACCTGGAAACGGCAATTTTACCCGCAGATTTTTCCTGTGTGGATGCTGGTCGCGCGCATTGGTCAAAAATAAAAAATAAAAATAACACTGTCTATTTTTAAAATGCATTGTTGTAACGTGCGCGTTACTAAGACTGTAACGAGTAAAATATTACCAAAATTTTATTAGTAATGCGTTATATTACTGCGTTACAGCAAAACCTAATATATTACTGTAATATATTATATTTTGTAATGCGTTACTCCCAACACTGCTGAGGACTATTTACATCATAACACTTGTATATGAGATTAAACTCGCGTTCAAAACCAGCGGTCAAACTTGTTTGTAAAAGTAGGCGGGAGTATAATACATAATATCCAAACAGCGCTGTCAAATTTCGTAACGTCATCTGACTCGCGCGTTCCTCCAATGACTTCATGGAAAATATTGATAGACAGAACGTGTAGCCAATTAGATAACGAATCCAACGATCTTTGTGATCGATTGTGTGATGCTTTATTTCCTGGTGTGGATACGGCATTTTATATGCTTATATAAGGATAAACAATAAAAAGAACGAACGTGTATGCATGTAAACAAAATACTTTTATTTTGTGGCTGACTGGCACTTAGAAAAGGCACTAGTCTTACAAAAACTCTTATTTTTGGGCCTATTGACTTCAAAAGTGAAATATAACTTCTTCAGACTTGTGGCTTTGGCATCATTGCATTTCTAGGTTTCACACACATATTTATCATTAAGATTTTTAGTGTTAAAAATGATGTTATGCAAAAAATGCTTTATTACAATGTACTTCAGCCTCTCTAACTTTTTTTAATTTTTGAATATGTGTATTTGTTGTGGAATAAATTTATTTTATTAAAATCCCTTTAGGCAATGGGGGGGCTGGCCCCCCAAGCCCTCCTGCAAGAATGTGTTATAATAAAATGTCCTCCAGGACGGAACATAAAAACCACACAATTATAACATTACAATAAAAAAACTATGTATGGCTTTTTTATGATTAGATATGTATTTGCTTGCTGCCAAAATGCATTTTGAAATATTTGTTGATATGACGGTTAAAGCAAAATATATTTAAAAGTGCAAAAATATTGAATTCAGCTTTGCTTTCTACAAAATGAATTTATTTAAAACAATTTTTTGGACAAAAAAATATTATTTGAATATTTGTTGCCGAATGGGCATGCAATGGTTAAACAGCTTACACAATTATAGAAATGTTTAGGTGGGAGTCAGGATTTTGTTGTCAAATGTTTTAAGTCTTTCCTTTATAACTCATATGTTAATGTGCATCTGTTGTTGCACTGATTGAAGATTCATTCATTTGCAATAAATAATCACATTGCGTCTATCAAACCATGGTATGCATTACCATATGAATTTCCAAGCTTAAATGACTAGCTTACTTTGTGCTACCATGTCGCAGTAGGATAATTTTAAAGCTTATTTAACAATGAAAAGCCCCCTATAGATTTCTGAGACATCGAGTCTTACATTATTATACTGATCAGTTGCAAACTAGTTTCCCATAGCAGTGAGAATTACTCACCGATCCCCAAAATCAATTCAGCCCATCAGGTTCCCCACCTCTTCGAGCCAACAAATAAATCTCTTATTGTTTCTCCATTTCTACTGTCCTTCTTTTTAATGTGAGGTGATATAATCTAGATAGGTGCTACAACAATTTCTAAAAGAAGTAGCTCCCTATCGTCACAGCCATGAAGAGGGTCAGTCTTCAAATATGTCCCTCCACTTTAAAATTCCCTTTCAAATTCTTGTTATAAAAAGGTTTGAGGTGAATCGTCTGAAAACGTCAAGCTGTGCCTCTAGTTGTTTTTCACTTTAGATAAAGGTCTGATCTCGGTGGGCGATGTCCTAATCTTAGTTCTGTTGTCCTCAGTAAAAATATATTCCAGTTTGCTTCCGGTGTAGTCTTGACAACATCCATATAGGATTTCTGTCTTTATTTCTCAGAAGGAATTTAAAAGACGCATCCGACATAGTTGGTACTTGAACAAAACAAACCAGCCATAAGAGCATCTGAGCAAAAGCGTACATTTGAAAAATGCATCATGTCTATTTGTTCTGCGTGTCTTTATTCTAGGTGTTATACTGTAGATTCCAAAGCAATGAAAACAGGCTGGCAGAGAAAGCGATTGCTTTAATAGCAGGTGTTATATGGAGGAATGGATCTTTATCTTCGCATAATGTGCTTGTCATAGTCTAATGTAGTGAAGCTCATTTCATTCATATATAGCACCATAAAGTAGATGTTGAATAATGCATTGAACGATGCTTTGGAGTAATCTGATATCTGAACTTTCAAAAGACTTGTGTTTTTGCTGACAGTACACATGGATTCTCACGCAAGCAGAATGTGCTTTTTAAAGCATTTGTAATAAGATTGTTGTAATTGAAATTGGACTGCTTTTGCCTCACATCATTAGCTTTGACCCTCCAGTTCGCTGCCGTTAGGATGAGAAGCTGAAGGCAGACTAATTAATATTAATTTTAATTATGTTATATGTTATCATTATTATAATGTAATATCCGTTTCAGTTTATTTGATAAGTAGCTCAAGTACACAGACTGATAGGCAGGGCAGTTAGTGTGGTGATGAAAGACCACATTATTGTACATCGCTGTACTGATTCGGGCTCAGTAGCCAATCAGAAACGTTGTCTGGTTGTCACTTATTAACCTGGTTTCCATTACAGATTTTAGCAAAACGTTTGTGAGATTGTGACAGCGTTTCTATTAACTGATGTTATACAACTAAAACATAATTTTTCATTTCAAATCAGAAAAAAAATTACAGAAATTATGGTTATTGATGTTGGTAGGTTTACGTATATCACAGTCACATCACTAGCATTATTTTTTGGTAGAATGAGATGCAGACGTGTTATTCAAGCATTAATGGCAAGAAAAGCCCCTTATACCTAGGGGCGGCCATGTATGGGGTGATTATGGGACGTTATAGCACGCAATTTTGTGACTTTTATGCACATCTGATGACATGTAAATGCAAAAAAAAATTGCAGTTTCCATTGCAGGTTTGTGATAAAAACACATGGGCCTCATTTATAAAACACAGATTTGATCTTAACCCTGGAGAACCCAAGAACCCTTTCTTAGGATCAATTAACATTGGCCAAATTTGACCCATGTGTTCTCCAGGGTTAAAGAGTGCATACGCAAAAATCCACAGCAAAGCCCATATTTATAAAAGCCCCACGTCAAGATCTGAGCAGACGTATGCACTTTTGCTGGTCCGATTGCTGCAGGTTTTTTGAAATATAAGCCATTCTTGCTGCTTGGAAAGGGTTTAAACATTGACAGATGCTCTTAACTCTAAAAGGGATGTGTTAAAAACAACACAATCATATGATATTGTATGGCGGAAGAGCACTTAGTTTGCAGCACTTCGACCTCGGGCAGTAACATCATCACTACTGACTACTCTCGCACAAACTTCCGTCAATATTACTGCGCCTGAGGTCAAAGTGCTGCAAACGAAGTGCTCTTCCGCCATACAATATAGTTCTTATTTTTTATCTGCTTAGAAAATCGCCACGTTTTGCAAGCATACCCAGCAAACAATAGCCATCGTTTTACCATCTAGGTTAACTATAGACCGTACTGTATATAGTCTGGCTATTAGTAACCCACTTCTATCCAAAATAAACATTTATTGATTTGTATAATAACAGGTTGTTTATGCGCACACACTGATGACTCTTTTTCTCATAGAAACACTTTTAAAAGTGCTTTTTCTAGGTTATGGAGGCATAAAAAAGCGAAATTGGTTGCTGGGTAAAAACTTTCTGTTTTTGCAAAATGGACATGTTTGACTGTTTTCAATTCTCTATTTTAATTTGAAGGGTAATGGAAGCGCAGTTATAGTGTAATCTGGTAAGGACGGATGACCAAGGTAGTTGCCCTGGTTATGTAGCGTGGTGAGCACACCGACGTCTGAACTTGGAGTCGAACAGACACTGTGTTTAATTCTCTTTTAACTCTCCTTTTATTACAAAGTCAATATTTCTGCCAGGCCTTTAGTAACTCCCTGAAGAGCTTGTGCATACCCTTATAATGGATTAAATTTCAGCTTGTTCCTCACACAAGGCACTTGTTCAGCTTCAGGAGAATCAAGATGTAGCCCACCAATCACATTTTAATGGTGCATTTTGGCCTTTGTTGGAGGTTGAGATCAGCATTTGAAAGCAGCCTGTCACAAAAACCTCTTGAACTTACCAGCGTTTTCAAACCGGCACTCGGTTATGCAACGTCATCCATCATTCTTGAGTCTGCTTTGCTATGTTCTTAGGTGACTCCATAAATAGCAACACCGGTTCATACGTCGCTTCATCCCAAGTGTCTGCTTGCCTTTTTATTTAACCTGTTTTAGAAGCTATTTCATCACACTTTTCTCAATGGAGAAGCCTACGATGATGCACCTGTATCTCACTAATGTTTAATTCACGGGACAGTCAAATACAAAGTGCAAAGATGGGGCTTCTTCTGAAATCTGTGTAGCTGCCAGATTTATCACAGTGAGTATCTCTGCCAGGTCTATTGTAGCTCTCTGATGTACCTGTGAAGACTTACAGCCCTTATGAATGGATATTTACAAGTACATAAATGACTGTATTACATTTCCTTGTATGTTATATATCAGATTTATCTATCTGATGAAGTCTATCATAACCCAGCGCAAAGGAACCGGGCGCAGTTTTGCATTGTGCTGAAGAGATACTGTGGGCTTAATAATCTTTGACAAATAGTATTGTGCATCTGGTTGTGAACCCAGGCTAACCTCAGTGCTCGGCTATCACACTGGATGTCTGATTTGTATCTTTTCTCTGTGAGTGACTCTTCAGCCAAGTGATTGACAGATTTTCAGGACTTAGGCTTGAAAGTGCTTGTATTTCCCCAGCTACCCATACGGAAATGTAATATATGTGAATATATGAAATGTCCCTATATGAAATATATGGTAATATAAAGTAGAAACATATATGTGCATATATTTACAACTATATATGACACCTATTCGAAAATGGAACAATTTCATATATTGACATATATGTCTATCCCATACAAATGGATATGTCTATGTGTGAAAAAAACATACATAGACATATATGTCATCTATATAATTATTTATATATGTGACATACATGACTTCACATATATGTGTAATATATGTTGCATACATATACTTATCATATATCATAAAATAATTAAATTTGAACGATAGTTTTTATCTACTTTTTGCATGTTTCAGAGCACAGGTAGGACATACAACCCATTTCACACAACTTAACACACAAACACAACTTATTATTTGTAATGTACCTGATGAGTCCAGTCGGGCCTCGAACCCGGGTCCTCGCGTTGAAAGTCGTCTGCACTATCCACTGATCCACCCAGCAGTTGGATAGGCGGGGCTGACAACTTAACCTATTTGTGTGTTACTGAAGTAGGCGCTGTTTAGCTTGTGTTTACGGTGTTCGATTTATTATTACTCCTGTTTTCATTTTATGCAGGGGTACACAGTGCAAATTTAACCCTTGTGCATTGTTCAATTTTAATACATCCACTAAATTAAACATCTGTAAAAATGTATCATATTTTTTTTTCACTTTTTTTGCATAAATCTGTTAATCACAGTCAGTACTGATCAAAACTACCAAATCTTGACAAAAATTCCATGATTTTAACTCTCTAATTGCCAAGTTCACAAGTGGATTTGGGGAAAAAACTAAATGACAAATTTTCAATATTAAAATTTACCTTTTTCGCTGTTTTGGGCATGTCAAAGATAAAGTAAAAACATTGGCTTTTGATTATTGTTTTCTCCCTCATTTATTGTTAGTGGCTGTTTATGCCCCATTGACTTCCATTATAACAACATTTTTTGATTGCAGAGCAATGACACCTTGTCATCATGCATTTTTGAATGTTGGTGGTTTTTCCTTTTGCAAAGAGGTCAAATTTGTCATTTTTACTGTTGATCACCATGTGGCACCATTAACCCTTTAGTAGACCTGTGCAGAACTTAATTTCTAGCTTGTACATTGAGTAATATGGAGCATAACTCCATAATAAAAGTATAGTATTGTGTGTGTACGTGTGCGCATACGTGCATGCAAGTGTGTTAAAATCATCAAGTTAAAATCATCCTGATCCAGTAATAGGCTACTTTATGACTTTATGATCTGGTAGATTGACAAGATCACATGAATTTTTGCAGTGTTTATCGCATATTGAGAGAGAAAAGAGACTGCTTTCATCCCTAATGAATATAACCATAGTAATAATAACCATTTTTTTCTGCAGGTTGATTTAGCCTAAATATTAAAACTAAAACTATAGTGCACAATAGTAGGCCAATGTAGTATAGTATGATTAAAAATAATTTTGAAAAGTGTAGCATACTATAGTACATACATAGCCTATAGTGGGGATTGTCAGTGGAATGTACACACTCAGAAAAAAAGTACAAATGCTGCCACCGAGGTGGTTTTTAAAAAAGTAACTTACACCCTATTTGTGCGTGGTATTAGTATAATTAAATGTACTTATTAGAACTCTACCACAGAGGTACATGGTCCAACATGTATTCATATCTGTACCTAGTGACAGCTTTTCTTCTGAGACTGCAGTTTACTAAAATAACTAGTATTTTTTTCACATGGTTTATTATATTATGATTATAGTGAGACAATGATACATTTGTGGTTAATATGGTTTAACTACAAAACCATAGTTAATTGTTATGAAAGCTAGATAATGTTGGTGAGGTTTTTTAAGCTTGCACTAGAAAAATGAATGACACAGAAGAGCTTTTCACTCTGGAAATAGTTAAAGCCGTGTTATTCTAAACACCGGGTTAACGGATTCCTGGGTTATCTTCGCTTCACACTATTAATACTTAGCCAGGGGTTAAGAGAGAACCCTGCACAGGAAAATCCCCAGTGTTAAATTAACTCTATCAGTGTTAAATCAACACTATTTGGTGTTTATATAATCCACACCAAGATCGGTGTTAAAAAAGACTGGTGTTAAAAATATAACTCTGAATCAGTGTTAAAGTTAATGAGATAATGAAGTGATGATTAAGACATTAATGGTGAACACCTGCTGGTCATTCAAATCAATTACATTTTGGACATTTTCCTGTCTCTACATTTTTATTTTGATGACTCGTTTTCTGGAGAAAATACTAAAATAATAAAGAAAGACAAATTATTAAATGCAATAAATGAATACTGTTGGGTGTATCCCTCCAAAAGCTTTCACGTTTGCCCCTCTATCAGCATCTCTGTTTGAAAATAAAAAGATAACTTGCTGAGTTATTTTCTAATTGGATAAGTTTAACTTCTAAACAGCTGTCAGAACAAAATACAAGTGCTCAACTATTCCAGCATCCACACGCGTGATTTAGTAGACAAATCTTCTTTCTGACGTGATGTCTCACAAGTCAAATAGACATTTATCACAAAATGTGTCACATTAAATCTTAAGTTTGTGTTTGTTATGAGTTCATTTGAAGTCACCATTACTGTGATTAGTGTTTCCTTTAGTTAGGCATTTGTCCCTTGATCTCCTCTGATCTAACTCTCCTCTTTTAGCAATAGCAACAATGTTTTAGTAAAACCACTTGTTCATTGCTTCATGTAAGGGGAAAACCTTCCAGACCTTCTCAGTTTATTTTTATTATATTCTACTCTACAAATCATTGAAACATTTGATCACAAATTAATTATTAAGAAACAGGCATATAGAAAAGCTCTATGCAAATGACATTGTATTGAATGAGACTGCCGTCATGCTTTAGTGTTTTTTGTTGTTGTTGTTGTTTTTTGCTTAAGAGAGACTTCATGATTTCTGATACAAATCTCAACAATGGTGACAGTTAATGGTAAGAAAGTTGCTAATTTTTTGTCATGTTGCAATGCATGATGGGATTTATGAATGAGTTTTCTACAATCCTGGTACCCAGCATGCATTGCGGCATGACGTTTTGTTGTTGATTGTCACCATGATTGTGTTTTATAGGCTGATTGTTGATGTCTCAGTGTGTCTGACTGAAACCACAGATTAGATTTGGGTAAAAAATATTTAACTCTTCAGGGTATGTGGACTTTCACAGCACTGTTGGATTTCATGGGAGCCTCACAGGATTGGCAGAACATAAATTAAACACTTATATTCATTGATTACTCTTTTATGATATCATTGAATCCCAAGACTTATACTTTCATACTAATGAACAAAGTATGAGTTATAGGCTTCATTTCTCTCATCTTCCTCTGCTTTAACAGATGTGTTTTATAAACACACTGCCACAATGAGCAGAAGAAAACTAACACCAAACTTCAAGACCCAACTACCCAACTAAAGGAAACACTAATCGGAGCAATGGTGACTTACTTTATGAACCAGATTTTCAGCAGTTCTTTAGAAGTTCAACCTATCATCCATGTAACTCTGGAAGCAAGTTGTAATTTTAGTTTTCAAACAGAGATGATGATAGTGTTCATTTAACTATGGTGATTTCATCTATTGCATTTAATATTTTGGCTTTCTTCCTCATTTTAGTATTACTTTCTCCAGAAAAAGAGTCAACAAAATAAACATTTTAAGACGGGAACAATTCCAAAATTTAGTTGATTTGACACGGAATGACCAGCAGGTGTTCACTATTAATGACTCAATCACTTCATTATCTTATTAACTTTAACACTGATTTAGTGTTTTTTTAACACCAATCTTGGTGTGGATTATATAAACACCGAGCAGTGTTAATTTAACACTGGGGATTTTACTGTGTGGGTATTCATAATCTGAAATTTCACACTGTGCATTCCTAAACCCTACCCTTACGATCACTAACCATGGTTTTACTACAGTTAAAACCAAAAACCATGGTTCTCTCTAAACCCCACTTTTAACCCTAGGTTAAGGAGCATTTCACACTTGTAATTTAGAAGCAGGGTTATCCCTGAAATTAACCCAGGGTTATGAAACACTGCTCGGAAGCATAGCCCTGTTTTTGTGGGATTAACCCTGCATTGCGGTGCCAAATGCATGCAGTGTGAAACTAGGCAGGGTTATAATGTTATGACCCTAATAATGGTTAACAATATATTTAAAGACCTATAGGCTATGTTGTTTTAGACATCTAGACATAAAACATATTGATATCATATGGTTGGGGCATACAGATGTAAAAATCCATCTTATATGGTTGTAAAATACAAACCCATATAAGAATTCATACATATACATATTTTAAATATATGCATTTAAATACATTTTAATATGAGTATTCCATATAGGTTTAAAACATATATCTTCATATAGCAAGAGTATCTATATATGTGACATTCATATATGTATTTATATACATTTTAATATGAGTATTTCATATAGGTTTAAAACATATATCTCATATATCAAGAGTATCTATATATGTTATATTCATATATGTATTTATATACATTTTAATATGAGTTTTTCATATAGGTTTAAAACATATATATTCATATATCAAGAGTATCTATATATATGATATTAATATATGTATTTATATACATTTTAATATGAGTATTTCATATATGTTTTAAACCTATATATTCATATATCCAGAGGATTTATATATGTGATATTAATATATTGCATATATATGTAGCATATATGCCAAGATCGGTTTTGATATAGGGACATATATGTCATATATTACATTTCCGTATGGGTAGAGTAAGAGGGAATAGAAGAAAGACAGAGAAACAGAAGTGGAGACAAAGCAAAACAAAGAGCGTTTCTACTAAAAACTCTTGGATGACATACGTTCGAGTGCATGAAAAAACCATGTCGGGTCACAGCGCAAAAATGTTCTCCCAGGTGCATTTGAAAAAGGTCATCTGGAGATCTGTGTCTGTGAAGAGGAAACAACCAGGCTGACCTTTTACTTTGAAAAGAGATGAGGTTAGCATGCCATCTTATGACTGTGCTAGCTTGAATAACTATACACCTAATGATTGATTTAATTTTGGTCAGTGCACTTTTTGAAGAAGTGAACTAGGTCCAGGTCCAAAATAATATTGCATACTTACCGTGGGTTCACACCAGTCGCATTTGAGGTGTCAAATTTACGTCTACCGCGTCTAGTTTGCTGCTTGAACATTTTGAGTTTACTTGCTTCATTTGTGCAGAAATTCGCGTCATGGAAGGGGCTTCTGTGACTCGCTTCCTGTAATCACATCACTACTAGAGCAAGCTCCTGATTGGTTAACACGATACGTTTTCCACCAAAGGTAAATTTTAACGCTCAATTTGCATCAATGAGGAGGAACTGCATCTACTGCGCCACGCTAAACACCTCAGTCACGCCGCGAAACCTTCAGACGCATGTCAACATGTACTTAACATTGAAATCACTTGCGCTTGACCCCTCTACCGCGGTTGGTGTGTGAACGCAGCATAAGTGTTGCATACTAAGGCCAAACTATCGCTCCAGTGTTTACAAGTGTTGAGAAAGAGGACCGTTCCTATGTTGTTCCTTTGTAGTTGTATGTGGAATAATACAAATTAATGTCTTTTGTCAATTTACTGTTTAAAGCTACACTGTGTACTTTTTTGACGCATTCTGAATGGGTGGGGCTAGAAAGTAATATTCAGTTGGTTGTCATATAGAATTTCACCGCTAGATGGGAGTAGATCCTACACAGTGGAGCTTTAAAATGGTCTGCAAGTGTGTGCTTTACATATGTAACGTGACCTTTTGGCGTGATCATGTAATACGTAAGGTTGTGCTGGCGCATCACACGGCTAGTGCAAGAAGAGAAGTTGTTTAAAAGTACGTATTTATTATTTTGAGCAAAAATGACAATTGTTTTTCTAGATAAAACCTTTCTAGATAAGAACCATCCAAGCTTACTTAAACCATAAAAGTAAAATGATTGTTTTCTTCTATGTCTAACTTATAAGCACACTAGCAAATAAATGCCCTTAAAGTGTTCAACTAAACTTTTAGTATATATACACAAGTCTCTGTGGGTGGCTCATTCTGCATGCATGGCAATATGCAAGAAACCAAGGCTTTGTGATGTGACGAGGCTATGAGTCCTTTGATATGCACCAACTTGCTGTTTCAATGTGAAA
Source organism: Paramisgurnus dabryanus (assembly GCF_030506205.2). Lineage (NCBI taxonomy): Eukaryota > Metazoa > Chordata > Actinopteri > Cypriniformes > Cobitidae > Paramisgurnus > Paramisgurnus dabryanus. Next base: position 41,855,585 of record NC_133337.1, on the reverse strand, counting down.
CACTTCAGCAGAGGAAAGAAAACTCTACTTGTCATTCAATTTCAAGGATTCATAGAGAGGCTTAGAAGTTAATATCTCACAGTAAGGTGGCACATTTATGCACTCTTAGAAAAAATGAAAAAATTCTATCACTGGTACAATGTAAAAAATGCAGCATATATTTTTATGTTATTTTAAAGGAATAGCCTACTCATTTTAAATATTAAACTATGTTATTACCTTAACTAAGAAGAGTTGATACATCCCTCTATCATCTAAGTGCGTGCACGTAAGCGCTGGGGCGCGCTGCGACACTTCGATAGCATTTAGCTTAGCCCCATTCATTCAATGGTATCAATCAGAGATAAAGTTAGAAGTGACCAAACACATCAACGTTTTTCCTATTTAAGACGAGTAGTTATACGAGCAAGTTTGGTGGTACAAAATAAAACGTTGCGCTTTTCTAAGCGGATTTAAAAGAGGAACTATATTTTATGGCGTAATAGCACTTTTGGGAGTACTTCGACTCGCAGTAAAGGGCGATTTATAGTCGTGCGTAGGTCCTTCTGTGACGACTTCTGCTGCTACTGTGGTTACACGCATGATTACTGCCAACCAGCGGTTTCGCGTGTGTTTGCACGTCGACGCGGACGGCGACGCAAAAGTATAAATGAAAATCGACGCAGAACCTACGCCGTAGGACCTACGCACGACTATAAATCGCCCTTTACACCCTCCCTCTCCCATTATGAGAGGGAGAAGGGGAGCGGACTTTTCAGGCGCGTCGAAGTTTTTCTGTAGCAGGGAAAAAACGTAAGACATCAAAATCGAATAATTTACGTAAGAGGCACTCGGGCGAAGGAAAAATGCCGGATGTTGCTTGTTCTCACATGACAGGATTAAGCTTCTGTCATGCTAACACATTGACCCCAGGTGATCTTATGAAAAACGTTCCATTATTTTACTCAAAGTCAACGAAAATCAAGCAGGACCAAAACATTTTACAGCTGATCGCTGTCAAAAAAATTTCAGCGATGTTGTCCCAAGGATGACAGCAGCAATGACAGTGTTCGTAATATGACAAAGTAAGTTTTTTGATTAATGCCATTAATGTTTTTTTAATCAGTATATACCACTAGTCAACTAAATAAATTTAACATGGCAAAGATGAATGCACATTTATATATTGATTCAATCGATTTATAGCATTTGGAAAAAATATATTTAGCAGAAAAAAAATATAATTTTTATAATAAATCTTTGAAAATCAAATTATTATAATTATTATAACCTTAAAATCTATTTGAAAGTTTGTAACAGAAAAAAGTGGTTTTCATCTTATCACTTTCTTGGTATAGAAAACACTTTTTTACTCAAATTAGTCAAAATGGATTTATTGCGTTTTGGAACCAAACTCTTCAATTTTTTTTAAGGTTATGTCAACGTATCACATGTCAAACTTGTAGGTTGATCTAGATCTGACTTGCAAAACACATGAATGTTTTGTTGAAGTAACAACCACTGTATTGTAGAAACAGATCATCTGTGTCTCACGTTCTGCAGAGCTGTCCAGTTAACTGTGCTGTATGTCAATCATTGATGAGCCTGCACCTGACAACCCGATAACATCATTATTTCAATATTGCAGACATTGTTCGGTGCAAGTCTCTCGTGCTACTGTATGATATTTGGCATAATTTACGAGTCTAGTCGTGAGATTACGCGCAAGCTCAGGTAACGCCGAAACAGTGCAGCCACTACTATACACAGTGCTAATTCAGACAATACTAGCAGACACGCTAAATGGCTTTATGGCTATTTATCAAAATAGTAAAGCCCTTCAGCTGTAGAGGATGCAGTTTAAAAATTATAAATGCGGTTTCTTTGATCTGCTCATCTGGTTGAGTTTGAAATGCACTTTGTTTATGAGAAAGCTCAAAAACTTTTGAACATTGATAAAACAAAACTTTGCCAGTGCCGAAGCGTACCGAAACTGTGGCCATTAAAACGTGATTGTGAGCAGTGTGAACCGTTACACCCCCAGCACGCACACTACAAAGTGAGAAACTTTATAGCTTTGTGGTAATACACATAAACTTTAATTGCAGATTAGCTTGAACACAGTCTGCATTTTAAATAGTGTAAATTTACTGCAATGCAAAATGTATAACTTTTATTACCAAATTTATTACAACCCTATTTAATGAACTAAACCTCACAATGGTCCCAATCCTCTCTGTGGCCTTTTGCCAAACCAGTCTCACAATTTTTTCAAGTTTTTCTAGTAAGATCACACCCTTGGTCATCTGAGGTCAGTCCAAATTTTCAAATCACCTGGGTATGGTTAGCTCTTGTCTCACGAGAGTCACTGTGCCATGATAGAAATGTGAATAATAAAATGGTTAAACTGGGCATATAGGCCCCATTGTTCCTTATAATAATGCATGGCCAATGTAGCATTATATTCTTAAATATTACAAAGTCTTCATTTTGAACCACTGGCAGTCTAGGGTTGGTTTAGCACAGAAGCTATAATTCACACAAAAACACTCAGGAGTTTAGAGAGAGTTAGTCTTAGCATTCGTTTGTGGAACCGTGCCATGAAATAAAAGCTTATGGGGCTCATGGAGCAGAGAAGATATGTGCAGAAAGTTCAAAGTTACGATGACTTGTGCAGAATACTGTTTATGCATTTATGAATGTTTTAATGTTTGCGAGTACATGCATACATAAATAATACAAAATAAACATAAATGTTTGAAAGTTTAGTTAAGTGAAGCGAACTGCATTATTTTTCACAGATCTATATTTTAAAAAATGCCATATCTGCACAGAACCCAGCACGCAATAGCTATAATTTCACAATCTAGGTTAGTTCGGCTAAGTAACCCACTTTTAGCCAAAATTAGCTTGAGTTTGGTTACATGTCATTTTTGCCAAATTAAGTTATGATATTATCATAAGCAAAGTCAACAGTGATTACAAGGTGTGTGGTTTCATTTATTTATTTTTGGGCTATGGTTAGTCATCTATTAAATTTGTACTGACAGGCCAAACTTTGCCTTGTTTTAGTCTAGACACCTGGGATGTGTTTGGACAGCTATGAGACATCTTATAAGAGCAAAATTGCTTGCTGGGTACGCAGTCAGCAGAACACTTGTATATACTTTCTCCCAAACATAGCAATGGATAGACTGCGACAAATAAAAATACGATAAAATATTTGTTGGAAAAAATTGACTAAAAGTGTGCACATACAGTCGGCACAAAGCTCAAAGAAGTTGTTCATGTTAAAAAAAGAAAGGTTGGCACACCAGAGCACCAAAAAATATAAATAATTTTATTTAAAGGGGCCATGGCATGAAAATCTGACTTTTTCCATGTTTAAGTGCTATATTGTGCTTCTAAAAGATAAAGCCAATAACTTTTTTGTTTTGGTAAACCGTTCTCTGCAAGCACGTGAAAAAATAGGTCATTCAAATTTGGGTCTCCTTATGATGTCATAAGGAGATCTTATTATAATAATACGCCCATTAATCTTCACTATCCAACCATGCCATTTGGTGCAAAGAGAACGAGAGAGAGAAAATAATTCACAGCACAATTGAGTTTCAATTGCAACAAACCACCATCATTTTGATCAGGGTTTGAATTTCATCAGCTCATTTGCATTTTAGGACACACCCAAAATGCCACATTTTTGCTCACACCTACAAAGTGGCAATTTTAACATGTTATAATAAATTATCTATATGGTATTTTGAGCTAACACTTCACATATGTACTCTAGGGACACCGACAATGTATTTTACATCTTAAAAATATTTGGTGACATGTCCCCTTTAATGTTCACAGGTGGCGTTTTAAGCTAAATGGCTTTTCATCAGACAACCAACGTAGTGTAGACTTATGCATTTGGTAGACACTTACATGCATTACAAGGTATACACTTTTATATATCAGCATGTGCGTGTTCCCTGGGTTCGAACCCATGACCTTTTGAGCAACTAATGCACCGAGCTATTCAATATGCCAAAGACGAGCACAATATTTGTTGTACCTAAATTTGGCCCAAACAATACCTTACAGCATTTCATAATAAAATTTTCATCGAGTGCTGCAGAGTTTTTAAGGCAGGGATGTAATCTGCATATTTCATACGCCTCGTCCTGTTTATCGCAACTGTGTATTATTTACTCTTCCATCAAGCGAGTTGAATATGGCCTAGTTCCCCAAACTTTATTGCACTCTTTCGTAGACCTTCAGTAAATTATTAAACATATTGTATAATGTTTTTGATGCAGTCAACAGAAGTGCTGGGCTTTAATGGCAAATCCGTCGGCCACATGTGGAAACGAACCTCCCGTGCTCTGCGGCAGCCCCTTGAATCTGATTGGTTATAAAATTTTAATTGCACCGAAGCAAACATCTTCATCACGCCATTGTTTGTTTAGATTGGAAGGTGATTAGCAGCGGAGGTCTGAGTGGGGGGAAATGAGCAGACAACAGAAGCACGGGCACAGATTTCACTCTGTAGATTAAAGATGTGCTGGGAGAATGTTCAGGTTTCTCAGTCATTTTTCATGTCATTATTTTCACACAATAGTGTGTCAGTTTCTAGACAGAACCTATTCTGTGTCATTTCATTCGCTGCAAGCTGCAAGTAAATAGCTTCTAAGTATCTCTAGAGATGGAAAAGAGCCAATAAAGGTCAAATGACTTTGTTTTTGGAAGCTTTAGAGATTTGCCGAGGACACATCAATGTAAATCGATGTCTTTAATATCTTTCTTTATAGAAAATATATACAGTCTACATCTTTTTGAAGAAGAAAGGATATTGAGCAGTAAACTATGGCTGCTATGCCCATGCTGTTAGATGCATGCAAAAGACATGTATCTCAATTAATTGCCAAGGAAATGTAGCTCACAATACCTCTCTAACATTCACTCTAAAAATGGCTGGGTTATTTTTAACCCATAATGGGTAATATTGGACAAAACACACTGCCGGGTTAAACTGACCCAGTGCTGGGTTATTATACCCCATGGTTGCATAACATCAACCCAAGATTGGGTCATTTTTAACCCAGCACAGGGTCATTTTTGACCCAGCATGTGTTTTGTCCAATATTTACCCATTAAGGGTCAAAAATAACCCAGACATTTTTAGAGTGTATAAAGTTCTTTATATTAAAGGTGCTTTATGATGTCAATAGAAGAACCAGTTTTGGCAGAATGGTTCCATAAAGAAACTTCAACATCTGAACAACCTTTAAAAATGGTTCTTTTTAATGGAAAAGTTCTTTTAGATTATCAAAATGTAAGAAAGAAATGATTCCTTAAGGAGCTGTTGACTGAAAGGTTCTTTGAAACCAATGGTTCTTCTATGGCATCGCTATGATGAACCATTTAGGCACCTTTACTTTTAAGAGGGTACACTAGGGCTGTCACAGTCATTAAATTTGGCTGGCGGTTAATTGTCTAATAAATTGTGACGATTAATTGCTTGTTTTATGGCTTTGGAGATTCTGGCGATTAATTGTCTGTTTTATTGGTTTGACATTTAATTCTCATATTTTTTTCTTTGTTTATAAAAATTATTTTTACATATTGTAGTGATTTTTTAAATATAATCTTTTGCAAGGTTTACCTGGCAGTAAATATTAATACACATAACACATATTTAAAAGTAATCTGATACTGTCCCGTTTATACAGGTGCTGCAGCTCCCCCTTGTGTTTTTTAGATAGATGTGCAATCATTGCGGTGATCTGAAATCATCACGATGATGTCAAACAATCGAGATGAGATGATTATTTAATCATTGTGACAGCCCTACACTGTAAAAAAAATCTGTAGAAATTACAATGGTATTGCAGCTGGGTTGCCGGTAAATTACCGTAGATTTAAATTTATGTTATTTACTCGCAAGAGTTTGTTCAAAGTTGAATAAATGTTAAATATTAACAAGTCTTTATCTTTACAGAATAAAACTATACAATAACAGCCTCATGCAAAGCATTCTGGGAACCAGAAATCATCATCAACCTTTTTCTGTATTTTTGCATCAGATTTTGTTTCCCAGAATGTTTTGCTTGATGCTGTTTTTCTAGTTTTATTCTGTAAAGACAAAGACTTGTAAATGTTTAATGTTCATTTAACTTTGAACAAAATGTTGCCAGTAATAACATAAATTTAAATCTACGGTAAGTTACCGGCAACCCAGCTGCAAATTTCTACGGAATTTTTTTTACAGTGTAACGTACACTGAAGATACTAAAATAACAGTTTTTAATTTCACACTTATGTTATTTCATAGTTTTGATGATTTTCCTGTTATCTTAAAATGTGCGGAAAATATGAATAAAAAGTGGCCTTACACTTACACTTTTGCATCTTTGTTCACACAGAATGCTTTCCGTGTTTGTTACGGCAATGCTATTAGGTCCTTTTACAGAAGCAATCCCAAAAAAAATTACGGGACACATTTGTGTTCACACGAAGCCTTTTTGCCAATTTTACGGACATTTTCTGGGACCAAAGTCCTGTGTGAATGGGGTTGGTAAACGTGATTTCACCAAGTAGGATGTGATCCAATATTAAAACCATTGTTGGTCCTCGGTCAACATTTTCATTAACCAATCAGATTGCAGGAATAGGGTTATACCGTAATCTCCTGTGGGTCCTGTCAGGTAACAACCAACTCGTTAACCAAAGGTAATTAAATCAGAAGTCGTACAGACGTATCGATTCCTTCTCTTCATCTCAGATCAGAGTGCTTTATAGATTACAGCCCACAGTCACAGGAGTCTGCATGAGAACTGCAGACGTGGGTTTTTTTAGACACATCTTACATTTCTGCAACGGATAAGGATCCTCTGAGTTAAAACCGACTGACAGACTGACGCTCGCTTGAAGCTGATCTGTTTTCTGCTCAGGACGGTTGCCAGAAACACACGACACCCTTTACAAAGAGAAACGGGGAGAGATAGAGATGGCAGGAGGCTAAAAGAGGACAGATTTGAATTTGTTATTGTTAGGGAGATGATAAAATTTGCTATCGAGTGCAGCCAATGTGACATTAAATCACAAGTACTGCCATGTGCTGAAGCTTTTTTCCTTTTTTAAGAGGTACATTTTAATACACTTTGCCCTGATATTGACTTTTTTTAGAGTATTAAACAGACCCATATAACAGCTGAGGTGTGTGTTAAAATCTCCTCTATACAGCGGCTCTTTTAACAGGACAAATGAGAGAAGATTAATGAAATGTCGCTGCATAATGTCTTGAATTGATGCAGCTGTTTGACACCGGTGTCATGGTTTTATTCAGATCCTCTCAGGGCTTCTTTCAAATGGAAATGCACGAGCTTCTGCGCTGCCTGCTCTCCGTCACCCATAACAATGGACTTCTTTGCACGATAGCAACAGGAATAAGTCTCCTGTTTCAGCCATTAATATGACATTTAAACGTATTCAAACAAACAGAGATCTGTGAAACCATGATCATGATGCTCAGTCCTGAAACCTGTTTCTAACTTAAATGAACACACCTGAGGAGATTACTTTAGTAATCTACATTAAATCACTTAGCAGTGGCTTACAAATGAGGAAGCATTCAAAATTTTCAGCCCTATTTTAATGATCTAAGCGCATTGTCTAAAGCGCACACTGCAAGGTCTAAACGGGCATGTCCGAATCCACTTTTGCTAATTTAATGAGAGGAAAATGGTGTGTGCGCAGAGCGCACAGCCTGAAAGGGTTGTTCCTATTGTTTTAATGAGTAATGGGTGTGTTTTGGGCGTAACGTGCAATAAACCAATGAGAGTCTCAGCTCTCATTCCCTTTGAAAGCCAGTTGCGCTGGCGCTATGTTTAATCCCTATTTAGATGACGGACTTTGTAAACTGAAAAACTAACCGGAGGAAGAAGATCACCAGTTTAAGATTAATGATAAATAATTGTGTTGTTTTCATTTGTATTGAAATTGTAATTTTTTGGATTAAAACTTTTAAAAGCCGTTTTCTTTTAGTCATGGAAGTAAAAATAGCAGGGTTTTAATTGCGGTAAATTTATGGATATCCAGCATTATTAAAAAATAATTTAACAGGTATGTAAGAAAAGGTTTGTACTAAAAAAAAAAACTTTATTTGTAACAAACAGGAGATAAAGAATTTACAAACATGCGAAGAGCCGAAGCGTTTCAGCACCCAGACAGCGCCATGAGTTTTTTTAGCATTACTTTAAAAATGTTTCTCATCTCACTATATCCAGGTACAGAGTCATCATATACAATAAATCCGTGTGGTAGCTTGAAAACAGATGCATTTGTTTAAAGCAAAGCATTTATTTACTTACCAGGCTACAGGTGAAGCATCTCTTTACGCCTTCTAACGTCTCGTAATCAGTCCTCTTTTTATCTCCAAGAGACTCAATAATAGTTGTTTACATTTTAATTCTTAATTTTTCATATTATAAAAAGTGCTGTGTTCTGCTGCGCATCCATGTGTGTGATAAGCAAATGCGCATTGTCGTCTGGTATAACGAACGCGCTCATGAAATAACAAAAACAATATTGCGACATTAACTTAAGACTTAAGAGCAGGTTTTTGTTGGTCAATGGCGTAGTCTATTTTAGTTGCCTCAAAATAGCAATGCGCCAACAATGCGCCTGAACACACCTCGTTTTCAGACCAGAATGCCTATGGGTGCAAAATTGGGCGCAAATGCATTTGCTTTTTAAATAACGTGGCACTAAACGTGAAAATAATAATTGCGCCGTGTTGAAACTAGCAAAAGATACCTGCGTCACGGATTGCGCTGCATTGCGCCGGATGTATGATAGAGCCCTTTGTCTCAGGAGCCAATGATAAACATAGAACATAAAGCTATGTTTAGTATCAACAATACAAATAAGACGCCATAACATTTGTTATTTTTTAAGATTAAACGATAGTAATCTCTTTATAAAACAGTTTATTTTTTATAAGAGTAAAATGTTTGTAATGATAAAAAGCTGGAAATCTGATGGATTTGGAACGATAAAATAAGATCTGAGTCAATCCATGTTGATGTGATTTAAAATGTATTCAGCTTTTCCAAATGTATACAGAAGATGCTAAGACTGAATGCGATTTGAGTGATTGAATCACAAAACCTTTTGGATCCCGTCCACACCTTTATTGAGCGCTGTCCACCTGTGATCCGATCACCTGAGATGGATGTTAATACCAGGTGCAAACAAGGCATAAATGACATCTTGTTCAGGGTCGTCACTTGTGTATTGTGTATTCTGTGGATGAAGCAGGGACATGCTCGGTGAGTTTTGACTTTAGCTCATTTTGTTTACTCCTGCAGCTCTGAGCTTTGTTCTTAATCCTAAGGTAGTGATGCAATACCCTGAGAAGCATGCAAAGGACTTGGCACACACGAATATTTGGCACAATTATCAATTTTTAATTTGTTTTAAAATCAATTTCGGATAAAATGTTCACTTTGGATGTTTATCTCACAGAGCGTGATGCAAGGCATTATGGGATTGCATTCTCCACAATTTTACTTTAAAATTTTAATTTGTGTTTATCCAAAGTGACTTACTGTATAGTGCATTACAAGGTATACGCGTTATCGGTATGTACAGTGTGTTCCCTGGGGATTAAAACTATGACCTTTGCAATGCTAACGCAACACTCTACAGACTTTGCTACAGGAACACAAAACAAGGATTTTAAATGGCAGTCTTTGCTTATAATTTGAAATAGCCCATGATGCCTTAAAATGCTGTAGGTGGGCAGCACAGCAGGTTTAAGAACAGAGGTGTATTGTGCATTGCTCTCATTCCACCGGTGCCTCTCCTGCAGAATCCAGCCGTGCACCTGCACCTCGGGGAGCAGTAACAGAAAGAGGTTCCTGCTTTATTTTTAATGAACCCTGGCTCATAGTTGAACTCCTGTACTTTCACTGTCTCTCTCTCGCTCGTACCTCTTGAGTACTCCCACCTTTATTCCAGACTCTATTTGTGTATCTGTCTCTCACTATACTGTATCACATTCACCCTTTCTTTGCCTCATCTGTCCAATATTAGTCTTTTTAGATGGCTGTAAAATGTCTTGTGAAACCAAATCGATTATCTATCTTATTTATTTTACAGCTCACAAGACTATGATTTTTTACACTGGTCTAAGATGGACTTCTAAGATCAAGCTTTGAAGTTTCCGCGCTGATTTGTTGTTAGTCCAGTTTAAATTTATGCTCCAGTTCCATTTGATGTTTTTCAGGTTAGCATGGATTCAGTGTTAAGTTATTTGTTGCACGGTTGAGTACATGCACTTCTTTAAAAGAATGCAAAAGGCAGAAATAAAACCTTATTACATACCATTCAATTGGAAACATTTAAGTTTTTTCAACTTGTATAAAGTGGGGCCGGTAACTTCTTTTTTGAGGGCGCATAATGCGAAGCTTGTCACGACATGTATGTAGCCCGTCATGTGTGGTTTGTCATTTCAAAATATGTGTTCGCCGCGTCATGTGAACCAGGTGCATCATGCGTCTTGTCAAAATAAGTGTCAAGTAATCTGAGTTTACTGTTAAGTTAGGGCGTTTTCACATTAGCACTTTTGGTGCGCACCCGGGTTCGATTGACATCAGAGTTCGGTACATATGGATGATGTGAACGCTGTCTTCCGAACTCGGGTGCGCACCCGCGAAACGTCCTCGAGTTCGCTTAAAAAGGGTGGTCTGGGGTCCGTTTCATGTGAACTCCAGATCGGTTCGCTGCTAATGTGAGCGCAATCGTACCAAATCGCGGAAGTGAACCACTGTTAATTACGTATTATATGGAATGTCACACCAAAACAGACGTGTGTGTTTGTGTGCGTGCACTTACCTTGACAACAAAATGCATAGAATGCTTGCTTGACTTTTGTTCTAATTTTTTTAAACCTTTGGTTTTGTTTTCAAAGAAATAATACAGAAACGCACTTGCGTCTGTCTTCCCCAAACATACTAAAGTCGTTTCAATGACAACGGTCTGTCTGCCGACGTCAATTTTTGCGGAGGCATTCAGAAATCATCTCTCTGCTTGCAGTTCGTCAATCACGCTTGTCGTCTTCTCGTTTACAGCGGTTGCCAAGCAACATGAGAACACGCCGGCTGCAGCTTGATGATGCAAGCGTACCGCGGTTCGGATGCAAAAATAATATGTGAACACAGTCCATGGGGGGCATGGGGAGGGGAGAGCAATCGAACTCTGGTTCGGACCAGGCAATCGCACCAAATGTGAAACCGTCCTTAGTGTCTTGCGGGTAGACGTAAGCGTCTCTTTTATCGTAAACCATTTTGACGTGTGTAGCAGGCACTTATTTTGATAAGACGCATGATGCACATGGTTCACACGATGCAACAAACACATCTTTTGGAATGATGAGCACCACATGACACTCCGAACACATATTTTGAATTAGTGCCCCTCGAATAAAAGTCGCCAGCCGCCATTGCTCGTATGTTAAAATACTTTTTTTTTTTTTGAAAAAAATGTTTTTAGCTAATTGAAGTCATTTTTTAAGTTGGTCAACTTTTCACTTTTTACAGTATAAGGAGTTAGTTTTGCACAGGCATTGTGTATAACGGTTTTAAAATCTGAAAGTCACAATACACCCACACTATTTGGGAGAAAATGGCAATGTGTACAGTTTGCTTGACATTTGCGTAGATTACTTGATATTACAGCTAGTGTCTAAATAGCACCTGTCACCACACACATTATACACCCACATTTGTTATATTTTCATAGCAAGCTTTATTTAAAAGCTTCACTGATCCTTAAGCACGTCAGTGTACCCTTACTCGCCAAAGAGCTCACTAAATATTTTATTTTGGGCGTGCATTGCAATATGAGATGCTTTTACAAAAAGACCTGAATCTCTCTATATGAGAAGAATTGAGTATACTGTACTTAAATTATTTTGTACCTTCATCTTCATGTTAAATGAAAAGCTGCATCAACTAGTGCCTTTATTTTTTATATTTATTTTAGACATATTTGTGTTTGCACGTTCTGCAATGTAACTTTTGCATATGCACACTTTGCGAAGTAAATGCTTAAGTGATATATCGTACATCCCTACATGAAGGTGCTTTCTTTTTTGTGTATGGCATGTATCAGACAGTCAGTGTGCGGACTATAGCCGTGTCCTCTAAAGTAGAGACTACCTAAGAGTCTTAATGCTTTGGGTGCATTCAGTAACATGGGAAGATTTGATAGATTTTACTAAACTTGGACTCATGTATTAGCTCAGTGGTAGAGCATTGTGTTAGCGGTGCAAATAATCATGGGTTCTTCCAAGCAACACACATACTGATAAAAAATATATCTTGTAATGTGAATTTGGATAAAAGCATCTGCCAATGCGTACATGTAAATGTGAATTGGTCGATGATGTGCATACAGACTTTGGTGTCCGTATACCGTAGGTCAAGAAAGCCCTGAAGTATTGAGGGAAGACAGGGAAAGTGGTGGTTAATTTATTGCTCTGTGCTATTGATAAAATATCACTTTCAGTCTGAGTCTTTATGCTAAGTGTCCCGCAAGTGTACTTTAAGTGCCTTTACTTCAAGGGTCTGTTTTGCCCGTAAGCTCCCTCTGAACCATTCTGTTAAATTTCCTTGTTCTCACTGTCTGCGTGAGTTCATGAGTAAGTGCCGAGCATGTTAATGGAAAGCTGCAGGCAACAGGGCTGATACTAAGAAATTAGGCTTTCAGAGATGTCAGTTAGACCTTTAGAAAATTCACGATTTCGGTCTTTCACCTGGCCATTGTTTGACAGAAGCTGGGTGTAAAGCAGCTTTAAAGTGTGTGTGTGTGTGTGCGTGCATGCGTGTGTGCGTGCGTGTGTGCGTGCGGGCATTTGTTTGTGTGTGTGTGTGGTAGTCTCATTAAGAGGCATTAATGTTTCTGGCTAAATGGATTTGCCATTAACCCTTTAGACCCTAAAGCAAAAATGTGTAGTTTCACACATTTATATATATATATATTTTTTTTTTTGATTGCCAATTTTAACACAAGCTGGAATCAAGCGCAAAGTAACTTTTTCACAGAAAACCGATCGCTTTCGATTTATTGCAATTGAAGAGTTCAAATGCAAAACCCTCTAAGTGCATTTGACTTGTTTTCTAGTAAAAGAGCATTTTTATCATTTTTATTATGTTTATTTTCAGTAATTGAAATGCCTTTTTTTACAAACGTAACTTTTGTCATTTAATTGTAATTTAGCAAATATGACTGGATTTAGCAGCAAAACCCTCTAAGTGCATACAAGCTTTTGTGTCAAAAACTACCAGTTCTATAAAAATCTATTTCTTTGGACAAGTCGCAGTAAACAGATGCAAAATCACAAAAGATGTAACTAGAACAACCCATTCTCACCAAACGTGTACAAATGACATGCAGTGTGATTATCGTGCAATAGATACACCAAATTCTGCTTTTGCATGCATATGATACGCTAGTCCTTCCCGTTCACTTATATGGTGCATTGTTTTGTGTTGTTTTATGGTAACACTTTATTTCGATAGTCCACTTTAGACATTTTACTAATTATAAGTAACTTTGCAACTACTTATCAACCACCAATCTTTAGAGAATTAGTAGATTGTCTGCTTAATATCTACTAACACTTTATTGTGATGATATCTCAACAGACTTTCAACTGACTATAAGTATCTTTGCAGGTGCATGTCAACTTATTCCACTAACCCAAACCTCTTCCCTAACCCCAACCATTAGAGTCTACTAATACTCTAATGACAGTTAGTTGACGTATAGTTGCAAATTATTGAAAGTTAGTTGACATGTAGTTGCAAAGTTGTTTATCGTTAGTAGAATGTCTAAAGTGGACTATCAAAATAAAGTGTAACCGTTTTATTTATTGGTTTCTCATTTGTTTTCAGTTTTTAAACCATTTAGGGTTAGATTTGGCTTTTGCTTTAGGATGTACTTTAATATACAAGTTTCTCCATGTTTTGTCTATTTTTAAATCATGGTCGCTTGGAGTTGGGGTTAGAATCAGGGTTTGGGTTAGGATGTTATTTTATGTTACAATGCGACAATGAAAAAAAAGAGAAACTAATAAATAAAATGACACGAAACGTTGCTACATAAGTGAACGGGAAGGACTGGCATATCATATGCACGCAAAAGTGGAATTTGGCGCATTTATTGCACGATAATCACACTGCGTGTCATTTGTTCGCATTTGAGTGAGAATGGGGTCAACTAGAAACATTACAAATGATAAAAGTCAAAGTTTAAACCGACCTTTACATTAGGTGGCGCTGTGGTCCATGTGACTGCCACAAATGGGTTGTATTCAGGCCCAAGATCTCAATGGGAACACAACTTTGAATGTGATCGCCGTGGTTAATCTAATCCATCTTTCGTGCACTTAAGCCCTATTTGGACTTTAATTATTTCTCGTGGGGACGAAAGGTATTTTCATCATTTACAGGGGTACATGCAGTACAGTACTTCTTTAACGAATGAAGCAAGCAGAAATAACAGCAATACCAGTTGTGTGCTTTTCCAGTGATTTTATTGCCATCCAAATCCAGAATGTCTGTGTTTTTCTCTGCCCATCAGAGAAAACATGTTTTGTAATAACATGAAAAGTAGTGGTTTTTGGAAATGACAGGTTTCAGTAGGACAGCAAGGTATTTTCCTTGCGTTTTATAACGTCACATGGATGGAAAATCCATATTAAAATGATATGCAGACAACAATGTGCCTGGTAAATCTAAGCGTTATACACTCCATGGTTGTTTCGGTGAGGAGATGGAGCGGAGATGCACGTCTTCCGCTGACTAGGATTTATGAACGGAAATTAGTGCAGTTTCTGGTGTATGCATGCCTTGTATGAGTAATCACACTTTAAGGATGAAATCTTTGCAAAGTTTTATACATAAGGCCCCAGGTGTTTCGAATTATAAAGTCACGCATCCACCACAAATTTATCTTCATGCATGAGTTTTATAACAGAGGAGGCATGCAAATGTATTTTTACAGACATCCTCATAAGAAGTAGCTTTGGATAAAGCATTTGCTAAATGTAAATGTCAACAATAACCTTCTGAATAGGGCTTTAGAGGACAAGTCGACGTGATGTTAAATGGATTCTGACAACAACTTTTTAATTTCGGAATCTTTTTTTTTTGACGGATGTGGTGTTTAGTGGCTTTTGCATATAATTCTTTTTTATTCAAGTAACCAAAAAACATTTGACCGGTAAGGAGTATGGAAATTATTAAATCTTTGTATAAAATCCTAGCATTATGACAAGTTTGCCCTTTAAAAATAAGTTTTGTTGGTTTTTAAGTACATCACAACAGTCTCCACCATAACATTTAATAATTGTTGTTTGTCTCCTGGGGCTGTTTTGCACCGTAATTGCTAAAATCTTTCAATACTCTTAACATTCCTTCTCCATGGGAGTTCGGTTTAAATCGTTGTTTTCCCTCAAATTAAAGCAAAACTTTTCGAGCTCATGTCAGCGTTCCTGCATCCAGCTTCCTTACAGGAGGAAATTAATGGACATATTAGAAAAAGCATTGGCATATTTATGAACATGACAGTCTTGACAGATGGAGGAAAGATAAATGTTCAAGGAGGTTAATGTTGGACGGACTGTGCTTATCCTCCGTGCAAACAGAGAAAGATTTAGGAAAACAGAATCTGGATGGATCAAATATACCGGTTTTGTTGTTATGGACCAGTGAGGTTGGTGTGAAACAGACAAATATTTCGAGCAGGGGAATAGAAATATGTGCCAAACATGACATCTTTCGAGTTTTCTTTAATATTGTCTGAATTCTCAGTATACCCTCATATACAATGTGATGTTTTTTGCTCTGTTCCTGCACCTAGTGAGCTGCCTATCTAGAAGGCATCACAGGGGCTCTGTGACGTGAGGGATGTTTTAAGGTAGATCACTTTTTGGCCAAAGGCAGAATTTCATGTAGCTTTCATGGGCAATCCCAGAATTCACTGCAATGTCTCGATTAAAAACATTTTTTTGAGTAATTTGTTATTAGCTAAATAACATGCTTTTGAGCTTATGCAAGTGAACTGTGAGCTTATGCAAGTGGACGTAGTTACCTTCCCGTAACATGCACGGAAAGCATTCGGTGTGAACAAAATGCAGAAACAATTTTAATAAGGGGTGTGCCGTTGTGAGGACGCGTGTTTCATCGCAACCAGAATGAACCAAAAATTAAACGAAACGACAATTCCTGGATGCATTTTCTATAATGTTTGTGAGAAAAGGGCTTTTCTTCCTACTAGAAAATGAATCAGAGTCTGTGTTTACTCCTAATATGCTTACTGCTTATTAGTTAGCTAAGAGCTCAGATGAAAGATGTGTTTACTTTTTTAAATACAAGATGTATTAAAAGTATTTCATGTATATTAAGCACTGCACTTCATTTACTGTAAGCTTTGGAGGGAAAATGTGCAAAAAATAACATGTACAGTATAGGGTGGCTCAGTGGGTTACTTTACAGCAAGAAGGTCAGAGTCCTTTCCCAACTTGTGTGTGCATTAACCGGTTCTCAAAATAAATATAGTCTCAGATGCTGGAAATTAAAAAAAAACATATACCTATTTTTCCGGACTATAAGTCGCACTTTTTTATAGTTTGGCTGGTCCTGCGGCTTCTAGTCAGGCGAGACTTGTAAGTCAGTAATTAATTTTGACATATATGAACAAAGAGACAACATTACTGTCTACAGCCGCGAGAGTCCGCTATATGCTGTTTCTGTATTTATGTAATTTAAGGAATTTAGTGATGTGGATTGACGAGCCTGCAAAGTTGATGCTTATTGGCTTGATCTGTTCATTTAACCAATTCAGCCTTCCAGGTATGTTCTGTATGCTATTGTGTATCATGTAAATAACTGATAATGTTACGTTAACGTAGTGATATCTATTGAGCCTGATGTTCTGTATGTTATTCCAGATTAAATGTCTGTTCTTCTGCTTAGATTTTGTAAAATCATTTTCTAATGCGAAGTGTAGTCCATTGCGACTTACATGTTTTTTCATCTTCATGACGCATTTTTGAATAATGCAACTGATACTCCGGAGCGACTTATAGCCGGAAAAAAACTGTATATATTTTCAAATTTCTTTTTGTTGTTTTTTATTATATCCCGCTTCTCTTTACTAATACTTTTTACCGTAAAACTGCTCTGCAAGAATAAAATAAAACTGAAATGAAACTGAATTGAGAGAAATCTAAGTATACAGGTATTGATTACAAAAGTCTGAATAGCAATAATTATTTTAAATAAATAAATAAATAAATAAATTATTTTGCTGTTTGTAACCATGTTATACATTTTAAATTAGCACTATATTTTGCATATTTCATGCACCCTACAATGTAGAAAGTGAAAAATTGGATCAACTTAAAAAATTACTTTAATTGGTAACACCCCAAAAATGTAAGTTTTGAAACTTTATTCTTTTTACATTATAAAAATTGCTGGGTTATTTTCAACCCAGCATTAGGTCAAAAATGGATGAGCCCAGCCTGCTGGGTTGTAATTTTACCCATGCTGGGTTGTTTCAACCCAAAATACTGGGTTGTTTTAATCCATTGTTGGGTTAAATATAAACATTTTCTCGGTTAATTAAATTTAGCTTGCTGAGTTAATCTTTTTGACCCAACGCTGGGTTGAAAATAACTTAGCATTATATATATATAGCTCTTATAACATGCCTACAATGTAGTGTAGCTCTTATAACATGCCTACAAACAGCCTATTTTTTTAAAGTAATTATGGCTATTCAGACTTTTGTAATCAATACCCTGTATACTTGGATTTCTCTCAATTCAGTTCCATTCCAGTTTTATTTTATTTTTATTTATTTTATTTTATTTTATTTATTTTTATTTATTTTATTTTGTTCTTCCATAGCAGTTTTACAGTCAAAAGTATTAGTAAAGAGAAGAGGGATATAATAAGTGTCAACAAAGAAAAATATGAAAATAAATACATGATATTGTTTATTTATTTCCAGCAGAATTACAGTCTAATTCAAATCAATTTGTGATATTTTTCTCCATCTCTGACTTTTTCCTCATCTGGTAAAATGAACTAGTAATATTTTTAATAAAATTTTTGCCTAATCAATTGCACTTTAGATTGAATTTTTCCTGTAACTTCACCTACATTTGAAAAGCAACATTAGTTGCATATCACTGTTTATGTCTGTGAGGTATAACTTGTCCTATTTTTTCAAAACAAAGAACAAACCTTTAATAAACTTGCATTAAGAGTCTTCAAGGTGCTTTTAATTTTTTTGGTATTCTATTGCTGCAGGTCTCCCTTAGATCTGAGAAACATTAGCTGGATAAGATCAAATACAGGTATGCAATGGTATTGCTAGGAAGATTGTTTTCCCATCCTGTCAGTCTTTCAAACCGTTTCATCATTAAAGTGTGCTGATCGCAGTGTCTTTGATTTAATTTCCACTCATCTGATAAACAAGTGTCTATCTCAGACATTGTTTTCTCATAATTTCACTGTTAAAGTGTTTTAGAAGAAGGTCAGGGCTCTAGGCATTAACGTCATCGCTGACTCAGTTACCATCACTAAATTCACAGCCAAGTATTTTTATATCATTTGTAAGATCCTGAACTAACCTGAAGTATCTTAAGGCGTCAAATGCTGTTGAACGCAACAAAGACACATTGTGTTCAAAAGTGGCATTTGTGTTGAATTTTCATGTCACAGTGACTTATGTAGTGTATTCACTCAGACGTTTTATTCATCTTAAGAGGATCTTTTGAAGATGAAAAACTCTTTCCCTTGAGAAAGATAGTTTACATAAAATGCTAATTTTTCTGTCTTTCCTCCTAGATGTGTTAATAAAATCGAGACATATACAAGCGAGACATAATGTGATGCATTATATAGTTTCATATTTGTTGTCTCTCCTGTAATTACCAATAATAATTTACTATAAAGCTGCTTTGCAGCAATGCAAAATTGTAAAAAAGGCACCACAGAAATAAATTTGAATTTGTCTCACTTTCTTATGTAAATTTACCCTACATTTCAAATACTAACTTTGTTCAAAACATCCTAAATGAGCTCAAGATGGTCAGTGACTTAATAGGGAGCGTATTTGCATATAGAAAAACATTCCCATTGTTTTTACCATACACAAACTAGTCTCAGCCTTAGACGTGACGCTCGCAGACTGTAAGCTGAACATCTGATGCATATGGGACACTTTTGTGTAAACACTTTAGCAGATTTTGAAGTCTTCTTCTGATTGGGTAAATTATACAGGATATTCAGAAGATGTCCGCATGGAAACAACACAAAGTCGTCTGATCGAAGAAGAAAGCTTTCATGTTTACATCTATGACATATGCGTCATCAGTATCGAATAAATACTGCATGTATAAAAGTATGCAAGGGACTTTGACTTGTTTGCTTTTGTTGTTACAAGCTTTCGTGAATGATGGTTGCATAAAGGTCTGTTATTGTGGCAACATCTCCAAGCCCTTAAAAAAATGACGTGGCACAAAACAAAATGTGATTGGTTGCTTTATGTGCCAGTCATATGGTTTCTTGGGTGGTCCTTGGCCATTCAAAGCTGCCACATGAGACTATGCACAAACTAACTAAATCACATTCACAATCCTTCTGAAAACTGGCAGAAAACAGCAGAAAATGTGTGTGTGGGTCTTTGAGTTCACTTAAAAGTCATGTAGACAGGCGTGTTTGTGTGTTGCTGTGCAAACTTGTGTACTTTTGTCCCTACATGTATTTGTATTACTCAGACTCTGGAGGAACATAGATCTTCAGGAGAAAGATTGAACAGATCTCTCTAAAGATCCCAAGTGACCTTTAAAACATGAGATGTTCTTCACAGATGGAAAATGGCTGGCATTTAATATAATTGACTCGGTTGGCTCTTGTAATCTCTATTGACCCTTTTTTTTTCAGGGGTACCAGAGTACATTCCACGTTCTGTTATCTACATCTCCAATTAAGTCCAAATTCATTAGCAAGACAAACAGAACAATGCACACAAAGCAAACAGCCAGAATTAAAGAAAGGACATTGTACTGTATGCAGCAGGCAGTTGTGTGTGGTTGTGTGAAAATAAAGCGAATATATGCAAACCCCTCTGTGTTCTAATTTTACTGTCAAGTTTTACACGCTAGTCAAACTTTGTGGTGAACTGACATGAATTTGTAAAGTTTCTGTCTGTCAATCTACACCCTAAAAATGTTTTTTTTTTTTTTAACCAAAGATATTTAATATTAACAAGATGCATCATTGGTATTGATATGAATGTGGGAGATCGCAACAGTCAATATGGCCGCTCTAGTCCCGCCTTCTAGTAAAGAGAACCAATCATCAACGGTTATAGAATGACATCATCTGACAGAGAGACTTTCCGCATGCACAGTGTATTGCTACGTACACACCAAACGCGGGGCATCGTGTTACTCGCTCTAGATTACTCGCGGGATTTAACTTTGTGTCATGCAAATTTTTCGCTTGAGTTGAATATTTTCAACTTGGCCGAAGACGCGTTTGAGGCGAATAGCACAAGTTTTTTGCGGCAAACGCGGTCGCCATGTCGCCTCTACGCTAGGACGCGACTGATCGCGTCTTTGCATTGACTTTGTATGTAATCTACTCACGCAAATCATTGAGCTCACGTCTGGTGTGAACCCAAATGCTGTGATGTTTTAACCAATTTTGGGTCAAATATAAAAAAATTCTGCGTTTATTTAACCCAACAGCTGGGCTATATAGAGGTACAAACTAAATTACTTTGGGTGAAACTGTCTGCCAAATGTCTCATTTTAAAAGTAGACACTTTGAGAAGTCAAAATTAAAGGGATAGTTCGGCCAAAAATGAAATTAAACCCATGATTTACTCACCCCCAAGCTGTCCGAGTTGCAAATGTCCATCGTTTTTCAGACCAACACATTTTCGGATATTTTAGAAAATGTTTTAGATCTTTCAGTTGATTAAATGTAATGTTACGGGGTCCACGACCTTCAAGTCCAAAAAAAGTGCGTCCATCCTTCACAAAATAAATCCAAACGGCTCCAGGATGATAAACAAAGGTCTTCTGAGGGTAATCCACGCCGTGTTGTTGTAGAAATATCCATATTTAAAACTTTATTAATGAAAATAACTACCTTCCGGTAGCACCGCCATCTTAGTCGCGTCCGCATTCAAGATCAGAGCTTTACCCAATTTACGGAGGCTACTCTGCTGCTGCTCTGTGCCCCTGCCCTCCGAATTTGTCATACGTCACTAAAAAAAGTGCGTATACTACGCTAATACTCTCTCCTGATTACAAAGGAGTCTAAGATGGCGGCGCTACCGGAAGGTATTTATTTTCGTTAATAAAGTTTTAAATATGGATATTTCTACAACAACACCGCGTGGATTACCCTCAGAAGACCTTTGTTTATCATCCTGGAGCCGTTTGGATTTATTTTGTAAAGGATGGACGCACATTTTTTGGACTTGAATGTCGTGGACCGCGTAACTTCACATTTAATTAACTGAAAGATCTAAAACATTTTCTAAAATATCTGAAAATGTTATGATGAACTTCATGACGAACTTCGCATTGAGCGCCCTCGAAAAAAAGAAGTCACCGACCCCCATTGGAGGGCACTGTACAGTACATTTGACCCAACAATAAATTAAAGAGTAACTATGGTCCGATTCACGATTTTTACATTTCCTTTGGTTTGTAGTGTGTATTAGAATGTTAACGAAATGCAGAAGGTACAAACCCCAAAGTTAACGATGACGCTAGTATATTCTCCAATGTAAATCTCTTTTCTTGGACTACAACAAACACACAGATTGTAGGCCACAGTTTACTCCCTGGGCCTGTTGACGTGGATAAGACCGAAATTATTATAATTCCTCCCGATTTGGACTCAGCCTTTATATTAACTCCTTTTAGCGTTGCGAGCCAATCTTTCAAACATGGTAAGGAGCGTCACATTTCCTTCTGATGTCAGAGGTATCCAGACCAATCGCAACGTACAGATTAGCTGGCCAATTAGGGACACAGAGTTTTTTAGATTGATGAGCTTTATACAAAATCAAAGCATTTGAGGAAAGCAGAACATCTGGAGCTACAAAATTGTAATGTACAGTATGTGGAAAATAAAATGTTTTTTAACCATGAACCACGTGAACACATTGTATTATAGCAAAATAACGTTGTATAACGTTTATGATTATATAGCATTACTCCACCATAATGTAAATGTACAAAAGCTGTCACTGGGGCAGTACCCTTTTAAAAGATCCTAATATGTACCATTTAGGCACAAATATGTACCTTTGAGGTACTAATATGCACTCTTTAGGGTACATAGGTGTACTTTTTAAGAGGGTAGCCTACTGCCCCAGTGGTAGCCTACTGCCCCAGTGACAGCTTTTGTATCTTTATTTCTGAGAGTGCCACTGTGATACAGACACTCAGTCAGCACTTTAAAATTTACATAAACTTTATTTTAAACTAAAATAAACTGCTTTTGTATTTTATAATTTCTCTCTTTTTTATCGTCTTATCTGTTAAGAACCTTTTTAGGAACCATTATTTTTAAGAGTTTAAGTGATGACCTCTACTAAGGAATCAAACTGCATCTATTAATTTGGGTTTTTATGCCGGGACTCTGCCTTCTTTCTTTTTTTAAACTGCACAGTCCAAAAAAGTCAATTTGTTCTCTTGTACTTCTTGGGATATAAGCTTAATTCATCTGACCGTTGAGTTGTTGGAAGTCTGTACTGTTTTGTTTGAAAGAAACCCGGTTAATGTATCTGACTGTTGGGTTGTTGGAGGTCTGTACTTGTTTGTTTGACAGTAACCGAATTGTCAATGGTCTATCTTTAGCAATGCATTACTAATACAGTTGTTAAAACCAAAACGAAAGAGGCCCAACAGCATGAAATGATTTTATATGTGAATGAAATTAATGGGCTGTTAAGTGACCTGTGAGCTTCACTGTAATTAAACCATTTTAGTCTCCAAACGTAGATGTCCAATCTGAGTAAATCCTGTCCCTCACTTTCTTCATCTCTGTGCATGTACGGTCCTGCTGCTCCGTGTAATTCCCAAATTAATCTTAGGCTTTCGAGGTCTTTTGTTTACCTGCTCTTTAGATGGATCTGTTCGGGGGGATTAGTAAGACCAGGGGTGGTAGCCCTGGCACGGCAAGCCTGATTGGCATCCCACAATGCACTGCTGAGGCGTGACATCTTTCAAGAGACTTTTCAGAAAGCTGGGTCTGTGTGTTTATGCGCTTGCAATTCTCTGTAAGTAAAAGCATTTCAATACATTTTCCCAAATATAAAAATAGGACTGATTAAAGTGCCACTTTTGTGGAAAATTGCAGGGAACGATATTGAACGCGGTACAGACCAATGTTTTATTTTATATTTTTTTTACAGTAAGTGCCGCGATGTCGAGGGCAGATAAAATTTCGTTGTCAAGTCTATATGACAGGGCAAAATTACAAAGCAAAATCGATCTTTAGGAGAGGACCATCATGGTATGACAGCCTAAAAGGGGGGAACACTCACTTTGGGTTGCTATTACAAAGCAGATGGCGTCTTTAAAAACCAAAGACAAGATTGGTTGCTTCTTCACAATGCCTTTGGGTCTTGCAAACTTCAGATGCTGAAGTTAAACACGAGCACACATCTAAGAAGCCATTAATGCAAGGAATCTTTCAGAAGCTGCATCTTGATATCGTATATCAATTTCATGCTTATTATAACTGGGATTGGTTTAAGCAACAATAATGGATGCAATAATACTTCACAGTGGGATCCATTATCCAATCAATAGATCACAGACTGATGTTATAAAATATAAAACAAGTTTTTCGCTCATTTTGTACGTGGGTCTTAACGCAGATCACTCAAATCTCTTTAAACTCGAACCCACGCTGGGCTTTTCATAATTATTCCCAAAATTAATTAAGGAAGATTTTAAGTACATCTTTTAACATTCAATTCATCTTTCCCAAAACAGTTTCGCCCTTGGGCCACTTCATTTAGCTCACGATCGAGGGAGTTGCACAAACAAAGCGATGGGGTGAGAGGAAACAGACTGCTTCACAGGGCCAACAACGGGAGTCTCTGGAGTTAAAAAAGTGTTGTGTTTCTTGGCAGATGCGCTGCACGTCTTCGCTCATTGATTCTGATGTGAGTCTGATGTGCCGTGGGACTGAACTAGGTCACATTCTATTCCTTTGTTTCTTTGATACGAGTTTTGGCAGGGTGAGGTTTAAAATGGAAGGCTGAAGCATCCTACGTTAAGACTCGGTGAGTTTGTCAGGAATAAAATGACTCATCATGGATGGATTATCAAGCACATACGTAAAGACGCCACAGAGAGAGCGTGAGATGTTATTGTGCATTGCTTGGAAATAAAAGCAATCTTATTGTTCCCAAGCGCTTGATTTTAAAAGGCTACAGGCAGAAAGGTGATCTGTACTTTGATGTAAGTACTGTTTATGACTGTGCAACATCAATATTAAAGAGCACCAATGGTCCGATTCACGATTTTACATTTCCTATGTTGTGTAAGTGTGTATTAGTACATGTTAACGATATGCAAAAGGTACAACCCCAAAGTAGCGACAACACCAGATATTGATTCCAACTTAAATCTCTCTTCTTGGACTACAACAAACACACGGATTGTAGGCAACAGTTTACTTCTTTAGCCTGTTGACATGGACACAGCGGTCATTATCATAGTTCCTCCTGCTTCTGTCTTTGTTTTCATATTTAAAGAATTTACTACTGACTATTTAAAGGTGCAGTGTGTAAATTTTAGTGACATTTAGTGGTGAGGTTACGAATTTCAACCAACGTTTCAGTCCACCGTTCACCCAAACGCATAGAGAAGCTACGGTAGCCGCCACTAGACATCTTCGGAGACAACTTGGTAAAAAAAAGTTTGTCAATTAAAGGCTTCTGTAGAAACATGGCGGCACAAAATGGCGACTTCCATGTAAGGGGACCCTCGGTGTATGTAGAAAAAACATCACTTCTAACGGTTCATTATGAAAGGTCTTTATACACCACTGCAAATATAGTTATGTATTTTATATTGCATTGATGTCAAAAGATCCTTATAAAAATTATACACTGCACCTTTAAACCATGATTAACACACTGTTTAGGGACATTTCACACACACACTCCTTAAAAGTCAAGCACACCTGAAGTTTATGCCGAATTGCCGACATCCTTAGCACGCCCTCTGTGAAGCCTAATGTGCAAACAGTACTGTTGTTTAAGACACAGTTTCGGTTTGACGTCGCCTAATGCAATGTTGTTTGGTAATGAGCAACTTCGTGGCCGCCAGCGTTTACCACGGACGTGAAAGCACCAAAATACGGACCGTGGATATGAACAAAGTGGATTGTTTACAAATACAACACAAAGCTTGCCGTGTACCACAGGTAACTTCCGCTTTCTCTCAGAATTTACCGGTAGAACGATGTCTTACTGGTAAAAAAAAGACGGAACGTCACTGCGTGTGTGAACAGAGCATTTTTGTATTTACTGGTAAATTCATTCTGGTAAATTCATGGTAATTTACCAGAATTACTGTGTGAAAGAGGCTACCCTACTGAAAAATCCAGCTAAGACCAGCATAAGCCGGTGAGCTGGTTTTAGCTGGTCTCCAGCTTGGTTTTAGCTGGTTTTGCTGGTGTAGCAAGCTGGTCTAGCTGTGTTTTGGTCACTTTTTAAGCTGGTCCAGGCGGGAAGACCAGCTGGCCCACCAGCATGACCAGCTTTGTCAGACTGGGAGGAACAGCGCATGCTTATGCTGGTCTTAGCTGGATTTTTCAGTAGGGTGTAGTGAGCATCACTTTTCCGGCTGACATCAGAGGTATTCAGGCCAATCACAATGCACTGGTTAGCTGGCCAATCGGAGGGGACATGCTTTTCAGAAATATGATCTTTGTACAAATTCAACGCGTTTCAGGGAGGCAGGGTTTATTAAAGAGTTTATATGCAGAGAAAAAAATATAGATAGGATGAAACGTTTTTTTCCCGTTTTGTTTATTTGAAAGCGGACGGTCTGTTCTTTCATTTGATATATTTGTATGTTTATATATTTTTAGAAGAAAATTGTCCTGGCATTTTGTGAAACTTTTGTGAAAATCACAAAAAAAATGCTGAAGGGCAACTCTTCAAAAAAAAAACAAAACAAAGGCTGGCGGTAAAAGTGTTCACAGACAGTCCAAATGTTTCCTTGTTTCAGCTTAGACATCTGGGCTGTGTTTGGACAGCTATTAGATGTTTTTTAAATGCAAAATTGCTTGCTGGGGTAAAACATCCAAACCAATGAAGGATTTAGTTTGATTCAGATTGAGAATAAAATTTCCTGCTGAGTTCTTATTCATTCAGATTGAATTCTTACCAGGGGGCTAATTTCCTCATGTAAACCCTTACCCTATTTTGCCTGGGGTATTTTTACATAGGCTATAGCATTTTGTACTAATTCAAATATGCAATATTGTTTCTTAAATACAGTGTTTTTCTTCCAAGAAGAGAAGTTATTTCTTTGACCGCTAGGTCAAGTTTGCTAATCCAAGATTCTTACATTCACTTCATTGTCTTATCAGGGCTGCTAGTCAGAACCCTCATGGTGGTTATCTTTTTAAAGGCCTGGTGATGCGATAAAAGCTCCATGAAAAGTGACACGCTATCTGGCTCTCACTGAATATAATCTAAAGCTACCGAAGCATGTCTGATGGAGAAGGCCAGCAGATCGACCCATCCAGCACATACGATCACGGCTGCAGTCGTAGCCCACCGTCAACAATACATTCATAATGAAGACACCGTTTTGTTTTCCCACATAAATAAACTGTAATTATTTTCTTGGTCACATGGGCATGACAGGGATTGTAAACCGATACAAATTAATAGGACACACAGTGGATGCATTGCAAATGATCTCACGCTTTATAACAAATGCAAGCAGGGGCTGTTCGCAGCTAAAGACTCTTCAAGTGCTTTTAAATATAAGGTGATGGATTTATTCAGATGTCGGGAAGCTGTCACTACAAACCCAGCGTGTACAGGTGCTAAGTACAGACAGACTGTGAACGATTGCAAAAATAGCAGCATTTGCGTGAAAAGCATATTTATCATGCGTTTCAGACCAAAGCTACTATTTTGGCATTCACAACATGTATCAGGATACCGGTTCTAGTTTTGAAGAAAACTTAAAGCATAATTCTTATGTTCTTGCACAGAGATAGCTGATATAAAGAGGGCAATTTCATACAGAAAGAATCCCGTAGGATGTATTAAATTAGCAGATCTGTATAGCCAGGTGTTTTTGAGTAGAAAATAATGTTGTAACCAAAAGTGATAAAGTGAAAAAAAAACTTTCAAATACAATTATGAACGGTAGAAAGATTCTAACAACATTAGGAATAAACTTCATATTCTCAAACAAATCATCCGACTCAGAATAACCGACAGCCAGCAATTGGATGCTCATTTTAGACCTTTCACTTAAACCTGAAACGTTCAGTGCACATCATTTTGGCTGTAAAGGTCTCCGTCTGTCATCCTCGGCAGCCATTTGTCATGTGCAGGTCATCCCAAAAGCTTTCACTGTCTCTGTTTGATGCCTTTATAACAACAGATTATAGATAATGTCCTCTTGTCTCCCTCTGGCCCACCAATCCTGACATCAAAACGCATCAAACTCTTAACCTTCCCAAGAGTCATTTCTGTTGTTTGACCCCCGGTTTACCCAGCTTTACAAGATGTGCCTATGACAGCAAGTTTGGGCTTTTTATACTTTAAGCCGGAAACAATGGGCGCACGCCGTATTTATTTATTTATTGCATATTCATGTCATTCCTGTAAACGCAGAAGGGACTTCCCTTTTGAAGAAATATTGTATCTGAATGGGACATTCCTAGTTAAATAAAAAAAAAAATTCAAGTCAATATATTATTGATGAGATATTTTTCCTTGTCGCATTTTTTGCAAAGGGTCCTAAAATGGTTGTTTTCTGGCAGAACCATTAACATCCACAGAACCTTTCAGACATAACTCAAAATTTGCAGACAGCATTTTGCAAAACAAAACTTTATCACTTAACAAGACATCACATCCAATAATTACAAAATGTACCAGCCCCGGAGAGCAAGCACAAAGGCATTAAATAGGGGAGCAAATAATAGGCTTATTTGAGATTAGCTAATTCTGCGCATAATCGATCACTGGTGATCGCCGCGAGATGCATGCCAGTTATAAAAGTGTCCGAGTTACGTCCGACTCGCTCTGATGTCAGTAATGAACAGTAATGAACAGTTCACCTTTGCTGATTCTCCTTATAAACATCTTAATGTAAATGCATTTGTTGGTACTTCAGTTGCATCCATTTAATCCGCGATAAAATACGCAAATGCGATCTCTTCCATTGCTGCCGTTTGCAGTCGACAACACAGCGAGATTCAGGAAGTGTCCAGCTTGCCTGCACTTTTTTCACTACTCCCCTCAAAGCAGCCGCCTACTCTCGCCTATATTTCAGGCAAGGCAATGCGCATCTCAAACAAACCTAGTAAGGGCAACTGGTCAGGGGAATAAACCAAGAGATTAATTAACAAGGGGGTGGGGTCATGACACTAGACTGGGGAGCACATGGCACACAAACCATGCCCATGTGCTTCCACATGGGACTGCCATGATTGTGTCACAATAAATTAGAACAACAGGATTGTGGATTTAGGTAGCTAGTATCATCATATTTGGTTTGTGATCATATGCTTTTAATTATTTAGTGACTGAGTTGAAAGACGCCTACGTTTATGAAGGCCTGTAGTCATTAAAAGATCTTTTCATTTTATATGCGACACAAGAATCTAATTCAGAATTGAGGAGAGATAGATAAGAGACGCTTTATGAAGGCTGACAAAAAACCACGAGTGATAAACATCATCGAGTGATACACATGAAAGCTAATTTGATGAAAGACAAGCCAACATCATAAAGTGTGTTATTGATCAATTGCTGCCCAGGTTTATCAATACACCATATTTCTGTGCGTACGTGCACGAGTGCAAGTGCGCTTTCAAATCGAAAGCAATAGAAGCAGCCATATTGTTTGAGCGAACAGATGCAAATCTTTACTTCATGCACCATTAAGTGTTTTAATGAGCAGATCGTATAATCTCCCCCTTCATTTAACTCCCATAATGCATAATACATCTTAAAAGATATATTCAACTTCCACAATGTCCGTCAACTGCCACACTAATAGACTTTGTCAGCAGAGCTTCTTGTTTATTTTTTGTAGTTTTAGAGAAGAAAATAATGATACAATACATTCTAAAAAATACTGAGTTATTTTAACCTGCTGGCTTATAATTAAACTTATGCTGGGTTGTTTCAACAAGAGGAAATCACCGAACCCGACGTGCATAAATCATCTTTTTTTAAAGAAAGACCATGAGACAAACTTGACAAAATTAGTCCAAGGCCAAGTGAAACTTTTAGACCCGAAACGCTTGGATCTCGGGTCGGGTTTTCTAGATGGACCCTGAAGACCTCTAATTTCAACCCAAAATGCTGGCATTGTTGAGTTAAATAAAAACATTTTCAGGGTGAATTTAACACAATGGCTGGGTTTGTCCCAAGTACTGTGTTAAAAATAATCCAGAATTTTAATACAATAATTCATGCTTGTCCTAACATCTGGTCAGTTCATGACAACTAGACAAAGAGACCATAATATTATAGATGAGTTAAATATGGATATCCGCTGGTATTTTAACATTTCGTGTGGGTTTCCCCAGCCTGATCTCACTAGAATTTGTACATATTATACTAGTTGGCTAATTCGTAAGAATTCGTACGAAGTTAATCGCGCAAAAAAAAACAACGGTTATCATAAAAAACAATAACGAAACCCAACTACTAACCCCAACGCCACAGGGGTCAAGGAAAATCTTACGAATATCTATGAATATGGTCATATGAATTAATACGAATTAGCCACCTTGTAAAATATGTACGAATTGCCATGAGATAGCATTGGTTTCTCTATATTTTACCCAACCATGGGGTAAAACAACCCAGCATTTTTTACTATAGCATGAGAAGTCGTTTTACTTCATGTATTTACTTATTTACTTTATATTTCATAGAGGGAGTATAAATTAGCATTTCCCTTGCTGATATTAATTGCATTAGATTTCAATTATTTAAAAAATATGTGTTTTGTTTTAAGTTACTGTTTATATTTATGTTTTAAAATATTCATTAAAATCCGATCATAGAAAGTGAGAGCTAAGCGTACTGTAGCATCTGCTTCATGTGCTTGTGGAAATGGCACAAACATATTCAACCTGACAATCCGTCAACCCCTCTGGGTTTCGGCAATGCCCAGCCCAGAGCTAAAGCCAAATGTAATTAACCTTTATGAACAAACCGAGTCTGTCGAGCAAAATTCGGACAGACGCTTTAAAATTAAAGGTTAAATATGGCCCGTGTTGATGAGAATAAGCTTCCAGCTCCTTTTAACATTTCGATGTTTAACTAGTCAGGAGAACTTTTGATTGAAGCTTTGATCACTTTAATAAGTTAAGCGTGTGAAATGAAACGCTTTGTTGCCTCTGGGTGATAAAAGCAAGGTTTGTGAGATGTCTGTCAGTTCATAAGCTGATATGCATCTGTGTATGGCTCTCAGGAGTGATAAAGTTGATTGTGTCTGCGGTAGGTTTATTTGTTTATGAGCGCTTTGTGAGTTAAATCCAATGCCTTTTTGGCTCATGGAAAAGGGACAGATTGTGTTATACCGTTTAATGTTTGTGTATTTTGCAATAGTGTGTCCTTTGCATCATCTCTCTTATAACATTACTTTTCACAGCTGGTCACAGTTGAATGGAGGGAACATGGTTTAATTCAATGACATCTGCTGAAAAACTGCTTAAAAACGGTTTGGTTTTTGAACATAGTAGTTTCTGGTCCACTAAGGTGAAAGGTTTACAGACCCAACCCATTCTCATGAAATACATATAAATAACACGAAGTTGAAAATTTGTGCAATACATACCCCAAATTCCAATTTTGCATGCATGTGATACGCATACGCCAGTCCTTCCCGTTCATTTATATTGCATATCTTTTACATTTCTCATTTGTTTTTGGGATTTGTTTTAGGATGTCTTTTTAATATATACATTTCTTCATGTTTTGTCTATTTTTAAACCATGGTCACTTGGAGTTGGGGTTTGGATGTCATTTTATATAACAAAAACTTGCTCTAATCCCAAGCGACAAGGTAAAAAAAACAAAAAACAAAAAAACAATAAATAGAAAGACGGGAAGGACTGGAGTATCACATGCACACAAAATTGGAATTTGGTGTATGTATTGCATGACTTTTTAACTACGTGCTATTTATACGCATTTCATGAGAATGGACTGACAGACCAGTTGGCTGTCAACCACCCAGAATAGTTAGTTACCATAAATTGCTAGCTTGGAACACCTAATAACCACTGTTTTATCTAATGTAAGCTGGTTTAAAATTTGTAGGATAAAAAAATGAATTTCTACATATTTTTATCTATATTTGTTCTGCCTTTTCCTTTCTGGCTCTACTGTTTTGGTTGAAAATGCACATGCGATTAAAACATATTTTTTAAATTACTAAATATTACAAATATGTTGATTTTACAATTTAGCAGGGATTTTAAAATTGTTCAGAATAAAATGTCATTCCATTATTATCATACAGTCATATTTTAAAAGTGACCCAAGTCTCAAATATGTGACCCTGGACAACAACACAGGTCATATAGGTATTTTTTATATTATTTTTATATAACTATTTAAAATCTGGAATCTTCATGTATCCTGATAAAGTTGGTAACAGCTGCATCCACTAACAAAAAAATATGTTTAAAAAAAATTACAGTAGACAATTTACGAAGTATGGTCCCTGAACATGATCTTTACTTACCGTATTTTCCGGACTATAAGTCGCACTTGTATCATAATTTGGCTGGTCCTCGTCTTTATAGTCAGGTGCGACGTATAAATTAAACGGGACCTTTTTGAACTTGATTTGGCTTGTCGTGTTAAATTAGCCTTTTCAGCCTCCCAGGTATGTTCTGTATGCTATTGTGTAAGCTGAATAAATGTTAATGTTATGTTAACATGTATGGACACCTATTCAGTCTGCTGTTCTGTGCTATTGTTTAGTTGAATAAAGAATAATCTTAAGTTTCCAGATTAAATGTCTGTTCTTCGGTTTGAAAATCTTAATAAACGTGAATATATACAACAAGTGACTTATGGGGCCCTATTTTAACGATCTGAAATGCAAGTGCGAAGCGCAAAACGCAAGTGACTTTGTGGGCAGATCTTGGGCGCTGTTGCTATTTTCCCCGCGGGAGAAAAAACTCTTGCGGAAGGCGCAAATCAATAAGAGGTTGGTCTGAAGTAGGTTCATTATTCATAGGTGTGGTTTGGGCGTAACGTCAAATAAACCAATCAGAACGCTATCCAACATTCCCTTTAAACGCAAGTGCGCAAGTTCTATGGGGGGTTGCTATTATTATGACGGATTTACCTGGCGCACGCCAGGAGCGGTTTACAGCCGAGGAGACCGACGTTCTTGTAAGAGCAGTCAAAGACAGAGAAGTTGTTTTGTATGGGGATGGGAGAAACCCGCCCAAATCAGCGTCGGTTAAACAGGCGTAAGAGTATATAGCCACAGTCTCATCAGCTGGCATCCCCATTGTTGCGCCAAGGGCTACAATGATGTCAGGAGACGGGGGAATCCCAAGTTTGCCAGCATAAATCGGGCACGCCGTGTAACGGGAGGTGGATCTGCCTCAGGACCTGACACCAGCAGACGACATCGCTGCGTCCACCCTCACCGCTGAAAGGGTTTGGGGGCTTTGAAATCGGACCCAAGAAACGCAAGCAAGGTCCAACCCCAAAGTACACTTATCAAGTTTATATACATTTAGGTTTCTTATGAAAACATTTTAATTATTATTTACATGAAATAAACGTAATACAGCCACACAACAAACTTATGAAAATATTTTAATCACTATTTGCATGATAATTTTTTAACGCAGCCACACAATAAATTAAAACTATCACCACAAAGCTCACCACTATGATTTCCCTTATCTCATGTGTTAATATTTTTTATTGTAACAATTTATGATTTGCAAAAATAACTGTTGCATCTGTGTAGATTAGATGCAAAGTGTGTGCGCATTGTGCATGCTATACATTATGGTCAAGCATGCGCCCTTAAAATAGCATAATGAACAACGCGCCACTGACTTTAGACTTTTTTTTTGGTCAGTGGCGCAATTGTTTTTTGAAACTGCAAAATAGCATCAGGGATGGTTTGCGCCGGAACACGCCTCCTTTTTGCGCTGAACCGCCCAGGGAGCGCAAGTTCATTCCCTAGTTTGCCGACGTGCGTCTCTGGAGGGAAAAACCCGCTGTGCGCCGGTGCAAAATACGAATGATACATGCGTCACTGACAAAGTCAATTGCGCTGGGTGCAAGATAGGGCCCATAGTCCAAAAAATACGGTAATATATCCTACAGTTTTTTGGGATAGTATCCCCATTCAATTAATTTTTGTCCATTGCTACAAATATACCCGTGCGACTTGTGACTGGTTTTGTGGTCCAGGGTCACATATGTTTTTGGTCATGTGGTAATGTTCTGCACAGTTGTAATGACACAGTTTATGTGTATTAAAATGAATTTTCACGTTTGTTGTTTGTGGCATTAAGGAAGACGAAACACCTGGGAGAGTTTGCTGGGACCTGTACTGCCCTCTCACATTACCGCCGTAACATCACTTACCGCTCCTGGAGTGACCCTGCTCACTGGAAACTGGAAAGAGCAAAGAACCGCAGGTGTGTTCATACATTACACATACTTAAACAGCAATTTCACAACAGCTTTTTTGCATTTAGCCCATATAACGGTGGGAGTTCATAATAAGTAGTGTGAGATTTCTTATTCAGACATACAGGGTACCGTATTCAGAGAAGCATCAGATTACTGTATATGCATCTCCATCTATCAGGGTCATCTTAACATAAAAACAAACAATGTTTCAATTTAGATTAGGTTAGAATGAATGTCATTTTATGCCTTTATAGGGTCTTTATCTGAGCCCACTGTTTGTGTTTTTGTTTATCTGTCATATCTTTAAAATAGAGATCGACTTTTTGGGAAGTTTATTGCAAAGTTCACCCTGCAAGCAATGAAAGATAATTTTCTTTCCATGTTTCTTTCACTTTTGTTGTTTTCTTGGTACACACAGAAAAGGATGATAATTGGATATTGCTTTTTCAATCATCATGTGATTCGCTAAATTTTATACAACCGTAAATAGCTCTCAAACTAGATTAATATTAGATGTAACCTTTATTAAACATTGATGTTTTTATCATATGGCTTTTGCCGCTTTTAATTTTACTTTGGGCTTAACAACAACCTAAATCGTAAACTCACTTTTTTTACGAAACTTTAAAGCTGACTATATTTATATATGTCCAATAGGGGTGTGACGAGACACTTAAGATGAGATTGCTTTCACGAGGACTAGACGAGACGAGATTTTTACACTTTTTAAGAACTCTTTAAAGCAACACTATGTAGTTTTTTTACCTTTAAATAATGTCTCTAAAATTATTTCAGTGGTAGAACAACTTTTAAATGGACAAATTGTACTGTTGCTGCAACCTGAGAAGCCTCCTAGCTGCTACAAGCACACTCTGAAAGTGGCGGTGGAGGGTAGGAAACACAGCCCCGCCCCTCCCCCTGCCTGCAGAAGAGTGTCTGATACCAGGCACTGTTGCGCTTTTCAACCACATGGGGGAGCTGTAAGTCATTTTTACATGGAAACTACATAGTGTTGCTTTAATGATAATATTTTTTTTTATGTTTTAACTAATCTAGGACTGTGCCTAACAATTATTTTGCTAATTGATAATAAAGTTAATTGATTTTTTTGGTAATAAAATAGACCCAAGTGAGCAATAACCTTTAAAATTACATAATAATAACAACGATGAAATAATAATTGGTTCAAATTAAAACTATCAAAACAAATAAATACATTACAGTAATATGTAGGTAGCCTATTTGAAATAAAAATCAGCATTATGCACGAGATCTCTTCACACCCCTAATGTCCAAGGTTTAGCCGTACA
Organism: Paramisgurnus dabryanus; assembly: GCF_030506205.2. Classification (NCBI taxonomy): domain Eukaryota; kingdom Metazoa; phylum Chordata; class Actinopteri; order Cypriniformes; family Cobitidae; genus Paramisgurnus; species Paramisgurnus dabryanus. Next base: position 41,820,294 of record NC_133337.1, on the reverse strand, counting down.
TTTGTTTCAACACTCTTCACATCCATCTGGATCTCAAAGGAATTCATGTGTACTTTTTTACAATGCGTATGAAATTTGTGCAAAGTGAATCGTATACAAAATGAATGATTATTAGAATAAAAACAATAATGATACCCCAACCCAACGTCACAGAGGTGAAAGCAAATCATACAAAAACATGCAAAATTAACAAATTATCCACCTTGTAAAATACATACAAATTGCAATTAGATTGCATTGGCAAGTTTGTACGATTGTGCATTTTCTGTATCGCATATGAAGTTTAGACGCCTGTTTTCTGTGTATTCTGTTTAAGCAGTCAGTGACCACATAAACATTCTCCATTGTTGTCTGTAAATGTAAGGCAAAAAGTGTCTGCACGCCATGCAGCAAGTGTCTCATCTGACAGAAGCAGATAAATGGCTCGTGTAGGCGTGGATGAGAGGTTCCCCGTCAGCGCTTGAAGCGTCGAGATGATAACTGATATAAATCAAACAGAATCTTCATTCGGCCTTTATTGCAAAGCAGTTGGTTGTTGTAATACAAAGAGTTGCTATGGGGCCCGAATAGTTTCATGCAAATTTAATCGGGATGTGTCAGCCTTGAATGTTTTTTTAAAACGACACGTTTCAGATTCATGCAGCACACATTCTCATTTGCTTCCCATGATCACGGAAAACCTGGAAAATGAAGGGTTTTTTTAATTGTGATTTAAAATTTTGACTATGAAAAATGTAAATGTTTTAATTTTTATTTTGACTGATGAGTTTGTGTAGGACAAAACTTGCTTGTAGCAAGTTTCTTTTTGGGGAATTTACATGAATCCGAAGTAACATCTACAGAATCGAAAACTGGAAACATCATCGGAAATGCATTGGTCAAAAGTGTCTGAACCCTGTTTACATCACTCCCTTTTTTCACTAAAATCAGCAAAACATTTGTATTTCTCTAGCTGCCTTTCTCATCATTTGTGTCTTAATAAATGTGTTTGCGTGTCTTGAACTGTATTCTTCACATGGAGAATTAAACTTCAGCAGTCACACCTTTGAATGGGAGATATTTTTGAATTTGCTGTTAAACCGCTTAATTCAGTATGCGGTTTTTCTTTGAGTTTAATTCCATTCAGGAAAGATCAAGCGGCGCATTTTGATTTCCACTCCACCTCATTCTTGCCACATCTCATTGCAAAGCTTTTCATAAAGATACAGTCAAAACATATTTTATGGCCCGACTCTGCTTGAATGTACCCAGACTAACTGAAGTGAATGGGAATGTTGTGTGCGATGCTTTCAACCATCACTGACTGCCACAGTGGGCTTTTTCCTATTGATTCCCCTGCCAGATTTTGGTTGTTGCAATCACATTTTTCTATTAAAATTTCTATAAAAAAATAAATAAAAAAATAATCTCTTTTAAGAGTTTTTCTGATTTTCTTAAAAAGTGAAATACATATGTTGGGATTTTTTGCACCTTGATGATTTTCTGGAAATACATACAGTGGCTACAATTTTTTTTAAAGTTTTGGATAAAAACACATTCAGTTACCATCTTAAATCAAACAATATGTTCATTTACACACTTGAATACTTTTAAATTGCACATATAATGTTAATATATTCTAGACTGTATGTAAATATAGACACCCATCTTTGCTGTTCATTGTTCAGCTTAACAAAGAATGAAATAGCTTTCATTATAAACTCAGCATTTTCATTTCAGGATGCCATTAATGAAACTGGATGGCATAACAATTTCATTAGTAGACGGAGTAAATGTTTCAATGTTTAATTATAATTCCTGACATTAAAGGGCATTGTCTTTTACAATATTTACTATTTATGAGGCACTAATTGTTTAAAAAGACAATGTGATTTAAGATGTCATTACCAGAGGCATATTAAACGTTTGTCCTCCTCTTTCTCAGGTAAGATACTGGAACTGAAGAAGACGCCCTGCAGAGATGCCCTAGTTCTCCATCACGATCCAAACCCAGGGAATAAAGCTGAGGTTTGTCATTCAAAGTCTATTAGTCTGGTGTTACTGTGTATTTTTATTTTCTGGGTAAGTTTTTTAAATTTAAAGGCACATTATGTAATTTTCGCCACTAGTGGTCGCTAAACAACAACAAGGGCTATAGTGTGATGATGCTGTGAAAGTGTGTGAAACATGGGAGTTGTAGTTTTTACCTTCACTATCAATAGAAACTGATCAGACAGGATTAACAAATCATGTTAATGATGTACATTAGCCCACAGCGCGTCTTGATACAAGCCAGAATGAAGCAGCGTGCTAAAAGTGTCTACCTCCACATTCTGCATATTTATGCATGCCACAGAGACTGACGTATGACATCAAACTAATATGAGAGTACTGATTTTGAAATGCAATAATATAATGTCTTACTGTATGCCGATCGGTCTGCACAGTGCCACATGAAGTCACATGAAAACACATATGGTTCCTGGCAACAATAACAATGATACCATTGACAAGAGACCTCTGGAACAGGGGTAGAGCATTGATTAAAACAGCTAATTCTTTGGTTACAAATATTGTTGAAAACATTTGGGATAGTGTAAGTTCACATGTGAACAAAATATATAACAATGTGCTAGTAAGTTTGGATATCTTAATGCAAATATTTAACATATTGTGCCTTTATATATATATAACCTATATATAAAAAAATTGGTACCCAGCGCTTCTATCAACCTAAATATGAAAAATAACAACTCAGTAACTTAGATCTGGTAAACCATTCTCTGCAAGCATGTGAAAAAAATATAAATAGATATAAAAAATTTGTCTCTCTTTGTTACGGAAGCCGAGAGTTTTTTTTTTTTTTTTTTTTGCTTGCTTGTTTTCTCATGATCACGACTTAAATTCTCGTTATCTTGAGATAACAAAAGTTGGATTCTCGTGATCCCAACATAACAAAAGTTTTATTCTTGTGATGTGATTAAAGCTTACGTGTTGTTTTGTTGTAGACAGCAAAAGCATATTTTGCTAGATTTGCATGGATGAACAAACAAGATTTTACTTGGATCAGGGATTTGCTCAAGCTAAAATAGATTGGACAGTAATTGACAATTTGACACTGGTGAATTTAGGGACCATCTCTATAGTTAATCCATAATATACACGTTTCTAATTTTAACAGCAATTCAATGAAATGACTTATAGTCAACAAACAATCACAAAACCAACACGTTCATGTGGTTGTCAGCTATAATGCACACTTTTTAGATTTTGATATTTATTCAAATAAACTGTTAAATACTATTGAAGATAGAAACATGTACAAGAGTACTTTAGAGATGGTCCCAAAATTCACGAAGATCAACCGTCCAACTTCATTTATTTTATTCATTTTTTAAGTCTATCGCAGATAGCTACACATGTGGTAACGGCAAAGACCCCAAATCATAAGCATCAGCAGTCCACTTTAAAAAAAAAACATAAAAAATCTTATGGACAAGAAATGATGGACAAGAAATCCTCTAGTGATGTAGTACTCGAGTCCGGTCTCAGAAGATGATGCATGTGGTAGGGATTTTTTTTAATGATAGTAAAAGCATAGTCCATATTAAGACGTTAAGACCATAGATATGTATAATAAAGGCTAGATGTCTCGCCCGCACTGCTGGCCAATTGAGTGGAACGTCCGCATTTGGCGGCCATCTTACCACAGGGCACTCGCTCACTCAAAGCATTGTGTTTAATGGAGCGTGTACTTTTAAATGACCATAACTTGCTCAATTTTCTACCGATTTTCAAACGGTTTAGTTTGGTATAAATGTCAGAGATGTACCTACAGTATGACACTGCATACTTATGAATAATTTTCATGAAACATGTTCAAGCCTCCAGAATTATAGCCACGTTAATAACGTTTGTAAGAAACCAAACCGTTTGAAAATCTGTAAAAAAAATTTGCAAGTTATGGTCATTTAAAATTACCTGCCCCATTAAACACAACGCTACAAGTGAGCGAGCTGCCTGAGGTAAGATGGCCGCCAGGTGATGATGTTAGAGACTCAGCGTAACACATCTAGGGCCCTATTTTAACGATCTAAGCGCATTGTCTAAAGCGCACAGCGCACGGCTCTCCTCACATTTCAGCAATTTGGACAGCGTTTTTTTAGCAAAGAGTTTTTTTAAGCATTACTTAAAAATGTTTCTCATCTCACCATATCCGCAGGTACAGAGTCATCATATACAATAAATCTGTGAGGTAGCATTAAAAAAACATTTAAAAACAGATGCATTTGTTTAAAGCAAAGCATTTATTTACTTACCAGGCTGCAGGTGAAGCAGCTCTTTGTGCCTTCTAACGTCTCATAATTAGTCCTCATTTATGTCCAAGAGACTCAATAATAATCTTTTACATTCAATCCTTTAATCTTTCATATTTAAAAGCATTTTTGTGCTGCTGCGCATTCATGTACTTTGTGATAAGCAAACCCGCGTTGTCCTCCCGTTTATAGGCGCATTTTACTAATGCGCTCTTTAAATAACATAAAACACATTGCGCCAGGTTTTTGTTGGTCAATGGCGTAGTCTATTTTAGTTGCCTCAAAATAGCAACGCGCCAACAATGCACCTGAACACACCTCGTTTTCAGACCAGAACACCCATGGGCGCAAAAGGGGGCGCAAATGCATTTGCTATTTAAACAACGCGGCGCTAAACGTGAAAATTAGGGTGGAAACTAGCAAAAGACACTTGCGTCGCGCATTGCCCTGCATTGCGCCGGGTGTAAGATAGAGCCCTTAGTCTTTATTATACATGTCTACGGTTAAGACTGCTCCTCTAAACAATTCCCAATCTAGCTTAGTCTGTAGGCCTAACTGTTGATTAATAACTGGGGTGATATTAAATCATGAATATGAAAACTGACATGTTTTTATGGTCTTGGTCTCGACTCCTGAAGGACTCGGTCTCGACTCAGGCTTGCTTTCTCAAAGACTCGGTCTTGACTCGGACTCGACTCTATTTGAAAACCAACAGACTCGGTCTCGACCCTTCAAAGACTCGGTCTTGACTCAGACTCGGCATAGGCGGTCCCCATTACTAAAATCCTCTCTCTGTGTTCATACTTTGTGATGTCAGAAGGGGATATTATTATAATAATATGGGTCATTAATTTGCATTACCCAAACACGGCATTGCCATTTAATGCAGAGAGAGAGAGAGAATAATTGACAGCAAAAGTAAGTTTCAATTTCAACAATCCACCGTTATGGCGATCCGTGTTTGCATTTCATCAGCTAATTTGCATTTTAAAGGACACACCCAAAAAACTGCACCTTTTTGCTCGCACCTACAAAGTAGCAAATGCTGTAATAAATTATCTGTGGGGTATTTTGAGGTGAAACTTCACATAGGTACTTTGGGGACACAGAATATTTAAAAAGTCTTGTGAAATGTCTCCTTTAAGCTCAGGTTATAAGCGACGTCTACATAAAGGGCATCACTTTTCAGTTCAGGTAGTGCCAGACCTTTTGTCACAGGTTGTCTTAAAGGTTCTTAAAAGAACAGCGAACTGATTTGTGGAAAAGGTCAAACTATGGCGAAATCAGATTTTGAGTCCAATTAACACTGAGTTAATAATTGCCTTTGTTGGAGTGCGGTGTACCACTTTGTCCTCATAGGATGACGGCTTTTAAAATCTTTTCAGTGGAATTAATTGGCGAAATTTTCCCAGAACGATAATTCATTTGACCGTGAAGACTAGAGAAGTAGTAATCAGTTGGTCATGCAGGAACTGTGGGTAATTGGTTGGTGTTGTGATTGTGCATTTAGTGCTAAACACATCTAAATCATTATCCAGTTGATAATAAACTGTATTTGGCTTGTACGCAGTGTTTAAGGTAAGATAACTGCAGTTCACTTACCTGTTTAATCATAGAGGAGAAAATAAACAGCAGGTTTGATTCAAACCTAGCGAACTGCCTTTTATTATAAAAATGTACGCTCTTTTAATCTTTTTTATTCCTTTATTTTGATATAATGGCGTATCATTTGTCACTTTTATTGCTGTGATTATAGTGGTTTATTTGACCGCTACTAAATCATCACATCTATCCATCAATATTCTCACTTGTATACTGTATGTGACTGATATAGTGTGTATTTATGTCCAGGTAGAGACGTTTAAAGTCGGTATGGATGAGGACAGTTTGCCCAGAGACAAGCGGCCTGTTGCATCTACACCCATACCAGGATCACCATGGTAAATAACTGATCTGTGTGCACAGAAATGATTGCAATGCTCACTCTTAATTTAATACAACTTCATAACTAATAAATAATGAACACATCTCTGTCTGCATGCAATGTAATTACCAAGAAATTGAACTTTCACAGTTGTCTCAGTAACAACATGCCCTTGATAATGCCAGTATTGTAAGCAAATGCATAAGGGCGTTTTTCCTTTGTGTTACTTTTGTATAACCGGCCATTTAAATGGCACACATAATTTTTAAATTGAGTGTTTGATGACACGCAGAAGTAAAATACAGTGATCAAGTGTTAAATACAAACACAAATCTGCATTGGGACATTGTGTTATGCCAGATATTTCTCTCAGCCAGAGCATTGTGTTCCCTTGAATACAAACATAAACACACAAACACGTTTTTTTTTTTTTTGCACCTCAGCAGGCATCGCAGCTTAATCCGTTCAGCTTTTGTTGACTCACAGAGCCGAATTCACTGGTAAATCTTTGCAATGAACTCATATTTGAGACGCTCAGGCCTCAGGGAACTTACAACTGTTGCATTATTATACACTTCAGGTGAAATTCGTATTGGGCATAAAATAATTTACAGCAGACAGCCATAGGAAAAAGTCTTTATGAGGTGGTTTCCCGGACAGGGATTAGCTTAAACCAGGACTAGGCCTTAGTTTAATTAGGAAATATAACTAGTTGTAACAAGCATGCCTTACTAAAAACATTACTGGTGTGCATTTTGAAGCAAAACAAAGGGCATTGATATAGTTTAAGATATGTCAGTGAATGTTGTTTTCAGTTTGGACAGCTGTTAAATTTATTTTAGTCTAGGACTAGTCTAATCCCTGTCTTGGAAACCGCCATTAAATGTCTACAGTGTTTCTTCTAGATTAAAGCAACACTATGTAGTTTCCATGTAAAAATGACTTACAGCTCCCCCATGTGGTTGAAAAGCGCAATAGTGCCTGGTATCAGACACTCTTCTGCAGGAAGGGGGAGGGGCGGGGCTGTGTTTCCTACCCTCCACCGCCACTTTCAGAGTGTGCTTGTAGCAGCTAGGAGGCTGCTCAGGTTGCAGCAACAGTACAATTTGTCCATTTAAAAGTTGTTCTACCATTGAAATAATTTTAGAGACATTATTTAAAAGTAAAAAAAACTACATAGTGTTGCTTTAAATATTTTGTAATTGGAAAGAAAACAAAGTATGCATGCTTCTCCTGAGAAAAAGACTCCTGCGTGTGTCTCTATGTTTCCTAGAATGCAATTTTACCAATACCAAATGTTGCCCAGTCTGTGAAAACCAGGCCAATGTAATTTACTATTTTCTACATAAAATCATCTTACATCACGTAAAGGACATTCTGTGAAAATATAACCTTGATATCTTTCATATTGACTGAGTAAGGTCATGTGAAAGACTGAAATCAATGTGAAATCAAACTTTGATGAAATCTATAGCTTAAAAAAGATCATAGCCTGGATTTCACAGACAGGGTCACAGCTGATCTGAATTATTCACATCTATGCAATAGCTTTTTTTTGTTCTGTATGTCAGTGGTTTCTTAAACTGAGATTGTGCCAGGGGTCCCATTTTTATGACATTTTATACAATACATTCATTTTTCATCAATTCTGTGTAATTAAACCAACAGCACTAGATTGTAAAATGAAATATGTTTTGTTTAATTCAAATTAAGTTTTAAGTTCTAATTTAAGTTTTAAAAAGTTTGAATTCAGACATTTTCTTTGGGGGGGGCACGAAGGGAGGCGCCAAACACAAGGGGGCCACACGCTGAAAAGGTTTGACAACCACTGCTGTATATCATTTGGTAATTTTTATTTATCCTAACGACAATACATGACTGAATCACAGGAAATTGCTCAAAGGAGACACGCGTAGTTTTTGCAGCATTATCACAAACAAATGTTAATTTTGAGCTACAGCAAAAAGGAATAATTTAATTTAGTTTTTTGTCGAAATAGAGGTTTTTCATAAAAAATTTGTACATTAAGCCCTCGTCAAGCGATCCCAATGTTCGAAATAGTAATTAAACTACTAAAATGATCTTTATTTGTACATTTTCTGAGAGGTCTATCCTATACAAAGATACATGTCCATCCACATGCACATCTGACATTTTGGTTTCGGTTTTAAAACTCGCAAGAATTAGAAAATAAGGTGCAGGACTTGCTTGATGTTAAAAGAGTTATTAAGAAATATAAAGTTGGGTACCTGATTGATGTTAAAAGAGTTATTAAGAGTATCAAGACTCGAAAACAATCTTCCTTGCTTCCTCGCTAATTTAACAACGGGGAAAATGGTTTGTGCGCCTAGCGCACAGTCTAAAAGGGTTGTTCCTATTCTCGTAATGTTCCTATTCTTGTAATGAGTAATGGATGTGTTTTGGGCGTAACGTGCAATAAACCAAAGAGAGTCTCAGCTCTCATCCCATTTAAAAGCCAGTTGCGCTTGCACCATGCAGATTCCCAATTTAGATGGTGGAATTTGTAAACTAAAAAAGTAAGTGGAGGAAGAAGACCACCAGTTTAAGATTGATGTTAAAAATTGTATTGTTTTCATTGCATTAATTGCTGTAAATGTATGGCTAGCCTACATGATCAGTGTAATCTCAAAGAATAATTTACAAATATGCAAGAAAAGGTTTGTACTCTAAAAATACTTTATTTGTAACAAACAGGAGATAAAGAATTTATAAACATGTGGAGAGCCGAACATTTCAGCACTCGGACAGCGCCATGAGTTAAAAGCATTACTTAAAAAAAAGGTTCTCATCTCACCAAATCCACCGGTACAAAGTCATAATATACAATAAATCTGTAGGGTAGCATTTGTTTAAAGCAAAACATTCAATTACTTGCCAGGCTCCAGGTGAAGCAGCTCTTTACGCTTCTAACGTCTCATAATCGGTCCTCATGTATGTCCAAGAGACTCAATAATAATCTTTTACATTTTAATCCTTAATTTTTTCATATTTAAAAACATTTGTGTGCTGCTGCGCATCCATGCATGTGATAAGCAAACGCACGTTGTCGTCTCGTTTATAGGTGCATATTACTAACACGCTCTTTAAATACCAAAAAAATATTGCGCCATTGACTTTAGAGCAGGTTTTAGTTGGTCAATGGCGTAGTCTATTTTAGTTGCCTCAAAATAGCAACACGCCAACAATGCCTGAACACACCTCGTTTTCAGACCAGAACGCCCATGGGCGCAAATGTATTTCTATTTAAACAACATGGCACTGAACATGAAAATGATTGCGTCGAGCTAAAAAAACTTTGCGCTGCATTGCACCGGGTGTATGATAGGACCCATAGTCCCTGCATATCAAGCTGGGGTATTATGTATTTTAACATTGAAAAAAAATCATCTTTGAGTCTCTAGAGCTATAAAAGAGCTTTTACGAGGAGAGTTTCTAGCCTTTAAGGGTATTTTATGCTCATTGTTTTATAAATATGCCGAGGTTATATGGATGTGATCTACAAATACAGAATCTCTGCAATTACGGAAAGGATAAATAAAGCATGTGACCAGTGCCAGCCATCTGTCTGCACTATGAATAACTGCATATGAGCAGGGCGGCGTTTCAGATATCTTTAATATCATTGGGTCAGTTCTACAGCACCGACGATCTCACTGATGGGACGGCGAAGCAAAATGAAATGTCAGAATTGGTTTGTCATGGTTGGCATGAGGTTGTATCAAATTACCTCACAGACTACCGCAGAATCTATGAATACTTCATCCGACATGCACTGCGTGAGACCTGAAATATTACGAGACCTGAAAAATCATAATTCTCATGCAAAATATCCAAGAAGGACCTTTTTCAAAAATGTGTCACTTTTTGATTTATGACACAGAAGAATAATGTATAAAAGTAGGTACTTGAGGTTGTAGTCATCGTGAATTTTATCCATTTACAATCTTGTGAAACTGTCATCGTGAAAGATGAGTCCGGAAATGGCCGGTGAGGCAAAAAAACACATCACGGTCTAAACTAAACAGTCAAAACAGCAAATCTGGCTTCAGTCGCCCCCTGCTTTTTTGTCATTTAGACATCCTTTGGGATTTCCCAGCCACCCGGGAGAATATCACAAAACACTGTCAGGTTGTTCCCTTGGGTATTTTTAATGTATGAAGGCATGCATTACATCTGTTTTTGTCCAGGTGTGTGGTGTGGACAGGAGACGACAGGGTTTTTTTCTTCAATCCCACAATGCACCTGTCAGTATGGGAAAAGCCGATGGATCTGAAAGACCGTGGAGACCTCAATCGCATCATAGAGGATCCGCCACATAAACGCAAGAAAGACTCTTTAGGTGAGAGCTGCTTTTGCTGTTAAATATTCATTTGAATTAGTTTCATCTCATTATACTAGTTCTGCTGGTAAATCCAACACTTTGTTGACTAAGTATAAATAAGCTGGTATAGCTCTGTGGTAGAGCATTGCATTAGCAGTACAAAGATCATAGGTTCGAAGCCAGAAGACACACGGACTGATAAAAATAAATGTATTGTAAAGCACTGGATACAATCCATACCCCTAGATTACTTTTTTAGGAGAAATTGCTTACCTTTTGGCTTGTACTTATGAATTCTGCTATGAAATTCAGGGTCACATTTCGTGGGATGAACTCGACACGAAACTTTAATCCTCACAGTGAGATAATGATGCTCAAGCAAACGTTAATACACCCACAAACCGCAAAACCACGGCTGTACTCGCGGATTACGTGAAAGCACTAATCCAATGAAACAGCTCAACAAATATTGAATTAGTCTGGGTCTTGTCTGGAAGTTATTATACGGTTGGCTTGATTTCCCTGTAGGCTTCTCATCTGTATTGATTTAGTTTTATTGCCGTTATTCACAGACATCGCCTATCCATGACCTTTACCTGTTTGATGTCTACAATTTGAATGCGAAAAATGTTCATGGTTTTATTTTACAACTGAACAATGTGACATGAATGATGAGGTTATTGACATGCTGAACTTAGGTAGTGTTGACACAAGAGATGCAACATCAGCGACAAAACCAACAAATTATACACTGCAAAAAAATGATTTTCTAGAAAAAAAATCTTAGTATTTTTGTCTTGTTTTCAGTAAAAATATCAAAAAAATTCTTAAATTAAGATGCTTTTTCTTGATGAGCAAAACGACCCAAGAAAATAAGTCTAGTCTTTTAAACCAAAATATCAAATTTGAAGTGATTTTGTGCATAAAACAAGCAAAAAAATCTCCTAATGGAGTAAGCAAAAAATCGTGAAAATTTTTCTTAAACACTAAATTTAAGAAAATTTCAAGAAAAAATAGCTTACACAATTGGCAGATTTTTATGCTTGTTTTATGCACAAAATCACTTAAATGTGATATTTTTGGTCTAAAGACTTATTTTGTTGGGTCATTTTGCTCATCAAGAAAAAGCATCTGAATTTAAGAATTTTTTGATGTTTTTACTGAAAACAACACAAAAATACTAAGAATTTTTTGCAGTGTAGACAGACATAGGGGATAGGATTCAGTTGTCGCATCGCTGCACCAGTATAGATGTTATTATGGGAGAGGTACAATCCTGTTGGAAGTAAATATTGTGAATCGAAATTAGTTTGTTATATCAACAGATGACGGATCATATTCTCCCTTTGCTGATGATGATGACGACAACGACGAAGACTGCGGATCAAAAACCAAGCGTAACAAGTAAGTGATGGAGCTGTGTGAAAACACGACTACATGTCTATCCAGAAAGAAGACAAGGATGCTTTAACAGATGCAAGAGATTTTGACAGACGTTGTGTGTCGTCGCTCACCCTGATAATCGTGGCTCGACAGGACGTCTTTGGATTTGGGATGGCAACATCTGCACTCACAGCTTGGCACTCATTTCTCAAACTGTCTTTCTTGAGGATTTTTTTTATTTAACAGTTGGCTTTTGAAGTCCAGCCAAACGTCTGCTCTGAGACAAGTGCCTACATCCACGCAATTTACATTTTAAGAAGAAATGTGAGATTTTGTTTGTCTTAAGCATTGAATAAAATAATCTTCAAATGATAGACGTAAGTTTGCATAGAGTCTGATTATTCTGTGCTATCATCATTTGGAAGGAGCTGCCTGAATATCGCTTCTGGCAATTTAGCATCTCTCCTCCACCCCTGAGTTTGCAAGAATATCTGCAATGCACCCCAAAATTCTTGATATATATAATTATTCATATTTTCTTTATTTTTTTAAGGCTGGAGCACACTGTTGAGTGTGATGAAGTGAGTGGAGGAAAAGGCAATGAGATGGGTTTACCACTGGAGCTTCGCATCACTCACTTCAGAGACATGCTACTGGAACGAGGGGTAAACAGATTTACATTTATCCCATAAGAGAAAACAAAGAGCTCAGATGAAAAAGCCGTTAAATGCCACATGTGTCAAAAATGTGATTGTGAACTGAAAGCTGTCGGCACGTATTATACATTCATTAAATACTTTAGTTTTAAATCCTCCATTCAGAAATATTGGTTTATTTGCAGTATACGTTAAACGCCACAACAATTTGTCTCCAAATGAAGTTTTATTTAACAAAATATGTTCAGGTAATCAACCAATCAGTGCAAGAGAAAGCCGGTATATAAAGCCGTCTCTTACCTCTGTCCCGCGCCACCCCATCACCCTTCTCTTGGTTGGTTCTTTTCCAAGTAAAAGGGGAGGGGGTGGTACTCTGGGTTCAGGACAAATTCCCAACTCGGAGCCCTCCCTGGACAGCACACCAAATATGCATAAAATAGATATATACACAATACTTTATTTACTCGTAAGGCCTGGAAGTGCACAGAAGATTTGGATGAACGACGACACAAATACAAAGTTCAAGATGTTTTACCCGGTTTAAGGAGGTTTACTGAATATATTAGGATATTGACAACATTTTCGGACCCTTTACCTTTTTAGAAGGAGATTTTTGCATGCATTTTTGGTTTAACAGCGAAATAAATTTGTTAAATGCCAATAAAATGACTAAAATGACATTTATGAAAATGAGTCTTTTTAATTACTGACTAATAACTTTTCATTGGCATTAAAATGAAATTACTGAACCTAAACATAACCACCTGTTAAAATTTGCTCATTTACAAGAAAACATGCCAAATGCACTTTTTGGGGTTTTGCATCTGATTTCTTCCAATATAACTTCAGGCTAGAGGTCTTCACAGGTCCACTTAGATCTGAAAACCCGAGGTCCAACCCGAGACCCGATCTGGTTCGGGTCTAAAAGTTTAGTGTGCCTCGGACACGGGTCGGGTATAATATTAGTGGCATCTGGTCTCGGGTAATTTAAAATTAATGTGTTTTTGCCGAAAAGACCCGAAAAACCGGAACTGTCTTGCGTGTGCGTGTCAATGTCGTTTTCAAACCTCTCCTCTGTGTGCCAAGAGCTCTTGTGACATTGTGTGGCTGGCGGTAGTTTAATTTTCATTGAGACAGACTTGTCAAGCAATGTACATTTTAGCAGTTACCTGGGTGTCGTCTTCAAATGAATGGACCAGCAGGGTTTCTTTCTGACTGCTGCGGCACACACATTGGTACCATTTACATTCGGGTTAAAAAAATGCCACTGGTTCGGGTCGGACTCGAGTCAAATTTTCTCGGGTTGTCCAGGGTCGGGTATTTCTTGAAAAAAAATTATTTATGCACGCTGGGTTCGGGTATAAAGTGATTGGGGTCATTTTGGGTCGGGTACATTTCTTTGGACCTGAGAAGACCTCTACTTCAGGCTATAAGGGTTAAAGAAATGATTTATTAAGCCACATTCATGGTTAACTAAAGCCTAATAAGACACAAGAGAAATTTTTGTTATATTTTCATGCAAACCTTAATATAATTCATGGTGACCATTGCCACAAAATGCCAACAACATCAGAGTGAGACAACATTTTTGTAGGCACTATTGCTTTAAGAAACTGCCTATTTTGTTTCCAATGATGTGAACTGGTGATTTATAGCACTTTATAGTTTATCTCTATAATCAAGTCCATGATCAATTCCTGAACACTTCTTCACAAAACCCCACAATGAGCGCTTCAGCCTTGAAATCTCACGGAGGGAACACTTTCGGCTCCATCAAAGGCTGTGTATTTGCACACAGTGTGAATGTTAAAACAAAGTAAGGCAGCAGGCAGTAATTGACGCAAGTTTGTTGTGGTTGAGCCGTATTTCATCCCGGTTGTCTTGAACAGGTGTCGGCATTCTCCACATGGGAGAAGGAATTACACAAAATCGTCTTTGACCCACGTTACCTGCTGCTGTGTCCGGAGGAACGTAAACAGGTAGCTCTCGCTTTTGCTCACATCAACTCGATAAACATCAAAGTAAATTACCTCAAGTTTTTCCCGAGTTAAGTTTTTATGGTACAAATGGAAATAATTTTACTGGAAATTAAACTCAAATGGCTTCTGAATTAAATAACCTTGCGGCAATGCATATTTTTAGATAATAGGGTGAATCCAATACTTTACAAAATGAACCACATTACCTCATTTGATTAGTTTCTGATCTTATTTAAAAACGCATGGACGCAAGCCAGAAGATAAATTATTCATAACAAATAAATGAGTTTGGCATCAGTGCAAAAACATCATCAAATTGCATAACAGTTGAGTTGAAAACAAAAGACTGAAAACAGTAAGATTAACATAAATTCGGCCTGTATATCTGTGATCACTCATCAACTTTTAATATTAGCCCCTACTGCATTGCGAGTTTAATATTAGCATTAACTCTTTCCCTGCCAATGACGCTTCCCTGATGAGTAATTATCCACTAGATGGTATCCGCTAGGGGGGCACGATTCTAGGTAAAGAAACAAACCATCCTGTTATCCTCCCAGGGTTCGGCACACACGTGCACTGCACCGTGTTAGGAACATAATGAGAAAACAATACATAAAATGACACAAGAAATCCATGGGAGTGATACGGAAACCACATCCGTGCTCCCGTCACGGAAATAAGCTGAATTCTGTGACATGAACAAGGATAAAGTGATCAAATTTTCTGTGAATATAACACGGATTTCCATGAGATCATGTTGGGTTAAAAACTGCTTAGGTTTTTATTTTTTGTAAAGAAGCCTGTTGTGACCAAAGCGTTAGGTGTTTGTAACCCAATAAATAATTAAATTTTCTTTAAATTTGACAGTAGCCTTTTTGTCCCCATAAACCAAAATTTACCAAAACCATGACCCTAAAACCGTGACACACACCGAACCGTAAGTAATTTGAACTGTTGCAACCCTAGTATCCACTCTTACCCAATTTATAAAAACTGAAACTGATCTCTAACCAAATTCCTTTACAAAAATTCAATTATTTCAGCTTCTTGCTCAAAATGTGGTATTTTTGAAGAAACCAACCCATATGTAAGAGGTTATAAAAAGAGAACAAATGAAGATAGAATTAAACTTTTTTTTCCCCGTTTTGTTTGTTTGATTGAAAGTAAAGGGTCTGTTATTTTATTTGGTATATTTGTATGTTTATATATTTATAGAAAAAAAATTGGCATGGAAGGCACAAAAAAAATCACAAAAAAATGCTGGCGGACAACTTAAAAAAAAAAATGCTAGCGGGGAATGAATTAATATTATTGTGGATAGCTTTAATAATGTATGATAATCTTTATCACTATAAATTAACCAAGCAACACTATATTTAATAAAAAAAAACTTTTTAATCATATGACTAAAATGAAAACATTTGGCGTCTTCATCCACAGATTTTCGATCAGTTTGTGAAAGCAAGAATGAATGAGGAGTACAAAGAGAAAAAGTGCAAACTTCAGCAAGCAAAAGAGGAATACAGAAAACTGCTGGAGGAGTCAAAAATCACGCCCAGGTGAGTTTAGATACAGCGCAGGTTTAAACCCGCAATACGCCTTTTGCTGATGCATAAATAAAGTGACTTCAGGACAAGCTTTATTTATTCAGCAGCGCTGTTAATAACTGATGGACTTTGCCATTCTGTACCAGGATTCTTTGGGTTTGTGTATTTAATAACGTTATTTCCTCTCTGAGGTCTCACACGGGACATGAAAGAGTCTCCAGACTTTTCCTGTGCCTTTACTATCTTCCTTTCCTGCTTAATTTATGGTAAACATACCAGAGGAAATGTGAATCAAAGCCCTAATGTTAATACATGTACATGCTATACATGCACAGCACAATATATATTTAAAGAAAGAGATCGTCTTAAATAAGTCATTGACTTGGGTAGATACATACAGTGAATATCATTTTGAAATGTCTCATAGGGAAACATCTCTGATTTACAATAATGTATGGGTGCCACTCTTGACTTTGCTGTGTAGGTGGATATTTTATCTGTCTATAATTGATAGATATCCACAAGTTCATCCATCCATGATCCCTTATCTAATCATCTTTGTATTAAGCATCAATGCATATAAGTAGATTTTTATTATTGTATACTGGATGTGTAAAAAACAACCCCGCTTTGTAAAAAAAAATTTCATTCCCAGCTATCAGTTGCAGACCTGTTTCAAAAATGGTGTTATGTTTTAGTTTACAAGACAGTGATTAAAATAATATAAGGTTGGAAATTGGTGACTTACACACCTAACTCAGAGATCGAAAGAAACATAAGACGAAGAAATTTACTTGTATGCCTCCAAAACACTCTGGGCCCTATCTTGCACCTAACGCAATTGACTTTGTCAGTGACGCATGTATCATTTGTATTTTGCACCGGCACACAGCAAGTTTTTTCCCTCCACAGACGCAAGTCAGCAAACTAGGGAATGAACTTGCGCTCCCTGGGCGGTTCAGCGCAAAAAAGGAGGCGTGTTGCAGCGCAAACCATCCCTGATGCTATTTTGCAGTTTCAAAAAACAATTGCGCCACTGACCAGAAAAAAACTAGTCTAAAGTCAGTGGCGCATTACGCGTGGTTCATTATGCTATTTTAAGGGCGCATGCTTGACCATAATGTATAGCGTGCACAATGCGCACACACTTTGCTTATCTAATCTACACAGATGCAACAGTTATTTTTGCAAATCATAAATTGTTACAATAAAAAATATTAATACATGAGATAAGGGAAATCATTGTGGTGAGCATTGTGGTGATAGTTTTTATTTATTTTGTGTGGCTGCGTTAAAAAATTCTCATGCAAATAACGATTAAAATATTTTCATAAGTTTGTTTTGTGGCTGTAGTACGTTTATTTTATGTAAATAATAATTAAAATGTTTTCATAAGAAACCTAAATGTATATGAACTTGATTTGTAAGTGTTCTTTGGGGTTGGACCTTGCTTGCGTTTCTTGGGTCCGATTTCAAAGCCCCCAAACCCTTTCAGGGTTTCTTCTATCCCCATACAAAACAACTTCTCTGTCTTTGACTGCTCTTACAAGAACGTCGGTCTCCTCGGCTGTAAACCGCTCCTGGCGTACGCCTGGTAAATCCGTTATAATAATAGCAACCCGGCATGGAACTTGCGCACTTGCATTTAAAGGGAATGTTGGATAGCGTTGGTTTATTTGAAGTTACGCCCAAACCACACCTATGAATAATGAACCTACTTCAGACCAACCCCTTATTGATTTGCGCCCGGCGCAAGAGTTATTTCTCATGGCGGGAAAATAGCAACAGCGCCCAAGATCCGCCCACAAAGTCACTTGCGTTTTGCGCTTCACACTTGCGTTTCAGATCGTTAAAATAGGGCCCTCTATGTTCAATATCTTAACCAAAACACATGAAAAATTTTCATAAATTTAGAGAAGATCTTCTGAATTAAGAGAAAAAGACCAAAAGCACAGATTGCTTTGCCCTGTATAAATAAGTAAAGTAGCTGCGTTACAATTAACCCCACGTTAGTTTGTGCCCCGCTCACCCCTACCATGCAATGGAAAGGCACAAATACTGTAAGGCTAAAGAAATATACAATTATCACAAAAAAGACAAGAACACAAGACATATGTAGACAATATTCCAGATTTGTAATTTATACAAATTCAACCACTAGATACAGAGATAGAAAAAAGAGATTTCACTGAATGCTTTGAAATGAGGTGATGTTTCCATGTGAGACTGGCCTGTGGGAGGTAAACCTAATGTTTCAGCACATTGGGTACCAAGGTTTATGTTTAGCCGCTATAGTGCTGTGAGGCAGTACAAGACAGCAGATAATGCATTACTCCTGAAGCAGGTACATGCATTTTCATCTGATGTTTTCACTGAGCGTTTCGCTCCACCACCCGAAGCAAAACGTACCGCTTCCTCAGATTTCTTTTATTGAGATTTTACCACCAAGCCAGAAAAACATCCACAATCAAACCTCTATTTTGTTTTTCACAAGAAAACAGGATCGAGAGCCATCATGGACAACAATTTCGAGCCATAATAAAACATCTGATACCACTTGAAGAACTCATTTCTGTTTTCTCTCTCGTAGATCAACATTCAAGGAGTTTTCGGAAAAATACGGAAAAGATCCACGATTCAAACAAGTTCTCAAGAGGAAAGACCAGGAACTCTTTTTCACCCAGTTCATCAACACGTTAAAAAAGCGGGATAAAGAAAACCGACTGCGTCTGAGAAAGATGAGATGAGGACCTGTGGGCATTGAACCCTTCAGCTGATTCTCAGTAACTGATTCATCATGATCAGGAACAGTGTACAGTATATGATGATAATATCTGTCCACATGTCTGACCGCATGATGGGAGCGAAACCAACGACAGCCGGTGTTATTTGCTTTCCAATGACTGATTTTCAAACAATGGAAGCGGCTTTAGGGATCAGCTGCTTCTGAATGAACTTTATATAATTTGTTTCATATTGAAGCTCTTAATCTCCAGTCGAGGTGTCTGAATCACAACGCTGAACATGAATAGAGAAGTAAACAAAACAAAGATGAAGCCATTGACTTGTGCATACAGGCGGAGAAAGGTTTTTTAATAATTGTAAATAAATGTTGATATCCCGGCGCTGTGCTTAAAGTGACTGTACTGTAGTGAAAGTTTTTTTATATATATAATTCCCCATTGAATCTAAGAAATTGATTAATGATGTTGTGCATTGATAGGTTTTTGTGTAACGGTTTGTTGTAATTAAATTTATCATGAGATTGTAAAATTAAAAAAGTTAAAATTTAAATAAAAGTTTGACATTGTAAAGCTGAGATTAAAGTATTGCAAATATTTTGAGTTTTTGAAAGATTTTGAGTTTTTTAAAGAGTAACAATTGAATCAAATAAAGTCTTTATTCCTGTGCCCATTAACTTATCATTTAATTGATTTAATGCAAAGTCATATTGTTACCATATAACAACTACAAATTATATGATAGTATGTTGATATTTTCACCTTTTGATTAGCCTGGTTAATTTAAAACATTATCTATTTTTACCATAATACCTCAGTAAGTTGTTAAACAGCAACAAGTTATTTATCATTTATTTTTATTAACTTGTTTTAGTTGATATTAAAATATATAAAAGTCATAAATTGTGAAAAAAAGAATAAAGCTCAAAATGATTTGACTCATCATCACTGGACTCATGCTGAAAGAAAATTATGAAATGTCAAGATATTGACAGGTACAAACGTCCTAGCCAAAGCAAAGGTTTTTCTATTATCTGTGACATGACACAGGGAATGTAGTTGATGTATTCGCTTTCATTTGTCTTCCTAAATGTCTGACAAAATAAGTGTCTCAAACTCTTGTGGCAAAGTTATCCAAATGGTACTCCACATGCATCTTCAGTGTCATCTCATAGATACCACCGCTCACAAGCATTTATATTTACCTTGCATTTATGCATTTGACAGATGCTTTTATCCAAAGCAACATACAGTGCATTACAAGGTGCACAATATTTATCAGTGTGTGCGTTCCCTTGGTTTGAATGCTTTTCCAATGAGCTATACAGGATAAGAAATCTTACATTAATGGTGCCATAGAATGTAAAACTATTTACCTAGGCATACATGAATATTAAGAGTTCTGTACATGGTAATGACATATCGTAAGCTCCAAAAACATTTTCCCCTTATGTAAACATCATGCAGGGAAAAGACCTGCCAACCGGCCAATCTCAAGTCAACATAAAACCGACTGTGATGTTACAGTCGAGATGTATGCCCCAACATTAAATTGCATATTCAATTAATTACAATGTTCTGACTGCTCAGTTAGCGTTATATGCTAGTTAATACTATATATGATTATCAGTCATTAGACCTCTTACGTCATTTCAGTTGCCTTGAGTACCTACCGAGTACTGTCTATAGCTAGCTTGCTACGATTTACAGCATATTTTCCGCCACATATCTTATTTTCTTGTTTTTAGTTTGTATATTCTATGCATTAGATTCATATAGCCATAAATATGATGCTTTACATGTCATGTCATAGAAAAGTGAGCCCATATGTCTCGTGTCTTAGTCATCTTCACTGTTAATTTTTAATCAAAAACAGCTAACATGAAGCGCAGCTCCACAGTCTGACGCAACTCTGCGACGCTATTTCATTTTTATACAGCCTGGTATTTTTGCACCTTGATGGTGCTTCTTATCACCTTTTCCAAAACACTCTCAACACAAAAAAAAGTCATCTGCAGACGACGATCCACAATGGAAATTATATCTAACATCTGGAGAGGTTTCTCAGTGGCTCTGTGAGAGGCTAGCCGGCCCGCTATGCTACCAAAACAAAACATTCGGGTGTGCAGACTGTGCGCAAGTACATTTTACTAACGTAAGTTGAATCCTTGTAATCGTTTCATGATTGGTTACTACCCCCATCAATCAAAACTTTGCTGGATAGGCAATGGCTGGCTTCATTTTGGCTTTTTTTAGTCAAAAGCAAAGGTGCGCAAAATGACACCTCGCTTACCCAATGTGCGCTTCCAGGACATTTTAAGTTCTCAAACCTTATCTGATTGGACAAAAGAGAAAAGTAATGCAGAATATTTATCAGGACAGTTTAACGAAGCATAAAGAGATGCATTTTCAATGATCGTGAAACATGATCGTAAGCACGCATTAAAACAAATTAGGACCTTGCAGGATTTTTCCTTCTTTTTTCGTTGTTTTGTAATAAAATGTGGGATGCATTTTGAAGAGTGGACCCTTACGTTGCAATGTACGCTGACGTTTTTTGGATATGTCAGAAATACTCACAACCATATGGAAAGATATGTGAGTACCAACATTTATATTAATGTGTGGTCTGACTGCATTTCATTTAATCTTTTTCACTCCAGTGTATTGATGGCAAAAAAACAAGCTTAGATCATTAATTGAGTGTTTAGCTTTCATATAATGAAAAGTTTATGATTGAATATTTGATGTAAAACAAAGTACAGAAGCACATAGACTGACGTATCGATCTTGCCGAATCAGGTACTCAAGATGGCGGAAGACGAGTTTGAGAAGTGAGTGACGTACACGGTTGACGTCATCTGATATTCATGTATATGCTAACGTTTAGGCTAAAGTTCTACTATTGAAGTTACAGTCATGTTTTGCAGATCCATACTGAAAAAAAAACCATATCACTCAGAAACGTCCATTAACAATCTCCAAATAATTGATTATTCTTCAAATTCTGTATCTTTGTCTGATACAGACTCAAACATAAGATCTGTTTACACACATACACACAGAGAGCTATTGAAATGAGC
The DNA here is from genome assembly GCF_030506205.2 of Paramisgurnus dabryanus. NCBI lineage: Eukaryota > Metazoa > Chordata > Actinopteri > Cypriniformes > Cobitidae > Paramisgurnus > Paramisgurnus dabryanus. The sequence goes on along the minus strand of NC_133337.1, from coordinate 41,798,341 downwards.
TGCTCTGAAAAACAGCCAATCAGAGCAGAGCTCAACCTTATTATTCATGACCTTTCCACTAGGATAATAATAGACATTTTCATTCTAAAGACAAATTCTAGGGTTGTAAATGGACATGTAAAACTCTTTCTGGGTAATTTTTGCACTTAAAGTTACATCCCTTCCATCTATCAGAAAACAATTTAACAGAGTATTTAATTCTTTGGCACCTTAAAGTTTGTACATAAACTTAGTGTGAAAATCTCCACTGTATGGATGAATGTGAAGAGATTGGAGGTCATCTTCCCAGTGCATCATTGAAGTAAATCTCATTGCATTGCCTGCAAATAACCAATAGGAAATGCTATATTTTGCCGGTGTGGAGCAACCTCATTATTTCAACCGTGAAAATAAAACATCTCTCCACTGAATATAAGCTGAATATTTCATGAATGCGACGCTAAGGCCAGTGGAGACTGTTGTTTACTGATAACCCTCCACTACCGCTCACAAACTCTCCCGCTCTCTCTCCCCCTGTGTAAAGCATTTGATCCAATAAACAGTTTTCTTTTGTCACCTCTCAAATCTCAAGTTTAAGTGTTTGTTTGTCATAAGTTTTAAATCAAGCCTCAAACTCATTTTTAGATACACAAAATAACCCAGCATTTTGGTGAAAAAGGGATAAACCTAATCTGCTGGGTTGTAATTCAACCTATGCTGGAGAGAGAGAGAGACCCATGTGTAAACTTAATACTTTTAAGTCGATTATTTATTAAATTGCTGATTGTGTTTTCAGCAGCATGAACACTGTAGCCAGATCTTAACCACTGGGAAATCTGAAGAATCTGGTTGTGGGTATTGAAACCCGGGGCTGGTTTACCGGAGTGTGTTCACACTGTCGGTGGTGCAGCGTTCTTTAGTGTCATGCCGTGTGATCGAAGCGACTCACTCGTGGGGAAAAGTCAACAGCCCTTCTCCATCAGTGTCACCTCGGAGAAACACAGCTATAAATAAACACGGGACCGCAGACAGTGTTCTGGCAAACTGTTTTATGGAGGAGTAAACTCCATTATGGCTCCACGGGACATCCATACTTTCTGGCTTCATTCCAAGCATGCGTCCTATCCATTATTGAAACTGCAGGTGACTCACAATGCAGGAGAACATAGAGAAAGCCAGCGGCTGGATAATGGTAAGGAGATCACTAACCATACATTGACTTTAAGGGTTGAGACATGCAGAAAACATCTGACAGTGTATTTCTGTGAGGAATGATCATGGATGATGAAAAGGCTCCTTTTAAAAAGTGCCCAATAGTAAATGTGACATCTGTGTTGTTTCTTCAAAACCCTGAACCTCCATACCCACGTCCAAAAAAGTCAGAAGCATTTCTAATTGGATGCATTGTATTATAACCTATGTACAAAAAGGCAAACTGCTCCCCTGAATGCCTTTCCCATGGCTGTCACAGATAGAGGTGTGATTTCTCACAACACTTATTTCACTGATGCCTGGCAGGTGGTAAGAACATTTATGAATACATTAATGCAAAGCCTTTAATTACAGTGAACTCCTAAAATTAGGTCCTTAATGGGATTAAATCACAGTGATGGCATAGAAGAATCATTTTGGGTCCCCAAAACAACCTTTTAGTTATAGGCAAAATCAGTGGCGTAGCAAGTGAGTCCCGTGTCCATATGCAAAAAAAATGTACGGGCCCCCTTAAGCCAAAGCCCCCCCAACCTTGCCCGTTGCCACGGTTAACTGTGGCGAGGTCTGTTAACATCATATAGTTTTAATAAGGTAGTCAAATATTTTTACTTTACTTTTTTACTTTAAAGGGTAGATTTAAATAAAGAAAAACAAAATGTTTTGGGTTGTTTTTGACTCATGACTCCGCCTTCTCTTTTCTCTTTGAGGCCCCACTTTTATGTTTATTTTTGTCCATCCTTAATGTTCATGTAGATAGCTGCTATAGTAACCTCTCACACTGTGTTTTCTTTTTTTTGGCACGGCGATGCGTCATGTAAAAAAATATGGCGTAGTAGTCTATGGCAGCCGCGGAGTGCAAAAAATAATAATAAACGCAAACAAGAAATGACGTAGAAATTAGACATTACGGAGCAATAAGAAATCACTACACATGATATGCATACAAAAATATATTTATTGCTGCCAAAAAAAAATTAATAAAAAAATGTTTTAATTAAAAGCTGGGGCGGGCCAAGGGCCGGGCCCCCTATTGGCCCGGGCCCATTTGCACATGCATACCCTGCATGCCCAGACGCTACGCCACTGGGCAAAATATGTTATTTTCACAGCTAGAGGACGCTAAACAACAACGGCTGCAGCTTGATGCTGCTGTGAAAGAGCATGGAATGATGGGAGTTGTAGTCTTCACCTTCACTGTCAATAGGAATCGATCTGACAGGACTCACAAATCATGTTCATGGATGACAGTATGATGAAATAAAGTTATATAACCGTTAGATTATAATGCTAGCTCACAGTGTGGGTAGCAGTGCAGCAGTGTACTAAATGTTACTACTTCCGCAAACGTACGCATTCTGCTTTGACATTGACGTATGACATCAAAGTATCGTAAGGATCACTGAATAAGCCGATCGGTCTGCACAGTGCCACATAATGTCAAATACACATATGATTTTAATGGCAGCAAAAGCGGAAACCGCGGATAACCCAAACATGAAAAGTTACTATATAGAGAGGGGCGGATCACTTTTAAAAAACATTCTCCAGATTTAAACATTGTTTAAAACATGTGGGTTAATGCAAGTGCATGTGAATAAAATATGTAATACTGTGCTAGTAGTTTTTGATGCAAAGGTTTTGAAAAGATCAGTGTCTTAGCCTGTAGAATCTTTTCCCACCTTTTTTGCAACAGAAAGACTCTGTGGATGTCCAAGTTTCTTTATGAAAATGTAGGAAACTTTATTTTTAAGAGTGTACAGCCCAAGAGAAATTATATAAGAAGGTTCTCACTGCAAGGACCTTCATCATGGCTGTACATTCAGTAACTAACTTAATTTGTAGTGACCTTAAAATGAGACATTGCGCACTTTAAAAGGCATTTACATAGAAGTCTTAAAGGAAAACATCACAGTTTTTCAATATTTCACTATGTTCTTACCTCAACCTATCTTTTTTCAATGCGTGCACTTAATCTTTGTAAAGCTCGTCATGAATGTGTTAGCATTTAGCCTAGCCCCATTCATTACTTAGGATACAAACCGGGATCTGACCGAGTAAGGTCATGTCAAAGATTGAAATCAATGTGAAACTTAAACTTTGATGATCCTAATCGTAACATTAGATTATAAGAGTTTTGCCTAAATTTCACAGACAGGGTTACATATGAAAAGTTTGGTTCCAAAATTTTTAAGCCAAAATCAGTATTGTATTTGGTCAGTATTAAAAAGTAAATTAAAAATTTTACACAAAATCCAATATCCGCCGTGTTATTCTGTAATTTTTCTCAAATTTTCCCCAAAACGTGACAAACGCCAGTCCTCCTTCTCTGCACAATGCAATAAATCCGGTCAACAAATCACAGCGCACTATTCCACGCATTGTAAACAATAATGGCGGCGTGTTAAATTCACACAGAATCCTAGTTTTCCTCATTTACTTTGTACTTCGTGATTAACAAACAAACAAAAACAAAATAATACTTTTGATAAACCTGTGGTGGTTTTCTGTAGCAGGGAAGAAACATAAGCCATCAAAATCGTATTTACGCCAGAGGAACTCGGGCAAAGGACAAATGCTGTCTGTTGCTTGTTCTCACAAAACAGCATCAAACTTCTGTCATGCCAACACATTGACCCCAGAGGATCTTATGATAAATGTTCCATTATTTTACTCGAAGTCAACAAAAATCAAGCAGAACCAAAACATTTTACAGCTGATCGCTGTCAAAAAAGTTCAGCGACGACATCTCAAGGATGACAGTGTTCTTAACTCTTTCCCCGCCATTGACGAGATATCTCGTCAATTAAGAGAAAACGCTTCCCTGCCAATGACGAGATTTTCCGTCTTTCCGCAATACCGCTATTATTCCGCAACTTTTTAAAACCGGAAGTATTGCCCTATGGCAAGCTGCTGCATGTCCGTGTCTGTTTTAAAGATCGCTCTGAATGGGATCTCTATGAAAAGTCCGTCACAAAAATGGAATTATCTCTACTTTTTGCTCAAAATGTGGTGTTTTTGCAGAAACCTACCCATATTCAAAAGCTGATTGCAAAAGAACCACTAAAGGTAAGATGAAACGTTTTTTTTTTTGTTTGAAAGCAGAGGGTCTGTTCTTTCATTTGGTATATTGTATGCTTATATATTTAAAGAAGAACATTTTCTGGAAGGCATTAAACTTTGGTGAAAATCATGAAAAACGCTGGCGCTGGCTGGCAACTTTTTTTAAAACGCTGGCGGTGAAAGAGTTAATATGACAAAGTAAGTGTTTTGATTAATGCCATTAATGTTTATTTTTTCAATCAGTGTATACCACTAGTCAACTAAATAAATATAAATAGCAAAGATGAATGCACATTTTTATATTGGTTCAATAGATTTATTGCATTTTGAAAAAAAAGTGTTATGGATTTATTGCATTTTGCGGAAAACGTTTTTCAGTCAATCAATCAGTAATACATCTTTAAAAATCAAATTATGGATTTGAATTTTTAATGTTATTATAACCTAAAGATGCTGTGTGAGAGTTTGTAACTTTATTGGTATAGATAACACGTTTTTACCCAAACTAGTCAAAATGGATTTATTGCGTTTTGGAACCAAACTCTTCATATATAGTTACATGCATTATAGACCGTTTCAGCGGTAACAACATAAACAAGCCGCTGTCGCGGTCCGGACGTAACTTCATGTAAACTCAGCTAATAATAAATAACAACAAATTCTTTAAACATAGTTTTTTTATATAACAAGCAAACAAAACAACACATAGATTACCTAGGAAACCAAAACATTTGTTATTTTCGACGAGGCATTTGTTCAAGAGATCAGTTTAGCAACCAGTCAGACCATTAAAAAAACGAAACCGGAAGTAAGGTTCGGATCCAGACGTGTATCACGTGCGTCCGATGAAATCATCTATATGACACCATTAAAGATGAATCCTCTTTGCAACAGTGGGATATAGTAAATGGTCGAAGTATCCGAAAATAAAGGACACTCGAGGCTCTGCGGTGATATTGTGAAGTCAGAAAGGAGATTATTAGAAGTGGCAGAATGTGTGACTGAGAGGTGTGGCGCAGAGGGGTAATCACACCTCAAAAAAACACTAAGAATAAACGCTTCAGGATGACACTGAGCTACAGGAGAAGAGGAGGGCAAAGAAATCAAAGAGAGAAACCTGAGATCATACAGGCTTCAGAGGGATCAGGTGCACAGCTGTTGTGATAAAGCATCTGAATCGATATTGATCCAAATGCAGACGGTACAAGAGGGAGTCTTGAAATGTAAACAACTTTCTTTAATTTGCCACCTTTTCCATTAATGTAACAGTGGAAATGACACTTGCAGAAAATCTATAGCATATGGCGTCAAACACGGTCTCGTTGTAAGGTATAATAGGAAATATTAAACAGGTGTTTTACAATTCTCCAACAAACCTATAGGAGACTAAAGAATATAAGGCAATTCACACAAATGTATCGTCCACCAGGCTAAAAAGCATAAATCTCATCGCTTAGAAACACTCTTTGGGGTGTACATCGCAGAAGCAAATGTAATTATTTGCGTGAGTAGGTTACATAAAAACTCAAGCCTCATTCAGACCGCCACAGAGTTTCTCATTGTGTGTCGTCCATCTCTTTCAATAAGGTTGTTTAAAGCTAACATAACACATGCTGTTTCTGCTGACCTCGTGTTAATCTTGACTACCTACAGAGTAGTATTGCAGCCGTCATATCTCAGAAGAGTCTTTAATTTGATCAGATTTATAAAAGACAGATCAGCGATTGTTTTTGGTAAAGCACATAATGCCGGAGGCATCCAGCAGGATGAGCGAGTCACGAGCAAGCAACACTCACAAAACATTATCCCATTATATCTGGATAAGTTATGATTCAGTTGGGACCGACTCATGCCCCGGTTGGGACTGACTCATGACCCTGTTGGGACCGACTCATGACCCGGTTGGGATCAACTCATGACCCGGTTGGCACCGACTCATGACCCTGTTAGGACCGACTCATGACCCTGTTGGGACCAACTCATGCCCTGTTGGGACCGACTCATGACCCTGTTGGGACCGACTCATGACCCTGTTGGGACCGACTCATGACCCTGTTGGCACCTACTCATGACCCGGTTGGGACCGCCCAATTTCAACAAAATTCAGTGTTAAACAAACACACATGCACAACTCCTCTAGTATCCCGGAAAAACAACCTATCTCCATTGTTTCCATAAGGCTGGCTTACTTGGAAAGTTGAAGGATTTCTTCTCCTTACATCCAAAAACACACTTCTTCTTTCGTGCCATTGTTGATTCTTGAACAATGCTAATTAGCGTCCTCGTTCTTGTTCTCACTCTGATTGATATGGGTTGCCCATAAAAGGAATATGGGGTCACTGATACGTAATGGGTACCCATGTTCGAAAAAAAAACTTTCCGAAACTTGTAGGAAAGACGAGATGTGGGTTTGGCCAGAAATACACATACGCTCAACTGCTTTAACACTTTGCATTTGTTTAGCGTGAGGATTATAACTCTTTAACTGTCTTAATAAGTCAGAAGGCATCAACCCTCCCCTCCCCAAGAGGCATTTCTAATTCTGTTTGTAATAATAAAAAAGACGAGTACCATTTATTGCAGCAACAAACGAGACACAGCTGACATGATCTCCAGTTCTTCACTCTCATTGTCGCTCCTGAAAGTCACTCAGGATTTGCTGTTGTTGTTGACGCTGTGCATGAAGATATCATGCAATGTTTTGAAAACAAAAAAGTTAAATCTAGAGCAAGGAAAATTATGCGAATATTCCCTTAGTTTTTGGTTTGCACACATTAATAAACTTCTCAATGTTGGTGCATCACTGGACACGCCCACTTCCTATCACCAACAGTCACTGACGCTTGTGTCTCCAAGCTTCAATTGAAATGAATGAGATTCATGTCACTTTGCCACCACTAGTCGTTGGCAGTCTGAATGGGGCTTCAATGCAAATAGATGCGATTGGCATGTCTCAAACAAGCCGAAGACGAAGTTGAAATTTTCAACTCAAGTGGAAAATTTGTTGTGCAAGTTATTTAGCAAAGAGCATGTCTGGTTTGACACATTCGGGTGTATCAAAATAAATGGAGGTAAAGCTGTCTACGGGCATGCCTCTGGATGGTGCTATGAACCAAAAAGCATTTGGCTTTCCGACATAATATAGACTTTCACAACAAGTACAGAGCAGCAATAGTATTTGTCTCCATAATTGAAAAAAATAAGAAAAGAAAGAAATGATGTTGATGATGGTGTGCGTGAAGATATCGTGCAATGTTTTATTCCTACCCTATGTCATGGCAAGTTGTGTTATAGTCACAAAATATTTTATTAATTTATTTGCATTATTGACACGATTTTCCGCTGTTTTTTGTGCCACTGGAGCACAAATGTCTTTATCATGTCATTTAATATTTTTTTCTCATTGTTTTTTCCTATTTTTAAATCATTGACACTTGAGTATTTTAGTTACATTGTTTGTCTTGGGAAAAAAAATTATTTTACATTACTAAAAAATGTTCACTACATTCTAAAGCATAGAATCATACTGTGTATTTCTTTTATATTGCATATTAATATTGATTTAATACCTAATTACATAAAAATTGTTTTTATTTTTATTGAGTAAAAGTACGAACGTACCTTTTACTTAAGTAAAAGTAAAAAAATACTAGATGTTTAATGTACTTCAATATTAAATATAAACCAAAAACTTTAAATTATGGAATGTAGTGGAGTAAAAAATATGATAATATAATTTGGAATGTATGTTTTCCAAAGCAAAGCAAAACACTGATAAAATATGAATACTTAAAAATGTACTTTTATGTGGAAAGTAGAAATACTTAAGTAGTGTCCCCTTCTGGTTGTGTTCAGGGTTTTGCGTTAGGATGTAATTTTATGCATTGGTTTCTACATGTTTTTCTTCCGCTTTTAAAATTTTTCTAGTTTGAAGCTGGGGTTAGAGTTGGGGTTTGGGTTAAGATTCCACAGAAAGTGAATCTATCCCAAACCCCAAGCGGCAATGGTAAAAAATAGGGCAAAACAATGAGAAAACAATATAAAATGACACAATAAAGAAGGTCGTGCCACTGACACGAAAAAAAAAAAACATTCATGCTCCAGTGGCACGATAAAAGCGGAAAATCATGTCCATAACACAAATACATTAATAAAATATTTTGTGACAATAACACTAATTTTCGTGAGATTGGTTTGTTTATTTACATGAGTGAGGTGAACAAAAAAAAAATTAAATCCAGAGCGAGGAAAATTATGTGAATATTCGATTTGGGTTTGGTGTGTACACGACGTTAGAGTTTGTTTTAAATCCCCAATCTAGTGTAAAAGTAAAGTGGACTGTATGCAATAAAATATATATCTTCCCCAAGCAAGCAGAAATAAAAATAAACATCATTAAAAGAGGGTTATTGGGTGACGTTATAATGAGAGAAAAACAACAAACAAAAACTGAAACTAACCCAGACTTATTCTCAATATGAACTCAATAAAACACTCACTGGTGAAAAGCTATATAGCAAAAAAAGAAGTATATTATGAAAAAAGTAATAAAATCAGTGCCAGTTTCATGTGGTATTTGAGAAAAAAAACATTAGTCATGTAATATTCATGAGACAGTGAAGTAATACACTTGTTAGTGACTGCTGGTGGTTCTTGGCTTGCCAGGAGGCGAATTTGATCTCAGAGCCCCCCGGTAAAACCACAGCCCTAATAACACTGCAGTCGGTTCCTACAAGAGCTGTTTGTTTCAGCATTCATGAGATAAAAGTTCTGTTATTCGTTATAAAAATCCACAAAACATAATGACAAAATCAACACGCCTCTCTGGTGATGACTGATGTTACTGATGCGTCTTGTAATTCATATGAAGAACCAACTCCAATATCTGTTTAATCGCTAATGGCTTTCAATACTATCCCATGTCATCTGCTGTATCATTTCCTGTAAAGTTATTGCACACATTTCTGAAGAAAATATGCTGAGTGCAAAGTTGCCTTCCCAAACAGCATGTTATTGCATGGTGTGCATAAAAACCTTTCTTAAATGGTAATGGCAACCAAATACAACAGCAACTTTTAAAAATATATATTTTTAAATTGGCTGAAATATATTTTGGAATATGTTTATAAAATATATTTTACACAGATATGTTTTTTGACAATTTTTTATGTTTTGAAATATATTTTAAAAGTAAAAAAATAAAGTATTAAAAAATTACAAAAAGGAAGTCCAAGGAAATATATTCATGTCGTATTGGAAGAACATTTTTGTTTAGGTTATGAACCTGTAAACATTACAGTTTTAAAAAGGTTAAAATTAAATATATTTTTTACTTCAAAATATACTTGCATTCAAAATATTTTTATGTTTTTTTGCCATATGGGATGTTAAATTAGCCATTTATTTGCTTGCCCTTTAAATACATTTTGAAATATATGTTGATATACGAAGATACAAACTAAATACATTTGCAAATTCTAAAATATATTTAAATGAACATTACTTTCTACAAAATGTATTTAGTATAAATGTAAAATATATTTTTGGCCAGAGTAATGTTTTTTTTTTTTTTTTTTTGCTGTATGGGACAGAAACACACAAACTCAAAATCAAACATGATCTCACGGAAAGGCGTGTTATATTCACAAAAAAATGTATTAATTTATTTGTGTCCATGGCACGAAATCCAGCTTTTTTTCGTGCCTTGAGCACGAATGTCTTTTTTGTGTCACTTGCATACATTTCTATAAACAGTTTTTTGTGTGTCTGTGGCACGACTTTCTTTTTCGTGTTATGTTATGTTTCTTTTTTTCCTATTTTTAAATCATTGTCGCTTGGGTTTGTCTCATTGTCTCAGTCTCATTTTTAACAAATCCTAACTTAACAGTATATTCCTATACTTATATCTGAAATCTGCTGCAAAAATATCATTTTGGATTGCAGTTTATTATTGTTTTCCAACTAGGAGTAAACATTTGTTTTTACTCGTATCTGCTTGACCAATATCAGTACATGGTTTCATACACTGTCAGAAAATAATGGTCAAAATATGGTCCCCATGTGTCATCAAGGCAGTAAAATGTACACATTTGCACCTTAAAGAGTAACTAAACCCTAAACCAACTTTTTTTAGTTTATGATCTGTAAGAATTATGCTTTATTAGTGCTGTTCATTGATTTTAGTAAGTTTTTTGACATTTAGATATAAAGTGTTTCAATACTGCAATATAACGTCTGAGTGCTGCCCTCTTCAGGTTGAACGGTGGCTATTGCAGTTGAATTTTCCTATTGGATGTTGGGTCCAAAAAATGACTCGTGACGTAAGCAGTTTCAAGCTCACCACGCCCTTGTTACGATCTCACCACACACTTGGTACAAGCTTAGTTCGTCCCCTCTATCTCCGTTGGGATCTGCCCACTTTTCTTGCATTTTTCAAATATTGCCAGTGGGTGGAGTCAGGCTCTGACCAGGGGTTTAGTTACCCTTTAAGAGTTCATATAGAGTGCCTTTGGTATATTTTGGTACCTAATGTACATATATCAGCACTCCTAATATCTTAAACAATTAAAAATCCATGGGAGACCACAGACATAGGGACAGTGTCAAACGATTTTTAACATCATCACCTCAAAGTGCACACACTGATTGATTTGACCAAACGACGAGACAACAAAGGTGATGACTGTAGTAATATTGTCACTTTGAAATCATATCTCACAAGCATGAATTGAGAACAACAAATGTTGTGGTAGTTCTTGCATAACACATAATAAAAGCACTTGTGCTATTGCCATAGTTCAGGTACAAGTCGATTCTCTCTCAATAGTCCTCTTTCATGACATGTTTGTGGATGTCTTGTTTCAGCTAAGCATGCAACTTCCGATTGAACCTTGCATGCTTTCATTGGCAATTGGAGATGTCATGTCGAAGGCAGCGGTCTGGTATATGATACCACATACACACACTTACATTGATCCCTGTCACCCATGTAATTACATTAAATCTCTAGTTCAATCATCAATAATCCATGAAGTCTCCCTTGAAACAGATCTGCTCTCTTCAGCTGCTCTTTTAAGCCACAGAGATGCGTCATGGAGGAATTTTTTGGACCTCAAACAGTTACACGCTTTTATTATGCACTATAAATATTTGAGCACCCAATCAAACGCTTCACTGTTCAATGTGTTACTCCCCATTCCAATAAATCGTTTTACTATAACAGACTCTGTTATAGACCTCAGTTAGTTCAATGCTAATTAGACGACATTCAGTACTTTAATCAATATTAGAATGAATCATGAAGCTCTTAAATGAACACCAATGCCAATAGACTTCTATTTTAAATCAAAGTAGGCGACATGTCCCATGCAATAACTCTGACTTTAAATAAACCACAGCAGAAGAAATACAATCTTGAAGTGATATGGAGCACACGTGAATACATCAGATTTAATATTACCAGATGTGTAATAAGGTTTGTACGCTACATACTCAGCATCATGAGATTTCAAGTACATTTTAACTTTTTGTTGGCTTTGGAGAAAAGCTCTTTATGTTGTAAAGATGGTCTCAGCAGCAAAATAAATACATAAAAATGTGTTTTCTTAGACATGCAATGCTTTTATGAATTCATGTCACACTTTCACATAAGCAACGGTAAAAGGGAAAATGAATTTCACCCAGTTTTAACTTCAACTACACTAATCTAAAGGTACATTTTAGATCATTTGCCAATGATTAATATGTTGTTCATATCTCTCTAAATATTTCCAATTCTGTAAAAAAGGAGCGAAGGCAACGGCCCCTCGTGTGCCTTGTTACACCGAGATAAATTAAAGACCCGCAACTTAATGTCCCTTAAAATGAAAGCACTTCACGTGGTCGACTGCTGCTATAATTCTAGCTGACAATGCATTGGTCATTTAACAGACTGCGCTCTTTGAGTTTCTCGTCTCTGTGCGGCTCTCGCTGATTAATCAGACACTATTTGCATATGCGGAGCAAGCAAAGCAATCTGTCCCAGACAGTTATATAGTTGTAACTTAAATGGTGAAACACAGTCACTAATGAAACACCATTTGATCTCTTTTTTTAACAGTTAGAGATGAAGGCGCAGATGAGACTTACACGTAAGAAAGAAAAAAGGTGAGAAAAGTGCCCATGGAAGAGAAATTGAACTAAAATCTTTTTCATGATGTTACTGGACAAATGCATTTTTAATTTCACTCGAGCAGATTTTTTCAATATGATGTGGCAACAAACACAACACAGAAACTGTTAACTGCACTAAAGTTAACACATATTCTATACATTAGGCGGAAACCAGGTCATTGCTTCTCTTAAAGAGACAGTAACCTCCATTAACCTACTTAAGTCTGTGTCATTAATGTTACTCAAACAATCCAAGACAAAGAGAAAATCACTTCTGTAGCTCTAATAAAATAGAGATAGTGTTATTATTCATTTGATTTGATTTCTGTACCTAATGCAAATTGTAGCCCTTACTTAAATGTGCAACTTTGTTCTTTTTATAGATGTTTGTAATTTCTTTATTTTTTATAAAAAAAAAAAAAAATTGGTAGGAGGGGGGCCCCAAACAAATTCTGCTTAGGCCCCCCAAGAGGCTCAGGCCGACACTGCTCCTGCTGGCACCATTCATTTTATATTCGCTCCTGGCTGACCTTGGTTGCCAGCATGGTGGTGCAAACAGAATGGGTCACGTGATGTACAGACCTCTATACAGTACAGATTAATTGGCAACATAACTCTTATGATGAGAAAAATCAGGTATGCTTGCATACACCACTCTGTGCTGTCGAATCACATCCCGTTTTAAGTTTATTTAGATATATTTTCTATCTTTCATTTCATATTCCAATTCGCTTAGAAACTCACCGAGACTTACCTTTTAAGAGGACTCGGACCACTTTTCTGGTGCGCAGAGTTTCAGATGACAGCGTTCGCACTTATTCAAATGAACTGCACTAATAAAGCAATCACACCAGAGCTCATTATAATCGAACCAAACCTGTGAAGTGTGAACACACCCTTGGATAAATTTGAACTGACAGCCAAACTAAAATCGCCTGCAGTTGGTGCACTGATTGCTTCAAAATGAGAGCAAAATCCACAGCCATGTTCCAACATCAAAGGGAAAACCGGAAGCTGTTTGCAGCAAATAACAGAGCAACTGTCCCTGCTTTTAAAACTGAATGCATGAATCAACCACAACCTTTGCTGTCTACCATGTAATGTTCATCTACAGTCTATAATGGTTCAACATTTTCAAGAACATAAATGACACCATGGATGAGAAGATGCAAAAATGGATCATTGGACTATAGGTCGTCTCAGCTGACAAATGGATGTTCATTAAGCTGCAGACAGCTGCAAAAAAACAGGAAATTGAGTAAACAGAAGTCCTCTGAAACCATGTGTCATTTAATGGTGTTTCATAAGTGTTGCTAAAAACAGGACACGATGGCAGAGCAAAACAACAGATATGTACAGAAGACTGTGAACACACCAACACTCTGTGGTTATTTTCGGGCTTTCACACTCGTCTTAAAGGGGTCATATGATGTGATTTAATGATTTTTTTTTTTTACTTTAAAGTTCTTAAAGCTGTTTGTGCATAAAGAACTAAAAGTCTGTAAAGATTAAAGTCTTAAACCCAAAGAGATATTCTTTCCAAAAGTGAAGGCTCATCCACATATTTACGAGGATTTGCACAAAACACAGTTCAAATGTATATGCAAAGAAAGAAGGCGTAACTTTTATTTTCACTGTACTATTGTTGCCACCCCCATGTCGTGGAGACGCTGTGCTTCGGGAGCTGATATTCCAAATATGGTAAGGGGCGTAACATTTCCGTCACACGCTTGAGGTATTTGGCCAATCAAAACGCACTGAATAGCTGAGCACAACACTCTTTTCAAAATGATAAGCTTTGTAAAAATTGTCCGTAGAGGAGCAGCAATAATAATAATATACGGTAGGCCTATGTAGAAAACAATGGGTCTCATTCATCAAGCATGCGTACATACAAATTTGTGCATGAGATGTGCATACGGATGTTTTCACAAACAAATCGTGATTCAACAAAACTTTCGTATCAAAATTTCTTCCAAATGTTCGCAAAAAAAAAAAAAAAACTAAAACCACTCGAACCCCATAATCAAATACTAGGCTATAATTATAATGTTCATAATAATGCTGATAAAGAAAATGTACATGATAACATTTGATATTACAATATTTTCTGTATTATATATTATTATACATGATCTATATAATTATATACATAATACATTATTATAGCCTACTTATTTTTTCTACACATATAAAGCAGATGCACGTAATGACAAATCTTCACGCTTTCCTTCCTCACTTTTTAAATCTCTATAAGAAAGCGTCTGCTTAATGCCTAATGTAAACATCATGTAAATGTAATGAGAAGTCCAAACGTCAATCATTTAATCGTTTTATTTTAGATACAGATGCACATCTCTGTCATATTAATTCAATGTCATATTTTGTTAACGTTACTCCGGTCGGTGTATATCACTGGCTTCCTCCAGCAACAGCAAAACCTCCCAAATAAAAAATGCAAAGCAAAAATGGAACTTAACTGCTAATACACAATACACAAGACACAAATTGATCTTATATTCACCAATAGACCTGAAAGAATTGTAAAATCATTCAATATGTTAACAGGCTTATCGGACCACAATTTAACTCTTATAACTAGAAAGCTTACCAAAAAACGTTTTCATCCTTGTGTTAGAGAAAAGGAAGAAATTACTATAATTCCCAAAAGTAACTATCAAAATGTTATATCTGCAGCTAATCAAATTCACACACATAAAATTAAGCTCAAACAATACAAAAATACTGTCCCCTGGATAAATTCAGACATCATAAAACTCATGAAAGAACGAGACCAAGCCTTAAAAATAGCAAATAAAAATAAATCAACTCATGACAGAGGACGTTTTACCATGTTAAGAAATAAAGTAGTTAGATCATTAAGAAAAGCAAAGGCAGACTTCTTTCTTACTTTAATTGAAAAATCAAATGGAAATGCGAAAATAATATGGAACCAGATAAGAAAAATGACAGGGGATCGCCCAAAAGAAAATAACATTTTAGAAATTAAAATAAATAAACAACTAACAAACAATATTGCGGTTGTAGCAGAGGCATTCAATCACTACTTTATTGATTCTGTGGCTAATATAGCAAGCTGTTTTACACCTAAGAACACATATTCTCCTTCAATAGACACAAGTCAATCCGTTTTTAGTTTAAAAAACATTACAGAATCTGAGGTATTACAGACCATTAAATCACTTAGACTGTCTAGTTGTAAAGATATTTTTGGCATGGACACAGTAATGCTTAAGGAGCTTAGTACAACAGTCACACGTCCCATTACCAAAATTATCAATTTATCAATTTCACAAAATATGTTTCCAAGTATCTGGAAATCAGCTGTTGTTGTTTCCATTTTCAAAGGTGGAGACCCTCATTCCATGTTAAACTATAGACCCATCAGTATACTGCCTACTGTATCTAAGATTGTAGAGAAACTAATAGCAAAACAAATTATTAACCATTTAAATACCACACCCCATGCTCTCAACCCTATGCAATTTGGCTTTAGAGCCAATTATTCCACCGAAACTGCTACTTGCTTCTTTACTGAAAATATCAGATCATTGTTAGATCGAGGTGGGGTGGTTGGAGCAGTGTTCCTGGATCTCAAGAAGGCTTTCGACACTGTTAATCATAAAGTCTTGCTGACAAAATTGTGCCGTTTTAATTTTTCTTCAGATACTATTAAATGGATTGAGTCTTACCTGACTGATCGTTCCCAACAAGTCAGAGTCAAATCATTTATATCGGAGGCTCTCAGTCTATCTAGCGGTGTTCCTCAAGGATCAATTTTAGGACCTTTGTTGTTCTCACTCTATATAGATGACCTATCATCTGTCTGTCCAGATGTTTTTGTGCAGATGTATGCTGATGACACTGTAGTGTATGTTCATGGTAGCAGTATCTCTCAGGTAGCTGAGAAAATCACCAATTCTATGGCTAATATTACAGATTGGTTGAAACAGTCTTGCCTGCAATTGAATACATCAAAAACAGTAGCAATGTTTTTCACCAAGTCTAAGAATAATTTTAGTGCTGAGCCTGATGTTTTTGTGTCAGGGGAAAAGTTACAGATTGTGTCAGAGTACAAATATTTGGGGGTTTTAATCGATTCAAAGCTGTCTTTTAAATCACATGTAAAAAAGGTTTGTCATATGATCAAATTCAACCTCAGTAATTTTAGATATATTCGCCATCAAATGTCCACACAGGCAGCAAAAATGTACATGCACTCCATGATTCTTTCTCACATCTTTTACTGTTTCCCCATTTGGTCACTAGCTAGTGTTACAGTTCTGAAACCACTACAATCACTTTACAAACGTACTATAAAAATTCTGGATAAGAAACCAAATATTTTTCATTATTGTCAGAGCCGATCCTGACCTCTCTGGGGCCCTAAGCAAAATTCTGCTAAGGGGCCCTCCTACCTGACCCGGGCTGTGAGCCATGACCCGTGAGCTTTGCCACACATTCACACTTGACACCCCACTGCTCTCACTACAAACCTCCCTCCTTTAAAAAAAAGTTTGCTGCATCTGTCGGTCAAAGAGTAGAACAATACAAATTTGAATGAGGTATTAACAAATCTTTATTGAACGAAATATTTTAAATAGAATTTTGAGTTATATATTATCAATTGAATTTAAATTGAATATTAACATTATCTTAAATTAGCAGAAAATAATCAAATATAACCAAATAATTTAAAGAAATAGAACACAGCTTTGGATTTTGGGATTAACTTTGTTCCCTCTACAGTCTGGGCATTTTCAGCATTGTGGACACCAGTCTATTTGGACTGTCTGGAAGAACCTGAAAAAGTATGTCACATAGTTAGTTATGCAGTCATTTACACAAATGCTCTTTGGTCATACAATCTTACTACACTTGTAAATGTAGTATGTAAGTGTGTAAACATTAAAATGTTTGAATTAAAAATCTTACCATCAAAATATTCCTTTTCTGCACTTTCTTGAGGCAAAATCATCAATGACAGCATCATATGAAATGTGTTTTCCCACTTCATGATTTATGCTCATGATGGCCAGTCCACTTAAACGTTCCTGTGACATGGAAGACCTCAGGTAGCTTTTGATGAGCTTTAGTTTTGAAAAGCTCCTCTCTGATGATGCAACTGTTACTGGTAGTGTGACTGCAATTCTCAGGGCTATCCAAAGGTTAGGATAGATTTCCTCCAGGTGTTTCTCACAGAGAAAGGAAAGGAGCTCCAAGGCAGTCATTTTATCTGATGGCAGATCAGGTAAATTCTGAATCTCGTGTGCCAGATCCATTCCACTGATGTCACAGTCATCTCTGAAGGTTAGAGTGTTTTGAACTTCCATGCAATGAGCCTCTAAAGATTCACTGGACATCTGAGAGGCAGTGCTGAAGTTCAGCAGCACTCCATATTTGGTTTTCACCTGGTTGAGTGTTTGAAATCTCTCATCCATGGACGTCACAGCAGAGTCAACCACAATGTTGAAAAAATTTACTTCAAGGTTTTTCAATGCATCAGTCACTGGTTCATCAGGAGCCTCGTAGCTAAAATGCCTCTTGCTGTTTCTCAGTCTCTTCTCTTTCAGAATAGCCTCAACATTCATTTCTTCACAAATGCTTTTGGCTTTTGTCTGGGCCTCAGAGAATCCAGTTTCCCGGTATGTAGTGAGGGAGGCCTTTGCATTTGAGATTAAATTCACTGCAATATCTAGCTGCATTGAGGCTGATTGGAGGAGCTTGTTAACCTTGTTTGTAATTGTCAATATCTCACACCATACAACACAGCAAATCAAGAAGCGGTAAGACCCAACTTCCTCTGCAAGTGCTTGTGCCTCCACTTTGGCCACAGGATCATTGATTGTCTGTCTTACTTCTAGTAATGCCTCCCGAACCTCAGAAGCCTGATGCCTGATAGCATGAACACTTTGGAGCCTACTCTCCCATCTAGTGTCACTCCATGACTTCACGGTTATGTTTACATGATTCTTTAAAACACTCCATCTTTGTGTGCCAGCTGAAAAGAATGTGAAAAGCTTTTGCACATTCCCAAAAAACCCAACTGCATCTTTTGAAGATTTGGCAGCATCTGCAATGACAAGGTTAAGGGTATGTGCTCCACATGGGACGAACACGGCTCTGGGATTTTTTTTAAGCAGTCTGGCTTGTACTCCTTGGTGCTTGCCCTTCATGTTGGCCCCATTATCGAAAGATTGCCCTCTGCAATCATCAAATGGAATCTTTAGCTCATTCAGTTTATCTAAAATGACAGTGGACAGATTCAAACCTGTTGTAACCTCAACATTCACAAAGCCGAGGAAGTGCTCTTTGATCTCTGGCTTTCCCTTTAAAGCCACACTTCTTAGAATAATGGACATTTGCTCCTGGTGACTAATGTCAGGTGTACAGTCCAAGATAATGGAGAAGTACTTTGAGTCTTTTATTTGAGTAACTATTTCTTCCAGAATCTTGGAACTTATAATCTGTATGAGCTCATTCTGTGTGTGCTGTCCAATGTAATGAGCATGTGTCCCTCCATCTTTAATTCTGTTGAGATGATTTTCCATAACAGGGTCAAATTTTGCCAGTAATTCAACCTCTTTTAAGAAGTTTCCATTATCTGGTTGGAAGAGTTTGTCCGATGAACCCCTGAATGCTAGGTTTCTTTCAGCCAGAGACTGTGTGATACTTATTAAACGTGTAAGAACATCCCGCCATCTTTTTCTTTCTGCTTCGAAAATTGTCATTTGTATATGGTCAAGAGTCTGTCCCTGACTTAGGCGCAGATCAAGTTCTCTCCACTTAATCATGTTGTCTGTGTGTTCAGAACTACCCTCATGATGTTTCAGAATGGCATTGATGTTTGACCAGTCATTTACACCTTCCTTTATTATTTTGTAGTCTTTTGTAGAAAAGAGCTTACAGCAAAAACAATACACAGCATTGTTTTTGATAGAGTATGAAAGCCAGCTCCTGGGAATCTTTTCCCCATTTGACAGATGTCTCTGTAATAAGCCTGAATGGAACCCTCTTCTAGATTTGTCTTTAGGGTAAGAAAAATCCATTCCTGGTTTGAATGGACCCCTGCGCACTAACTCAGTCCTCATTAAGTCTGTTAAGTGTGGGGGCCAAACTGCTGGATCATTTGGTGGAGCAGCAACTGTTCTAATAGGGTCTGAGCTGCTTGTATCTGATGCTGGCTGCACATCTCTGGTTGTTCTAGTACTGACTGAAGCTGCCTGTACTTCACCAGGGTCTGTATTAGCACTCGCTGAAGAGGTCTGCCCTGGGTCTGTGTTAATATTTGTTGAAGCTGGCTGTACTAGGTCTATTCTAGTACTGCACGAAGATGTCTGTATTGAGTCTGTGCTAGTATTTGGTGAAGCTGGCTGTACTTGGTCTATCCTAGTACTGCATGAAGATGGCTGTATTGAGTCTGTGCTAGTATTTGGTGAAGCTGGCTGTACTGGGTTTGTGCTAGTACTCGCTGAGGCTGGAAGTGAATGAACTGAGCCTGTGCTTGTACTGGCTGTTGATCCAGCATCTCCTCTACTAACAAACTTGAGCATAGCACCTGTAAGTTATAGATAACTACTATTATTCATTGTATTAGCTGCATTAGGCCCCACTTAAACTGCCTCCCTCAGATTCCTCTTTATCCATTTTCAAATATAAAATACTATTTATAATATGACTTGGCATTTGCAATATTCAACTAGTGAATATGCAATAGCAGATATCAGGAATTAAGTTTTTACTAGTGTAAAATGTTATTCCTGATATTAAAAATATGGTTACTAATATAAATCACACTCTTTATATTTATATTTTAAGTAGTTAAAACTGAATTCTTGATATAAAAAATCCATATCATGTGAATGTATAAAAGCTCAAATGGCTTGCCATACTGTATAACTGTTAATAGTATGCATAAGAGCAATACTTGATCCCTGATGGTTATTATTTACTGAGGGATGTGCATTCATATTGACCTTATCATTAACCCATTCCAATGTGAATCCATTGGTTTCCATATTGGATTAACGTTGTCATTTAGGAGTGGTATCACGCTATTTATTTTATGGTCCACACACAGATGTTGCTGCTGGAAAGCGCGCGCGTCATCGCGTGCACGATCGGACGCGCATATGAACGCAAATTCACGCGCGGCGCGGTTATCGAGCTGCCGTTTATAAACACCGTTGCCCTTAGGCGTTTATTCACGCGAATATTCACGCAATAAATTGTTGTGTGACAGACAGGCTAAGAGATGCACTGGAAACACTACACAGCTAATTTAGCAAGTCAGGTAGAGAGAGACTGAATCACATCACATCAACTTAACTTTACTGTTTGCTCTTGCTGACACATGACATCAAACTTAAAGAGAACACAAGTTTACCTGATTGCTGTTCTCGCATTTCACTCTCATTTTGTTTCCTTTTTCTTTTTTCGTGGCCAGATGGATAGCTCCGCTTCATATTGTCATCCAGTGTAAACAGAAACACGCGCTGTAAAATGATGCAGGGGGAGGCGGGGCCTTACATAATTTGCGGGGCCCTACGCACCCTGCGTAGTAAGCCTATAGGGCCGATCGGCTCTGATTATTGTCCAATACTAGAAAAATATAGACTACTCAGTTGGGAAAACATGGTAAAATTTTCAAATCTATGTCTGGCTTATAAAATTATTCATGGTTTATCTTCCCCTCCACTCCATCAGTTTATCAACATCAGAATAGCTGATTATAGTAGAACCAGAGGTGCAGTGAGGGGGGATTGTATCATTCCCCTTAGGAAAAGTGTGTTTGGTCAAACAGCTTTTTCTTTTCGAGCTGCTATTGAATGGAATCTTACTCCTATATACATCAGAAACATGAACACGTACACAACATTTAAGATCCAGTTAAAGAACTGGTTACTTAATAACCAGAGCTGTCAACATTAGCTTACTTCACTTTATGACCTTTTCTTGTTGCCCCCTGACGGTTTCTTGCTTGTGTGTGTGTATATGTTCATGTATTTGGCTAATGTTTGTTTGATTGTTGATTGTGTTTTTAATGAACATTATTAGTTTAACAGTATTTTTAGTAAATATACTGAAGTTGTTTTATTGTTTTATTGTTATTTAAATATGTACTTTTATCATTTTTTGTTTGTTTTGTTTTTAGGGTGACTATTACCATCTGCCTAGGGACTACAGGTGAAAAATAGCCATTTGGCTAACCCTGGCATATTGGCTTAAATGTCTATTAATATGCACTGTCCCTGTAATAAATAAAAAAAAAAAAAAAAAATAAAATAAATAAGATCATGGATTTCTTTTCGAGCTCTTTTGCTTCTATGACAAACTGCTGTAAAAATTTCTATGGACCAGGGATACGCTGCGGAAAACCTTTATATGGAGCTGGTTTGTACCGAGCCCCTATAGGTGACATTGGAGTAAAAAAATAGAAAGTTTAGTTTCATGTGCTCAAGTGAAACTTTCATGTGCTCACGCGAAATCTTCATTTGCAATAAAAAAAAAAAACGATACTTTCACATGCGCACGCAAAACTAAACTCGATAGTTTTACATGCACACGCGAAAGTTTCACTTTATTTAATTTTTGCTTCATGTCCCCTTAGGGGCTCCGTAGGTTTGGGCGTGTTTTACGCAAATTACCAACCTCGTGCACGCGGCCGCTCATGTAGAACACTACAAATTCAAATTAGGCGGAAAGTTGTTGTGAGAAGTTCAAGTATGCATATACTGTAAACAGAGGCGTCATGCCCATTCAAACTGAGGGGGCACCTGCCCCCTTGGTTTTTTTGAGCCAATGGATTTTGCATCCAACCTCTAAATCAAATAAGCGTCCATTAATCTGTTATTTGACTTTTAATCTGTTAATATGCACAATATTATACATTCTGTGC
Source organism: Paramisgurnus dabryanus (assembly GCF_030506205.2). Taxonomy (NCBI): domain Eukaryota; kingdom Metazoa; phylum Chordata; class Actinopteri; order Cypriniformes; family Cobitidae; genus Paramisgurnus; species Paramisgurnus dabryanus. Next base: position 41,776,020 of record NC_133337.1, on the reverse strand, counting down.
TGCATCCTTGTCACTTTTCGGAGATTTTCGCCGTTTTGATCGTGTTTTGATCATGTTACATTACTTTTATTCTGGCGGCAGCTGGCGCTGCAGTTAGAGCGCAGCCGCAGACGTCATCAGTGTCTGGGCGCGCTCACGAGCTCTCTGCTGTTGCTGGCTTGCTGCTGCATTTGGCTATCTGAGGAATTAAAACGTGTTAGAAACGCTCACAACATTTCCAAACCCCAGTACGGTAATGTGCAGTTAACCTTCTCTGTGTAGAAAATGTATGGTTTTAAATGTGACCGTCTCAACGTTATATTAGTAGAGATTCATCTTCTTGGCACAACGCCAAAGTTCGCCAAAGTTCACGCGGGCGTGGAATCTCACATGCTCACATGAGGTAAAATTTAATGCAAAAATCCGTTCCTCTAATAATTGTATCTAAACATATTTTTTAAAATCATTATTGAACATTAAAATCAATCACGTGGCTATAGCTGATGTCATTTTCGTTGTTTATATACTTTATGGATTTAAAATTACATAAATTTTATATGATAATGTAGTTGTTGTGCAAAATGCATTAATGACACAATTAAACAAGCCATTAATACTTAAATAAAACATGCCGTTTCAGATGTGAATATGATGCAAATGTGTCATTATTCCGATTGAATAGTATTTGATATGAAAGTTAGTCATCACTTTTATTTTGGAGGTTTTTGCATGAAAGCAGGGGTTTTCAGATTGTTAGAAATGTAAGTGCCATGGAAAAGACTGAAAGCTCTATAATATTTCGTTTGATGTCTGTGTATACGCAAATTTCTGGGAGCTGTTGACACTGTGCCCCCTTAAAAAAAATTGGTGCATGACGCCCCTGACTGTAAATGTGAAAAACGTATGCAATTATTAATGATGAGTAATGCAACCCATTGTGTTTTTTACTTTAAACACGTAAACACATTGCATTACACCACATACACAAAAATATGTAATTTTTTAACAACGTCATATGACCTCTTTTCACAGGATTATTTATACATTATTGTTTTTCTGTGATTTAGTCAAATAGAAAAATTGTCTGAGCCACAATCACTACAGACTCTGGCTCTAAATGACGTCGCCAGCGCAAACAGTCAACGGCTATTTTTGGGAGAATTTTTCTTAATTTTTCTACAATGGAAGTCCACAGAGATGTGTCGTCTCTTTGTTTTACAGTTTATTAACCAATATTAAATTGCCTTATTAACTATTCATGTGGTTCTAGTCTACAAACCTAATGCAACACGTCATAATTTCTATACATGGACAAGCAATGAATTATGCAGGTGAAGTAAATTAAATTGTAATTCATAAAATAAACATTCTAGATATCATCAAATAATCCAAATCATGCAAAAAAATTATATTAACTAAGGGTTTGAAAATGCACAGAATAAAAGCATATACCCGATTATCCAGAACAAATGATTAACCCAGAATAAAGTTACAGGTAAACAGTGTAAAACATTTAACAAAACATTTATTCATAACTCTGGAATCAGAATAGTTCAAGTATAAAAGTTTATTTTAATTTTAAATTTACGGAGAAGTTTCAATTCTCAAAAGATTTAAGATTAAATTCATCTACCGTATAAACAGTTTCATTGAAAACACATTTTAATTGCCACAAGTGAAAGCTTGAGGGATTTTGAGCATTTCTGACATGAACTTTTAATAAAAGCAACCGCTCTTTTAGTAAAAAAAAATAAAAATAAAACATTGTGTGGCTGCCTTATAATTTTTTTACAGAAAATATTTTACCAAATTCATTTCTTATTAGAAAATCCACATGCATTTTTTAGAGAAACGGTGCTGTTTCCTCACAGGTCCTCTGCTCACTAAAATGTTTGTTCCTGCAGTCATTTGTGTTAATACGCCTGTGAATCACATATTGAGTTTTGAGAAACAAGTGTTAAATGAAGGTTTCATACAGATAAGCAGAACACACACAGCCTGATAATCTTACAGAGAAAAACATTGATTTCCATTTAGAAACAAAAATCAGCTTGTTTTTAAACGCCGTTATCTACATGCTGGTGTGAGGTTACAAGGTCTTGAGCTTTGCTCGATAGCTTAGCTGGGGTCTGTAACCACTAATCTGGCAGGGTGGCAAATTACTTCCCGACTCCTGAAATATTCCCCAATTCCCCAATTAGAGCTTCGTGTCACCTTTCTCATTTGTCAGTGCCTCATTTTGTCTGAGTTCCTCACTCTCTAGCTCGAGATGTGCCACTTTCTCTGACTAATTAATCAAATCTTGGCTCATTTACAGGTGGAGAGGAAAACTAATCTTCTGTCAATAGGGAATGTGTATAAATGCTTATTCCATGAGCTGGAATAATTTATCATTTACAGGTGATTCACACACAACCATACGCTGCTGTCTCAAGAGGCTCATTAGGACCAAAACAAAGATCTCACCATTTATTTATATTTAATATTCACTAGGAATAATTTAAAGGGTATCAACAAGGGTAAACTGAAACACGTCCTTGAGAGAGAATTATGGAAAACAATTGTCTTTAGGACTAAACTGTTAAGTCATTCTCTCTTTAAAATAAATGATTTCTTTGTTCATCTGAATCAAATGTTTGTTTTCTTGTCGTATCATGTGGTGAATTGTTGCATTGTAAAAATCTAATTTTTCCTTTTTTAAATGTGTATATTTAAAGAGCACCAATGGTCCAATTCACAATTTTACATTTCCTTTGGTGTGTATTAGTATATCAACAATATGCTGAAGGTACAAAAAAGTAAACAATGATGCGAGTTATCGTCTCCACAGTAAATCTCTTTACTTGGACTACAACAAACACACGGATTGTAGGCAACAGTTTACTTCCCGGGATTGGTGATGTAGACGAGACCGACATTATCATAATTCATCCCGCTACGGACTCACAGCCTTTAAGTCAACTCCTGTTAGCATTGCCTTGTGAGCGGATATTTCAAACATGGTAAGAATCATCACATTGTCGGCTGACATCAGAGGTATTCAGGCCAATCATGGACACAGAGCTTTTCATATCTGTGCATTTCAGGAAGAGAGTGAAATCTGGAGCGACAAAATTTTACGGTATGTGGAAAATAATGTGTTTTTAAACCATAAACCACGCAAACACACTTTATACAAAATACACACAATAACATTGTTTTGTTTAGCAATAAAATATGTGCTCTTTAAGTAAAAGCTACTTATCATAATGTGACACAGACAACCAATCACTTTTTACAGTGTTTCCCGGTCTCAGGAGTTTTGGACCTCACTGTAGATCTTACCATGTCATTGATACCACATTTGTAATTCAAACCACTTCAAGATTTGTACGTGCAGCTCATCTCTTCAATGCCTGCAGTTATTTTTAGTTTTCCTCAGTTCAGAACTTCACACGCAATCTGGATTTACATGGAAGCCTCCCTCTGTGAAGCTCATCTCCTACAACATTCACCCCAAAACCATGACATGTCCTACATTCACTTGTATGAATTCAACCAAATGAACAGCATACAAACTGCATAACTTGGTAAAACATGGCTCCTCAGCACGATAAAGCCAACATTTCACCGTTGAGTACCCACTTGAATTTGGTTATGTGTCTTTTTGGACACACTTGTGAGATGTGTAATATTCCATCATACAAGTTAACGGTGAATACAAGGGGTTTGGATTATTTATTTATTTTTAGGCTTTGGTTCGGACGGCTATTAGAGGTCTTAAAAAAAGCAAAATTGCTTGCTGGGTTATTGCCCTGTTTTTTTTTTTTTTTTTTTTTTTTTTTTGAAATGTTTGTCGATCATGGCAAAAGATTCTGTGATTGAAAATTCACTGCATTCCCATTACTGCTTCCAAATACTCCCACTTGGGAGAAATTTCTAATTGGTCTTCCTGAACAGAATAAACACTGACATACATAAACATTAGATTGGTTCTTATTTTTCAACTTTTAAAAGTTCATGCTCTCACCCCACAATATTAATGAATTTTTAGAGGTTTCTCAAGACATTTGAAGATTAACACATTCACGTATTATGTGATACTCATGCTAGCTTGTATAATTGTTTAATAATACTTATGACAGCAATGGCATGTATATGACAGCACTTATTTTGACCGTTTTAGTTGTGATATGTCTTTCAAAGCAAGAAAGCTTCAATGTGAATGAAGAACAATAGACAATATACACTGAGACAATGCTAAAGCAACACGAAGCAAGTCCGCTATATGGTTACTCGGATCAAAAGAGACTTAAATAACTGGAACAAAGTTACCCTCCAAGAAGCAAGTTTTATGTGTGTTGTGCGTTTTTAAATGATACAGTTTTTGCAAAAATATCTGATTTTGGAAATATTCAAAGGCTTTAAGCAACCTGTAGATATTGTAGGAACAATTCAAAATTTTGCACAGTGTGTTTTTATTGATATCCTAACACATTTAGGGGAGAGAGTTGAACATTTAAAAAAAAATTAACCTATGGTAAGGACCACCCTTATAAACATGATTGTCATTTATTATCTAAACGCTTTCTCTTAACCTGCACAAACAAAGCTTGCTTATCTGGGTAACACCCACATCCAACACATCCAATTTTTTCTTTCACCCTCTTTCCATTCATTCTTCCATCTTTCCCCGCATTTGCCCTCACAGATGCACAAGAGTGAACATTCAATTAGATTATAAATGTAAGACGAAATAGGAGTGAAATGCATAGTGAGCCACATGCTGACAGCTACAACACCAACATGCATCGCTCATAACACAGGCTTTATAATCTATCTGCAAAGCAGTCCAGCTGCTGACAATGATTATTGGATCACTCTGATTGGTGCAAAAAAGGGCGTGTCAGGAGTAATGCAAGCTCTCTGATCATTCACAACTTTATAACACTCAAACTGATCCAGAATCAGGCCACAGAGTAGCATTAACCTTGCAGTGTCGAGACATTCCCTGCATCCCCCTAGTACTCAGAATTAGATTTAGTATGTCCCATTTCTTTCAATGCACTCAAATGTCTACTTTCCCATACAACAAAACAGTACATACTTTCAGGACATAGTCTATAAGAAACACAGTGTTTAAAAACTGGGTGGATTCAACCCAAAATGCTGGGTCGTTTTAACCCAATGTTGGGTCAAATAAAAACATTTTCTGGTGTAATTAAACCTCTGGGTTTGGAGGTCAAACACAAATGATACAGTGCATCTCAGACTCTGAATTTAGGTAATTTTTTATGGAATTATATCGATTTTTGTCCTTTTTGGCATACAGGTTTGGTATTACAATAAAGCAAGTAAATAATCGAGCATTTTGTGTGAGCGTTTCCCTTTAAAGAGCTTTTAAAGAGAGTTTCTTGATCTGGTAGTTTTTGTGAAGTGACAGAATATTAAGCACAGAGGACAAATCGCCCTCCAGGCATCACGCTGATATCTCAATCTTCTTTGAGGGAAATAAGTGCTTCTGTCAAGTTTCGCCCTTTTCCTCAAGAGGAGAGAACTGAAATTCAGATTTAATGCGATATTGTGCACTTTAATATTACAGAAGCACATTATGGTCAAGTGGCACCTGACATATTTCTAAGAGTATACCCTTATACTGTGATTAAAAGAAAAAGTAGCAGGCGAGACATCAGCATATCATATATATATATATATATATATATATAAAAGAGCTCAGATGATTATTTTCTTTTCTTTTTGTCTAATTTTGCCCCTGGGCAAACTACATTTTATTCCTGCATGCATGACCTTCTGGTGCCTTGTGTAGCTGAACAAAGAGACATTTTATCTTCCAGACTGTCTAGCCACTGCACTACAAATATTTTATGAATCTACACTAATGATGAAATCCCTTTTTGTTGCCAATACTTTCCTATTGTAAAAATCACTTGTCATCTAGTCTGTGCTTTGAAAGATATCAGAGCATAATGATCTAGAGTATAAGGTTATGAGGTATTATGAGCTATGAACGTACACAAGATATGAAACAGGAGAACGATAAGGAGACATCATTTGTGCAAATTGTATTCCCTCTGTGCATAGGCTGGCCATGAATATGCGGTTGAAACATCTTTGCTTGGCCATTTGATAAAACCTTATGCAAATGTTTCAGTAGGCTAAAATAAAATGCTTTACCTAGACCTGTGCTTTGGTTTGTCTTTTTTTTCAGATTTCTTCCAGCCATTTTGGGGTTTGGAAGAACCAATTAATATAATAACCAAATATATTTCATTGAACATGAAGCAGTATAATTGTCCATGATTGTGTACAACAGGTTCCAGTTACACAGAATTGAGTTTTTTGGTGCAAACAACAACAACAAAAAGGGCCCTATCTTGCACCCAGCGCAATTGACTTTGTCAGTGACGCATGTATCATTCATATTTTGCATCGGCACACAGCGAGTTTTTCCCTCCACAGACGCACGTCGGCAAACTAGGAAATGAACTTGCGCTCCCTGGGCGGTTCAGCGCAAAAAAAGAGGTGTGTTCCGGCGCAAACCATCCCTGATGCTATTTTCCAGTTTCAAAAAACAATTGCGCCACTGACCAGAAAAAAAAGTTTAAAGTCAGTGGCGCGTTGCGCGTTGTTCATTATGCTATTTTAAGGGGGCATGCTTGACCATAATTTATAGCGTGCACAACGCGCATACACTTTGAATCTAATCTACACAGATGCAACAGTTATTTTTGCAAATCATAAATTGTTACACTTAAAAATATAAATACACGAGATAAGGGGAATCAATGTGGTGAGCATTGTGGTGATAGTTTTTATTTATTGTGTGGCTGCGTAAAAAAATTATCATGCAAATAACAATTAAAATATTTTCATAAGTTTGTTGTGTGGCTTTATTACGTTTATTTTATGTAAATAATAATTAAAACATTTTCATAAGTTTGTTGTGTGGCTTTATTACGTTTATTTTATGTAAATAATAATTAAAATATTTTCATAAGAAACCTTAATGTATATGAACTTGATTTGTAAGAGTACTTTGGGGTTGGACCTTGCTTGCGTTTCTTGGGTCCGATTTCAAAGCCCCCAAACCCTTTCAGCGCTGAGGGTGGACGCAGCGATGTCCTCTGCTGGCGTCAGGTGCTGTTTAGAGGCAGATCCACCTCCCGTTACACGGCGTGCCCGATTTATGCTGGCAAGCTTGGGATTCCCCCGTCTCCTGACATCATTGTAGCGCTTGGCGCAACGATGGGGATGCCAGCTGATGAGACAATTGTGGCTATTTCCTCTCACGCCTGTTTAACCTACGCTGATTTGGGCGGGTTTCTCCCATCCCCATACAAAACAACTTCTCTGTCTTTGACTGCTCTTACAAGAACATCGGTCTCCTCGGCTGTGAACCGCTCCTGGCGTGCGCCTGGTAAATCCTTCATAATAATAGCAACCCGCCATGGAACTTGCGCCCTAGCATTTAAAGGGAATGTTGGCTAGCGTTCTGATTGGTTTATTTGACGTAACGCCCAAACCACACCTATGAATAATGAACCTACTTCAGACAAACCCCTTATTGATTTGCGCCCGACGCAAGAGTTATTTCTCACGCCGGGAAAATTGCAACAGCGCCCAAGATCCGCCCACAAACTCACTTGTGTGTTGCGCTTCGCACTTGCATTTCAGATCGTTAAAATAGGGCCCAAAATGTCTTAGAAGGTCTTAGGAGGTTAAAGGGATACTCCAGCCAAATATCAAAATTACCCCATGATTTACTCACCATAATTATTCAGACAAACACATTTGGAGTTATTTTAGTAAATGTCCTTGCTCTTCCAAGCTTTACAGTGGTAAAATAAAGGGATCAGGGAACAACTTCTGACTTTAAACCCCCAAAAAGTGCATTCATTCTCTAGCAGGTAATCAATGTGATTATGCAAGAAAAATATCCATATTTTGAACTTTATAAACTATAATAACTAGATTCCAATAACAGCGGCATCTTGCACACCTTGGAATTTTAGCGCAGTGAGCGTTGGTTGCCATGGATACGTTGCACAGTGACTTTCGTGAATCATGTGACGTAAGTTCAAGATGGCATCGTTACCAAAAGCTAGTTACAGTTTACAAAGTTTAAAATATGGAAATGTTTCGTACAATATTGCATTGTTTTCCCGCAACCTTAATTAACCCCTTGGAGCCATGTGGATATCTTCTGTGAAGGATCGATGCACATTTTTTGTTGTTCCCTGATCCTTGTTTTTTCCCATTATAAACTTGAAAACGCAAGGACATTTAAGAAAAAAAAACTCCAAATGTGCTCGTCTGAAAGATGATGTACGTGTGTATTTCGCATTGCTTGAGGGTGAATAAATAATGGAGTAATTTTGATATTTGGCTGGAGTATCACTTTTTAAAGGGGACATATCATGAAATCTGACTTTTTCCATGTTTAAATGCTATAATTGGGTCCCATTGCTTCTATCAACCTAGAACATTTAAAAAAGATCTACCCAGTAACTTTGTTTTGGTAAACCATTCCCTGCAAGCACGTGACAAAAATAGATCATTTAAAAATTTGGTTCCCCTTGTGATGTCAGAAGAGGATAATATCGCCCATTAATCTGCACTATCCAACCACAACACTGTCATTTAATGCAGAGATCAACTCATTCGCATTTTAAAGGACACACCCAAAAACGGCACATTTTTGCTCACACCTACAAATGGGCAAATTTAACATGTTATTATAAATTATCTATATGATATTTTAAGCTAGAACTTCACATACATACTCTGGAGACACCAACAATTTATTTGACATCTTAAAAAAGTCTTGTGAAATGTCCCCTTTATTGGTTTTTTCGATAATATCGCTGTATTTCTTCACTATGTTGTGTCTAAATATTTATCAATCCCATGATTCTCTTTGGTCAGCTCTCTTTAGTGCCGACGTAGCTCTAGTCTCAGCTGTCTGTGAGTCTGAAACCTTGAAAGACCGTCTGTCTGTCAGAAGAGCCTCAGCGTGAAGAAACGACACAAACTCATTGGAGAATGAAATGAGGAGATCTGTCATGTGTCGAGCCCCTTTGATGTTTTACATTTCCCAACCAGAGGAGGAGAAACACAACACGAGCTGCAAGAAACTTCAAGGGCAGAAGAAGAGAAGGTGAGGAGGTCATGAAAGTATTAATGTAATACATTATCATCTACAAACACGCTGAAAAGACGATCAGCTTACGAAGGTACTGTGGCCATGTCTCGGTGCTAGCATGTTTTCTCGCTGCAGTGATGTATGTATCCTGGATCATTGCAGCCTTATTTAAATTCCCAGCTTCCTCCAACACAATTCCTCTTTGGATTCATTTCCATATTTCTCCTGAAGGGCCCATATTGAAATCTGCCAAGCATTCTCTGAAGCAGTCTAGCTGAAAAAGACTTAATTATTTTCTGCTCCATTCTGTCCAAAGCCTCGGAGCCAGCAGTCATATTTTCAACCTTCTTCTGCTTTGTCGTAAGCCCTGCTTCATCTGTGTTCATAAACAGACTTGTATCAATTTGAAGCTGATTAGAAATGTGTCCGCCGAACGTGAAAGACATTCAATATTTGCTTTTATAGTTTATGGTTATGTTGACACATAGGTAATAGGTAAATCATTTTTCAGGGGTAAAATGTGCCATTTATGCATTTGGGAAATGCTTTTGTCCAAAGCGACTTAAAGTGCATTACATGGCATGCATTTTTTAATCAATGTGTGTCCCCTGCGTTCAAACCCATGACCTACTACTGAGCTACTGTATACAGGAGCATACTAAAATCAATAGTTTTATTTTTCTTTAAGCTTTATTTAGGCATTTGTTTTGTTTATTGACACATCTCACTGTATAAATTTAATACTACTTCAGATAAAATCATGTCTAAACTTCTCTACTATGTTAATGATAACAAGCCATGCCGTTTATCGACACTTCATTGATTCATTTACTGTAGCAGGTGTTGCTTTTACAGTCCATTGTTACAATTAAAATGGTTAAATTACATTAAATTTACATTTATGCACTTGGCAGACGTTTTTATTAAAAGTGTCTGGCAGTGCATTCACTGCTTTACATTTTTTAATAGCACATGCTGTGAATCGAAGCTTACTAGCGTCATGGTCAATAAAATTATGGACATTATGTATGAATGGTCCATTAAGACTTTAAATGTTCAGAAATATCAGGCAGGTGATGCCGCTAAACCCTTTTTAAATTCTGCAAACACTCTAATGTAAATGTTAAAGGTACAATATATAATTTTTCACCGCTAGAGGTTGGTAAACAGTAAAGCCATGTTCAGACCGCCAGTGACTTTATCGCTGTGTTTCGCCCGTCTTTTTCAATGAGGTCAGTAGGAGACGTTCCTAATTCTGGCTCTCATAAACAAACGAGTACCATCCAAACAAATAACTAACAAGAGATGGATGACATGAGAGTCTCCCTGCTGGAAAAACCAGCATACCAGCAATACCAGCATATTGTCGCTGTCCGATGAAAACCACGTATGTCCATTTTGATTTATTGGTGGTATGCTGATGATCACGAGCTAAACCAGCACCCAACTAGCATGGGAATGATGCTGGTCTATGCTGTTTTTTTCAGCAGGGCTGTATAACGTGATATTAAATGATGTGTTCTGAGTTTGTCACACCACAAAAAAAAATATTAACTCAGCCACCTTTGAATGATAAAAAATAATAATAAATTAGTATAATAAGCAGTATAAATCTCTGCTCTCAAATGTTGGGGGCGTGTCCACTCTCTGTGCTGAAACCACACCCACTCCCAGGAAAGCTGCCGTCTTGGTCAACTTTCAAATACAGCTACAACCTGAATAAATGCTTGTGATTGTGTAAGGGGCGGGGCCATTCTCTGTTGCTCCAGTGTGTCATCAAAGCAGCAGTTTAAGCCCCACCCAAATAATCCTGAACACAGAAATGTGGAAAAATATTCTTGCAACATATACGATACATTTCTAACATTTATGATGTGTTTGGAACGGGTGTGCCTCATAAGCCTTAAAAAGTGAAGCCTCTGGCTCTTTGATCGCCCCCTGGTGGCTGGCTGCAGTTCAAGTCATAAACCCCGCCCTCTCCATTCAAACGAATGGGACTCTGCTCTAAATAAAAAAATTATTTACACTTCCAATAAAAGTTTCCGAAAGATGGTTTTGGTCCTTTCAAGTAGTTGTTATCACGCTGATATATGTTCAAGTCTTCATTATTGTGGTAAGTTTCATTTTAGCTTGTAATTTGATGCAATAGAAACGGGGCGTGACATTATGATTGGCGTGGTTGATTGGTCGCGCAGGCGATTGGGCGGAAGTTTGATACCGCAGCTCCGCCTCTGGCTCCACGGACGAATCCTTCTGCGCATGCCTTGGCTCCAAACTGACGTTTTTACGTGACATGGCGGCGATCGTGGTCGGACATTTTTGGCTTCAATTCATTACAATGGTGGGAGGCGACGTCGCGTCGTCCATCTTTTTTTAAAGTCTATGGTTTGGAAACAATTATCTGAAATGACTTTATACAAACTTTTCTCAGCTTTATTGCATTGTGTCCCCAGCGACCACTTTCATTTGGTCGCCCGCAGAAAACACCACTGATAAACGACCTTGTGAACAAGGCCAGAGATTAAATATAATCAAATACTGTACAAATACTTGAGTAGCTTCAAAACTGACTGAAGTTGGTCTTATATTAAAAATAAACATTAAAATTCTTTCAGTAGAAGACCCTCAGACACACTACATCAGTAGTATGTTTCTGGGTGAAACCCCTACTGTCCTCTCATCCTAGCTACACTCCTTATATAAAATACATCACATCATGAATCTGACAGTTTATTTGATATAATTTCTCAGTCCTCCATAAATTCTCATTCAGTTACTTATTGCTGTCTCAGTCTACATTTACAGAGCATAAAAATCTTTACAGACAGTTCAATCATTTCTAGCGCTGTTGTGTGGCTTTATTTATTTTAGGTTGCGCTTTGATGAAAGACATTTCTTCATCTGGTGTGAAATGATGACTGCTTTGTAAATGGGCTTTCAAAAGTTCGTTTTTCCTATTGACCGCGCTTTCCTTTTGAACAGTGGAAAATTCCTTTTCATACCAATTTATTTCTGCCTCAGTAATTGCTATTGAACATTATTATGTGTGCTGTTGAGAATAGAATTTTGTTTTACGACTCGGACTTAAATTGCTAAAACATAGCAATCTTACAGTACAGAAATGAAAAAGATTTTGTTAGATCCTCCTACTATAAATCATAGAAGGTCAAATCAGCAGCTGCCTTTCCATTAAAGATTTGCCCCAAACTTTAGCGTTATTTTCTAAATGTTTACAAAAAAACTATTGTGAAATGACAGCATTTTCATTAATGAACAATAGACATATCTAAATATTTTATTGAAATATCACAAATCAGGATTGTGAGATATCATACACTGTCAGAAACAAAATGGCCAAAATGTGGTCCCAAGCTTTCAATGATGCAGAACTCAATAATCTATCTAAACAATTTAGATTTAATTAAGATTTTTTTTCTTTGAAAAATCATTTTCATGAGCCAATTTATGCCTAGTTAAGTAATTGGTGCAGTTAATAGGTAAAAAAACTTACACATTTTGACAATAAACAGCATAAATGTATAGTTGATTGAGAAGTAAAAAAAATATATATGGTTGATATATATGACATATATAAAATGATATATATATATATATATATATATATATATATATATATATATATATATATATATATATATTATATATATATATATATATATATATATATATATATATATATATATATATATATATATATATATATGAGATATGTGCGCATGTAAAACTAGCGCGTTTAGTTTCGCGTGCGCAAGTGAAAGCGAAAGTTTAATATGTGCATGTGTGCATGGGATAGTTTGCTAAACTTCTAACTTCTAAAAAAAACTTGCTAAAAATTCTGCACATGAAGGTTTCGCGTGAGCATATGAAAGTTTCACGTGAGCACCAGAAAGTTTCACGTGAGCACGCAAAAGTTTCAGGTGAGCACATTAAACTAAACTTTTGATTTTTTTACTCCAATGTTTCCTTAGGGGCTCGGTACAAAATATACAAAAATTGCCAAAAATATATTCCCAAATGCATTTCAGCAAATATATATTTTTTGCCATTTTTTTAAATATTTTGAAATATATTTAAAAATATATATTTATTGCCCTATGGGCAGTGACAGCAAAGGTCCATTTTTAACCATTTTTTCAGACTATATCCATTTTACCTCAAAAACAACCAGATGCATCTTGGAATGAATATAACGACACCATTAAATTTGTGCACTGGTACCTTCATGTCTCTAGATGCTTCCATAGGCAGCATTTTTCAGGTTTGGGACGCAGCCCATATCGTAAAATAACTCCTCTGGGGTTGACGACAGATAATAAACTCTGACGGTTTATTATGTTTCCACAGTGTCGTGACCTTACTGATCTCTGAGCTTCTGGGTTCACTGGGCTCTTTCATTTCTAACAGATTTTGCCAAGTCTAGTCTAGCAGATATGGATGGAGGCATTGGGGGAAATGTTCCAGCACTTGATCTCTGTTCGAGAGTAAAAGGTCATAATGAGAACACGGCAGGTACTTTGGGGACTTGTGGTTATTATGACAAAGCTAAAAAGTTTGAAAAGACAGTAAAGTGTATTTGAAAATAACAAAATATAGACTCTGTTTACTGAGTATACAACTTAAAGTTCACAGTGTAAAGTTAACAAAGATCATTTCTCATCTCCGTTCATCAGTCATGTCCCGAACACGATGCCTGATTCTTCAGTCTACGTGATTAATGTCACTGTGTTCTCTCATCTTTAACTCTGAAGTAAGACCAGGTTTGGACTAATGGCAGTCGTCCCAGCTAGACTGATTACCAGGAGAAGAGAACTAAATAGTATCTGGTAATTACCTGCTGGAAAATGGCACATCGCTGGCACAGGTGCTGAAGCGGCTCACCTGCATTGCTCTCTTCATTTTAAACGGGAAGCAATGACAAATTACAAAAAAGGTGTCACCTGCACAGACATACTTATTTAATATGTTTAAGGGATGTTTATGTTGCTTCATTTGCTTTATTTAATATACTAAAGATGCACACTGTGCACACTGGTAATGCGCGGGTCGTCTCATAACCGGGTTAGGGTGGCTAAAAAAATGGTCACTTTATTTGCGGAGCGGGTTGGGGCGAGTCATTAAAAACAAAATAAAAATAATATGTTGCTTGCAATTAACTCGCAATAGTTAGCCTGTACAGAACAAAGCATTCACATAACTCGTCTGGGTAATATACTAATGCCGCAATAGCTAGCCTGTCTAAATTAAGTGTGGTTGCCCAGAAACAAGGGTGGGCATTCCTGGTCCTGGAGGGCCACTGTCCTGCAAAGTGGCTCCATCCCTATTAAACACACCTGAATGTCATTTCCAAGAAATTGTGCAGATTTTGATGAGATTTTTCAGGTGTTACATTAAGGTTGGAGCTAAACTTTGCAGGACAGTGGCCCTCCAGAACCAGGAATGCCCACACTTCATTTCTCTGACTATTAGCTTTATACTCATGTAGTGCTTTTAAAATATAATGTTTAAATATTTGAGTGCTTTATTTTGTGTTAAGCAACAAACATTGTTGCATCCTGACACCCAGAACACACAGTTCGCAAACAAGCACATCTATGACATCAAAAACCACAGCTGCCAAATCTGTAATATCTGCAGCAAACTGCCCAGCGAAACATAATTAGAGTTAAACACACAAACACAAGCCAATATGATTATAACACACAGAGATCTCTTACTGTGAATGAGCAGGCAGTGTTGCAGGCTTTTCTTTTCTATATCAGGATGTGTTATTATAACACTTTGCTTTAATTACAAATAGATTGTAGCACAAACTTTATACACCAACAGAATAGACAGTTTACTAGTTTATAGTTTTACTACGAATAAAAACATGGTTAATATAGTTAAATTACCATAGTTTTGCTACAAAAAAAGGTTAATGTACAGTTATCAATACACAAAAACATGCACCCTCATAATGCGATTATAATGTGATTTTGGCAATACTGCGATTATACTTTCAATAAAAATAATGTGATTTACCTAAGAATCGCATGCAAGTATAATCGTATTAAAAAAGGTGCCGTATGCCATTTTTAATTGCAGTATGCAGCCATGAAAACACTTTAATCGCATCTATAAAGCACTATGAAGTGCCCGTGTGTTTTGTCATGCACCTTAAGTGCAAATTCATTTTAAACTCGACCTTAGGAAGTTTTAGGAACTCTGTCAACATGACTCCATGTCATCAGTCTGCCTTCATCCAGAAACAGCTAAAAAATGTGTATTAAACCATTACAAGCACTGTCATAATATTTCTCTCTTCATCATGGCACTGAATAATGAAATACGTGTGTGCGTGTGTGTGAGTGTGAGTAAATGAGTGAGTGAGTCAAAATATATAATACATAATTGTATCCATATTTTTGTATTAAATTCATAAAATGTTTATGTTTTATTTATTTAACTTTCAAAATGAACAGAATGAAGAACTAAAATCAAAAGGGACACACGTCATGTTTAAAGAGTCTGAATGTAGACATTCAGCTGCAGTGATGCTTTGAGTAACATCAGGTGGCGGTGGGTTGGAAATGTGTGCACAGATTACAAACCTTCAGCACATAAACACCACATGTGCACAAACCTCAGGTGTCCACTTTTAAAAGGTCAAGCCAAACTGCTTTGCAATAGCACAGGGGTCTTTGTGCCATGTAAAAGCGTATGTTATAAAATATACTGTTGAGTGAAACAAGAAATTTTACAGAAACAATGTTCAGATCCAGGATAACAGCATGTTCAGTCATTTTATGTGTCTTATTCTTAATTATGTTAGGGTTTATGTTTTAAGTTTTATATAGGCTGCATCTGAAAGCTATAAAATACTGCATTCGGAGACAGCATTTCAAGGCAGAAAGGCATCAAGGCATGTCCAAATCCAATCGTTGGTTTACTTCCTGACTTCTGAAATGCCTTCATTGTCTTGTCCCACAATTCTATGCATGGGCGTGCGCGGAGAATGTGATTGGTCGAGTCTGGTCAGGTTTAAATGAACAGTATGTAAGAAGTGTATATCAATACAAAAAAACAATCATCAATTGATAAAGAATGATAGTGATTCTCTATGAGTCGCGAAGGTGCTTCACAACATGTATGTATGCACAGTTGCTGAAACGATTTCAAAGAAAATGAGCATTTAGCACAATTTGAGCTTAAGATATCTATCTTTCCCCATTGAGGTGAATAGGACTTTTGCATTACTGAAATTCTTGCCTTGAGGCATTGCAAAGATGGCCGCCCAGCGGTGCGACTTCCCTGAAGAGACGATAGGTGTTTTCGACTTCATGGGCTGTACGTAGTTCTGTTGATGACACAGCTCTTCATGATTGGTGGGGTCACTGATAACAACGATCATGTGCGTTAAAAACGTTTAATCCAACCACTAATAAACATTATAAATTCATATTTTTATAACAGATAAAAATAATTAATATATCCTTCATATATTATTGTGCCATGTAAAAAAAAAATTAAATGAAAAGAAGCGAAAGACGAAACTATTGGTATTTTAATAATCTAGGCTTATGTTTCCCATTATTTTCAGGTATACAAAATAAACAGCAAGTACAATTTTTAATATCAAGGGTTTCTGGTTGCAACTTTTGCTTTTTACAAATTCACCATTTTATTTAGCCTGGGTTTCCTCATCCTGCCTTGCGCGCAAATTTATTCACGCTGCAAGTCTAGCATGGAAACTCTGGCCCTTTTTTGCCCCTGAAATAGGGAATCAATCACAGAACGGGGGGCGGCAGCAAGACGATGACGACGTCTATGCGGCACATGGAGGCAGTTTTGTTATTGTTATAATACGGCAACAGATGCAAAGTTACGTTTCAATGCCTTTGATAGTGTTCTAAGTAGTTTTAAACGCAATTTTATTTAAAAAAGAGTTAGCATTACACTGGGCTATTAAATATTCAAGAAGGATGTTTGTTTATGGCAAGACATGATAAACACGGAGTTTTATAGGACCAACCTGCTAGGCATCGTCGTCGTCGTCGACGAAGTACATTTAACTTATAAATTGTAAGTTGTATTTATTAATATCATTGTCATTTAAATGCTTTTCAATACAATATACAGCTACCGGTTTAGTTGCATAGCTTTCAGCTGCACTCGTACCCGATAAAAGTCGTTTACTTTTGAATTGATGTCGCTATACATACGTCATCTGGTAAAATTGAAACGATTGGCTATGAGCTATGTACAGACACATTTGATAGACATTCGTAGCGCTCAATAAACGGCTCTGGGCATTCATAAACCACGCCTCAAATACGAGAAAATGAGCATATGGTTCCCAGACCACGTCTCATTCTCTACATTTTATTCACTTCATTAACGATTAAAAAGGAAACACAGTCACACGTCACTACGGCAAGCAGCAGGTGTCCAACTTGACAGCTCCATCTTCAACTCCTCCCTCGACTGCAAGCGGCAAACCTTGCTAATCGGTCTGCGCAGTACATGAACTTGAACACACCTTTTGGCTCAACTTATTTATTATGCATGATGATTAATTACTGCACAAGGACTGATGGTTTCAAAGCATCACGATGTTTATATTTGCTTTGTTCATATGGATTAGAGGAAAATCTGATCCAGCAGGGAGTTTCCGATAGAGCTCTTATCTATCTGTGCACTGACCCGTCCATATTCAGCTCAGCATTCATGAAAAATTTCTTCTACTGTCCTTGAACACAGACAGATGTTTTATTTATCATTGCACATTGTGTTCATCATCACATCGATTTGTACAGCTTCGGCAAGATCTTAGCAATAAAGTAGATCCCAAGAGATTTACAATTACAGCGATACAGAGTTAATAATGTAGGATTATATATATATATATAACTTTTTTAGATAGATGGATATAAATGTTTCTGTATTGTTTAGGTCAATCATACATTACTTCGGCAATTCGGTTTGAATCAAAACTTTAATTGAAATATCAGATTAGATTGCTCTTCATTGCTTTAGTTGAATAACCAGTGAGACCTCAATGCCTGAAATGCCCTTGAAGTCAAGTTAAATTGTTATTCCATCTATGCTTTGCCTTCGACAGACAATTTGCTCTCGCAAGTGTATTAGCATATTTGCACTGTAATGCCGCCTGCGGCAAATGTTATTTAAACTAATCTGATTTGTGAAGATGCCCAGATAAATAAACCAAAAGACATTGTACCTTCCAGCAACACATCTCCATTCGGTTGGTAATAAACTCTGTGTAATATATCCCATTGCGAAGATGTCGGTATGACATTGAATGCTAGATGAAATAGCATCGGGACTTCCGAAAGCATCGGGAATGCATACATAGCGGGTTTAAAGGAATAGTCTACCCTTTTGCCATATTAAACTATGTTATTACCGCAACTTAGACGAATTAATACATATCTATCTTTTTTCAATGCGTGCTCTGTACAGCGTGTTATGAATGTCCCTTACGAAAATTAACCATGGTTTTACTACAGTTAAAACCAAAAAACCATGGTTACTGTAGTAAAACCATAGTAACTACAAAATAACCATGGTTTTGACAATCATGGTTTTCAAAAACCATAGTTAAACCATAGTTAGTGTAGTAAAACCATTGTTTTGCTGATAGTAATCAATACACCAAAAAACCATGGTTACTACACTTTTACCACAATATAACCATGGTTATTTTTCGTAAGGGGTGTTAGCATTTAACCTAGCCCCATTCATTCCTATGGTACCAAACAGGGAAGCCACCAAACACTTCCGTGTTTTCCCTATTTAAAGACTGTTACATGAGGAGTTATACTAGTAAGTATGGTGCCACAAAATAAAACTTTTTTTGGTACCATAGGAATGAATGGGGCTAGGCTAAATGCTAACACATTCATAACACGCTGTACAGTGCACGCATTGAAAAAAGATAGGTATGTATTAATTCGTCTAGGTTGAGGTAATAACATAGTTTAATATGGCAAACGGGTAGACTATTCCTTTAAGGTTTATATGATCTAGTAGTATGAGATATAACAACTAGCTACAACATTAGGATTGAATGATCTGTGTTCAAACACGGTGATGGTGCAAAACAAACTGTTATGAAAAGCGTTAACATGTTTTCTACACAATGTTCACAAAGGGACACAGATCATATTTCACATGCTGGCGAAATCCCCCACGGGCTCAACTTTTGTCTGACTGTAACAGATTTGTACTCAGTGCTGTTTTATCCTCCTCTGTTGGTGCTCAGATCGCATTCACCACAAACTGTTTACATGCAATTTTCCAAAATGTCACCCAGTGTGTTTTCTGAAGCATTCGGGCGCGCTGCCTGCCTACTGGGGTGACAGCAACCCAACCGCTCCCTGCAGTTTCATCTCTCGTCTTTTGTCACTGACGCGGCTCTGCTTCTCTGATTACTTGGCTCATTGTTTGCACGAGATGTAATTATTGATCTGCAGACCATCTGTTATGCCTTCAGAATTCTTCTCCGCTTGTCTCCGACCAGCTGTTGCTCTCTTCCTATGTGGTTAACAAGTGGACTTCAGGTGAAAACACATCAGCGTTGTTGTTTTAGACTGCTAAATACTTTAAGCATTGATCTATGCTTGGTCAGCCATACGGGGGACCTTGACTGATCGGTGGGGTGGATCGTATTTGGTTTAGCAGTCAAGGGAAAACATATTTGATGATCTAGAGAGGGGCGATGATGAGTAAAGGTTGCAGAATAATGGAGATGAGCTACTTAGTATCGATGCTGTAAATATTCATTGCTGCTACACATCAACACACTTATACTGACAAATTTTGATCACTTCTACTTTCAAGGGAAGGTCCAGTATAAACTGTGCCATCGGAACAGATGTGCAACATTTTCGAAAACATCTGATGGGACCAAAACTGCAGGGTGCTTCTAGGATAATGAGATTCATAAAAATATTCACTGTAAATTAAACCCAGACTTATTCACTTTTAGAAAAACCTTTATATATATGACCACAACATTCTTTTATCTCGTCGGGAAAACTGTGTGGGAGTCAGGGGGGCTGCCCTAAAGTGGTTTCAGCCATATCTTTCAGGAAGATGCTTTTTTGTTGAAATGGGGGACTGTACGTCATCAACTGCGCCTTTAAATTGTGGGGTCCCACAGGGATCAATTCTTGGTCCTATTCTCTTTTCATTGTACCCCCTTCCACTTGGAATGATTTTTAAAAAGCATGGCATCTCCTATCATTTGTATGCTGATGATTGTCAAATTTACATGCCAATCAGAAAGCATGAAGGCCCCCTGACACCCCTTCTTGAATGTTTAAATGATGTCAAAGCATGGTTGGCCCAAAATTTTTTTAAAACTAAATGAAAGTAAAACAGAGATTATGCAGTTTGGCCCCACTAACCCCATGATAGATTTGGGCTCTCTAAATGATTTTGTGCATCCTTTTGTAACTCACCTTGGGGTAAAAATAGACAGTGATTTCAAACTAAACAAACAAATAAATGCAGTAGTGAAATCTAGTTTTTATCATCTTCGCCTTTTAGCCAAAGTTAAACCGTTTTTTTCTTTTAAAAATTTTGAACAGGTTACACATGCCTTTATTTCTTCTCGTTTAGACTATTGTAATGCAATTTATACTGGTATAAATCAAAACGCACTTTCACGCTTACAGTTAGTCCAAAATTCTGCAGCACGTCTTTTAACAGGAACAAAAAAGCGCGCCCATATAACTCGCTGGCTTCCTGTTCGTTTTATGATTGATTTTAAGATTTTATTGTTTGTTTTTAAAGCTATACATGGACTTGCCCCACGTATATCTCGGACCTCATTCAAATTTGTATGCCAGGGCGGATACTGAGGTCAGAAGGCCAGCTACAGCCTGCAGTCCCTAAGTCAAGACTTAAATCTCGGGGGGACAGGGCATTTTCTGTCGTAGGACCTAAACTATGGAATGCCCTGCCCCTCCATGTTCGAACTGCTCCTACAGTTGAGTGTTTTAAGTCTCGTCTAAAGACTCACTTTTATTCCTTAGCTTTTAACTGCGCTTGAGTTGTGTGGTCCTTTTGTGGTATTTATTATTTTTATCTTCTGTATTTTATATTTATTAAATTGTTTCGTATGTTCTTAGTCTTTTGGGCAGCACTTTGGAAACTTTGTGTTTGTAAAATGTGCTATAGAAATAAAGTGGATTTGGATATTAACTGGTCAGAAGTAATTAATATTTCACAACATTCAATATTTTTTGTTTCTGTCTCAAATATGTTTAAATCTTAAAGGTGGTTTGTGTACATTTTAGCAGCATCCAGTGGTCAGATTGCGAATTGCAACCAACAGTTCACCCCTCAATTTTAAAACATATGGTAGCCGCCAAAGGACAAAAATGTTGCCGTGTTGTGTTTGCAGTTAGCCTAGCCCCATTCTTTCCTTATGTTTACACCAGCCGCAGTAGGTGCAGCAAAAATATGCTATTTGCGCGTAGTTGGACGCTTGAACATTTGAGTTCACTTGCTTCATCTGCCCGTGAAATTCTAGTCATTCGAGATATTCACATGGAAATCCGTTCGCTTCCTGTAATCACGTCACTACTACAGCAAGGTCATGATTGTTTAACGCGGCACGGAAATCCGCCGAAGTTCAGACTTTTCAACTTGTTCCGCGCCGTCCGCGCCGCAGGATAATAATCCGCGTGTAATTGAGTCTTTGCATTGACTTAACATGTAAATCACCCGCGCTTGCCTCCTCTACTGCGGCTGGTGTAAACGCAGCATTAGGATCCAAACTGGGATGAATTTAGAAGCCACCAAACATGAGTAAGCATGGTGGAACAAAATAAAACTTGGCGATTTTTTAAGAGGATAAAAAATGAGAACTATATTGTATGGCGGAAGAGCACTTAGTTTGCAGCACTTTGACCTCAGCGCGCAGTAATATTGAGGGAAGTTTGAGCGAGAGGGGGAGGAGTCAGGAGTCAAAGTTCTGCGCGCCAAGGTCAAAATTCTGCAAACTAAGTGCTCTTCCGCCATACAATATAGTTCTCATTTTTTATCCGCTTAAAAAATCACCACGTTTTATTTTGTGCCACCATACTTACTCATGTAACTACTCATGTAACAGTCTTTAAATAGGGAAAACATGAAGTGTTTGGTGGCTTCTAAATTCATCCCTGTTTGGATCCTAAGGAATAAATGGGGCTATGCTAAATGCTTACACATGCACGATGCACTGTACAAAGATTAAGTCCACGCATTGAAAAAAGATAGGTATGTATTAATTCATCTAAGATGAGGTAAACACATAGTAAAATATTGAAAAACAGCTGTATTCTCCTTTAACTTATTTCAACTTAATATTATAAGTTAAAGCAACTAAAGATCTAAGTTAACTTTGTCGAAGTCAATGCTTTCAGGAGATTTATTTCCCAAGATGCTTTGCAAGTATATTGAGCCATTTTTTGTCCCATGTCAATAAATCCATGGACAGCCTTTCAGAAAACACTATTATTACCTTGAGGTGAAGAGACTGTTATTAGCTCTAAGTGTTTTCTTGTTGAAGATAGAAATGGAGATATATGGGGAAAGAAAATTCTGATCATTTTTACTTTCAGAGGAAGGTCCAGTATAAACACTGCCATCAGAACAGATGTGCTACTTTCAAAAAACATTTAATGGGACCAAAACAGCAGGGTGCTTCTGAACGGTAGGATAATGAGATTCATAAAACCATTTAGGGTTTGACAAATTTTTGCTTAAGGTTAAAGGATTAGTCCATTTTCTTAAAAAAAAAAAAATCCAGATAATTTACTCACCACCATGTCATCCAAAATGTTGATGTCTTTCTTTGTTCAGTTGAGAAGAAATTTTTTTTTTTTTTTTGGAAATATTCCAGGATTTTTCTCATTTTAATGGACAATTGTTTCGCTAGATAAAACCCTTATGCCTCGTTTGGGATCGTTTATAGTCCTTTGAAACTGTAATTTTAAACTGCATTAAAACTGTGAAGTGTTGAGGTCCATTAAAATGAGAAAATCCTGGAATGTTTTCCTCAAAAAACACGATTTCTTCTCCACTGAACAAAGAAAGACATTTTGGATAACATGGTGGTGAGAAAATTATCTGGATTTGTTTTTAAGAAAATTGACTAATCCTTTAAGAATAGTTTGGGTGAATTATCCCCTTTATACCTTTATCCAGTATGCAAAAACATTTTGGAAAATGTTTTGTCCAGATGATTTTAACTCTCCTCCAATAGTCCAATAGTCAAACAAGATTGGTCTCAACCCCTATTCTACATTTATTTTTTTCTTGTACACTACATTGGACCACATAGAAACACCATGAAATTTATCGAAAAGGCTGTGTGAAAGAGGATAATGACAACCACTCTAAACACTTTAGCAACCACAGAGAAACTGCATGGCAACCACTCTATGTACCCTAGCAACCACGTGGCAGTGTTGCTGCAACAATCATTCTGCACTTTCTTTCTAATTTAGAAAATATTGTTGTTTATTACAACTGCTATTATGTTTGATTTTGTATTAAAATAATTGTTTGATTTTAAAAAATGACATTTGAGATAAAAGCAGCAGTGCAGCAGATTATACAGAGGGCAAGAAAAAACTGCTGGTGTTCGCAGCACTTCAGATATTTTGTTTCAGAGTTTGATTGAGTCTCACCGGGATGCTGTGTGGTCTCACTCCCCCCCTCTCTCTCTCTCTTTCTCTCTCTCTCTTTCTCTCTCTTTCTCTCTCTCTTCCTCCATCTCTGTGATGGATGGCCTTATGGTTTGGGCTTCCTGATTAATATATTGTTGAGTCTCTCCAGTCGCTTTGAGTTATGTCATAAACTCTGTGTATGGTCAGTAGAGGACAAAAAGTCATGTGATATGTCACATAAAAAGATCTCTGCTAAACAAGAAACAGAAATCTAGTATGTCTAAGTCTACTAAATCTTTTCAATTTAACAGGTTCAGCCACAAATCCTATAGACAGAAACAACTGTTTTATTTGTACTGATTGCAGGGTTTCCCGTAAAAAAATTGTTACTTAAGGTGGTAGGCGTGGGCGGGGCCGAGGGTGTGGCAATCAAAGGGGACACATACTAGATTATTAATGAATTAAATGTTTTTACCTCTAACGGGAATAGCTGCGTGATGAAGTGAAACTAAAGGGTTAATAAACATAAACTCAAGCAGATGTTGTAGACTGTCTGGCGAACGATGATAGATAGAGCAAAAATTGTAAAAACGGACTATTTCCAACTATTAATGACAATATCTTAAAGGAGTGTAACTACTGTAAATAATGCACATAAATAACGTGAGCAAGAGCGCTCAACAATTATATCTAATCAACAGGCCCGTGAAACCTAGCTAGCAGGTTGCTCAAACAACAAAATCAAAACATAAGTCCACTTACAGTTCTCACGGACACTAGTTTTATCAACTGGCTATCCTCCAGACATGACGGACCACGTCTTTATCTTATTTCGGTCATGTGGTGCGCGTGCACGCTCGCGGTTGGAAGCGCGTCTGCGCTATTCTCCTAGATGTTTTATCAACTGGCTTGTTATCCTCCAGACAGTGACGGTCCAGACCACGTCTTTCTCATTTCGGCCGTGTGGCGCGCGTCCCCACTCACGGTTTGATGTGTTTTTTGGTTTTTTTTGGACGACCTAGTTAAGGCGGTAAGATTTCCAAGCTTAGGCGGGCCGCCTTAACTGAAATATGCTGCGGGAAACCCTGGATTGTAAATTGAAACAACATGATCTAAAATATATTAAATACGATGGGAGATGGCAAGCATGGATCACGGCTGTGATGGGAGGTTTGGCAGCCAGGCAAGAGTTCAAGAATCTGTAGTTAACATTGAATGCATTCATTTTACACAGTAAAATTAGCTCAGTGTAATGGTTGATATACATTAAGTATGATATCTGAACAAAGGTCATTTACTTGTCATTTATTTTGGTTGTTATCGGGAAAAAAACTTTTTAAGAGGGACTTAAAGAAGTTAAGTTTGGTTCACAAAAGCCATTTGTTTATGTTGTTTATTGTTATAATGTCATTATATTACAAATTATTAGTATTGCAGATTTAGTTTGTCAAATAACTGAATTGTTTTATATTGTTGTTAATAGCTATGATGTTGTGAGTTACGTATTATGAGTCGCAATACAATTATTAACCTCTATAAAAGCATCATTGATGGCTTTAAGTTAAATGAAAGCCTAGGATATAAATGTTAAAAAATCATGAGGATGTTATTCATTATCCATTTTAGGTTTATTTGCAAATTTAACAACAGAACAATAATGACTATAAAAAAGTTTAATACAAACAGCAGCAACTTACTAGTAAACACAAAATATTTTTTTTTTAATTAAATAAAATTTGCATTAGGAAAACTTTATTGTATGATTTCACTTAACTTACAATAATGCATATATAAAGGTTAATAACTGTAATATGACTCATGCTGCGTACACACCAAATGCCAAGCATCGTGTTCCTCGCACTAAATGACTTGAAGGATTTAACTTCGTGTTATGCAAATTTTACGCTTCAGTTGAATATTTTGAACTTGGGCGAAGACGCGTTTGAGGCGAAAACCACATGTTTTTGCGGAAATCTAGTCCAACCAATTTGCACTATTCACGCGAGGTTAAGTCTATTTGCGTCTTTGCTTTGCCCTTTTATGTAGTCTACTCATGCAAATCATTAAATTCGCATTTGGTTTGTACGCCCCATTCCAGTACTTTGGTTATTGTGTACTGATTGATTATACATAATTAAAGTTCTTGGACCAGTACATTTTACAATAGGACTAATTTGCATGGGTCCAGGTCTTTCGCTTCTTAAGAGCTCTCATGAAATAATGACAAGTTGCTTTGTGCCCGTTTGAGCATTCATTTAGTGCATTCTTGCTATATTTTAATCTGTGCTAAAATATGACTTGATGATAAAAAAGAAGCTTCGCAGCACAAGTAAATGAAATAGTGGCCACTCGGAGCAGCTGTCCAAGTGACAGGATAATTGCATCTCAGCCTGACACATTTAAACAGTCCTGAGACGACACGGACTCCGTAATTGACCATTAAGATCAACAGAAGATTAGGAATCATCTCTGATTGTTCCCATGCTCTCAAAGAATCCCAAATCTTCTGAAGGATCACAGTTATCGAGGAGATGAAATTAGACAAATATTTTGCAGGTAATTCATGCGCATTACGTTTTCAATAACAGCACGCAAGGTTATTGGTAATGACGTGTAAAAGCCACAATATAACAAAAACTCATCCAGATGGAACGGTAAATGAAATGGAATCTCTTGATATCATTCACCTTCATTTGCATTCAAGGTTGTAAACTGAATTATTCATAAAACTAAGAGTGATATGGGGGCCTCATCGAAATGCTTCGAATCCAAAACATTTTACGCGCTTATGCATTAAAGCGTCATTTGGGAATATTGGACAAATGAATCCATTACGGACCATAAGTTCATAAGTACACTTTTGAAAGCACGAAAATGTGTAGATGGTTTAAAATTGTATTCATGTCACTTCTGTTTATTTAACAGCAACATAATTAGAACAGCTTTTAATTCCCATTGGAAAATAGTGCTGTATGGCCCTATGACCATAACATTTTTAATGCTTTTTTAATAATTGAAGTCATTTTTAAGTATTATCTAAAACGTACAAAATTGCACTTAACACGGGTTGTCAAGGTAACCGTGAATATGTTAGCATGAGTTCCAAGAAATTCCACATCAAAAACTCTTTCATTAAAAACCCATTAAATTGCATTATTTCTGTCCTTTGATAGAGGATAGTTGCTTCTTTCAGTTCCAAAAGCAATTGTCCCTGATTCATTTTTTTATTTATTTGTGGCTTGCATCGTTCCTATATTACACAAACATCACAGAAGAAGACAAATATTGCTTCCAGAGTTATCTGATGAAAGTTTTGACCTGTCCCTCTCCGTGCCTGACTTGTATTGTTTATGCAGTTTTATAAAATACAATTTTATAAAAAAGACTTTCACACCAGCCATGTTTGAGGCGTCAAAATCGCGTCTAGTTTGACGCTTGAACATTTTGAATGCATTGGCGCGTCTAGAGCAAAGTAGACACGCGGAAAAAGGAAGCATTTGATGCGCGTCAGAGGCGAAATCCGCTTCTTGTGGGAGGGGCAAGTGCTATGCAGTTGTCTGTTTGCAAGATGGCTGATGTTGATCGTGCATTCATCGAGAGAGTTACCAGTTTGTATTAGGTCACCTTACTAAAGAGGGAAAATATTTTTAAAAATGTTGGGAATGCCACGGGGCGATAAACGGCACGTGAATTGTGTATTTACAACTTACCAGGTTACCCAATGTCCTCACTGACACTCTTCCAAGCGAGGTTCTTTTTATTCCCATCTCTATAGAAATAAGAACTTGTGTCGTATAGCTCTGGGTGACTGCTCACGGACAATATCAAGCGTTCCTCCATGTTGAATGAGTAACTCCGGGCGGGGCTGCCGCCAAAGCAGCAAGCAAGCTCCTGATTGGTTAACGCGGTGCGAAAAATACGCCAAAGTTGACATTTTTTAACTCGGGCGTCAGACGTGAAACGCAAAATGCACAAAAAGCACCATTCGTGCGTACCGTGGCAGACACTCAATTCGTGCAATTTGCGCGAACTAAACTCTCGAATGCGCTAAATGCCTCATTTCGCCCCGCGGACCTCCAGATGCGCATCCACGTGTCTTCACTTTGACTTAACATTGAAATAACTCGCGCCTGATGCCTCTACCGCAGCTAGTGTAATGCTAGGCGCTACTTGTGTGTAGTTGGACCCTTGAACATTTGAGTTCACTCGCTTCATTCGTGCGTGAAAGCCGCACGTGAAATTCTAGTCATCGAGAAATTCAGGCAGAAATTCGCGTCATGGGAGGGGCTTCTGCGACTCCGCTGAGACTCCACCACTCCGCTCGCTTCCTGTAATCACGTCAATACTACAGCAAGGTCCTGATTGGTTAACGCGGTGTGGAAATCCGCCGAAGTTCAGATTTTTCAACTCACACATTTCCCGGGACAATGCTCAACTCTTATCGCATGTACCACGCTGCAGGATGCCTAATCTTTGCATTGACTTTACATGTATCACGCACGCTTGCCAATAAATACAATAAAGTTGTATTGGTTAAAATTAAACTCAAAGAATGAAGAATATAGTTTTTCAGCATGTATTAATTCTTGTTAATGTTAGTTCATGTCAATGCAGTTATTCATGTTAGTTCATGGTGCATTAACTAATGTTAACAGATACAACACTTTCTTTTAATCTACAAAGATTAAGAAATGCAGTAGAATTATTGTTAGTTCATTTTAGTTAATGCATTAACTATTTGTTAACAAAAACATCCTTATTATTCATTACATTTATGCAATTGGCAGACGCTGTCATCCAAAGTGACAATGTACATATTAAACTAGTACCTCTTAACACCCATTGTGAAATCCATGTTGTTCCAAATCCACATGCTTTTTTGCAAACGTCGATCCTGTCCATGCAAGGGCAGTTCATAATGACCACAGCTGTCTAGCTCCCGAAAAACACAAATGTGTCAACCGGGTGTCAGGCATGACATGAGAGGGAGTAAATCACGACACAACATTCATTTTGGTCCATGCTATTCCTTTAACACATGTCGGAGCAGGAATACTCTGAATTGCATGGCAAAACCATCTACTGACGGTGACATTAATCTACCCTGTCAAAGCTTTTATACTTCAGCTAAAAGGAATCTTCTCACTGAGAGGTTCAGCTTCTCATTCATGTTGATCTTGTAAGTGCATCTCAACCAATCAATGTTTTAATAGGCTTCATTACTGAATGATAAAAGGGAAGGATTGCAAGTAAAAATAGGGGCTAACTCATGCTGTTTCTCAATGCAGAATTATACTGTAGTATGCAGGCTTGTTGTCACACGCTCCAGCCTCATTCCCCTAGCAATGAAATGAGATTTTCAGATCAATGCGCATCGTCCGACACAAACAAAACACTTTGTCAGCTACGTTTAACGCCGTTTGAAAATCTTTCACCTGCAGTTTTACCTCCGCTTCATGTAGTGATGTGCAATATGTGTCAGATTCATCAGATAACAAAATAATAAGACTTAAGTGCAACAAGCTCACGAAGTTAAAAAAAAACCTGCTTGTCAATATTTTCACCCTCCATGCTGATTTTGAAAGAGCCACAGCTCATCTATTCGACAAACATTCACCCAAATCCTTACTTTGCTGTTTTGTCCTTAAAGCCCTACAGTATCTCTCTCCTAAAAACATTTCTGAAATCATTTGTATTCATGCTGATGTTAGGCCTTGCTAAGATAGCCAGAGAACTGTTTGATTTGTGTAATGCATCCCGACAGTTCGCTCTTAGCATCCTCGTATGCCACATTAAGAATCCCATTGGCTCTACCGTCAGTCATTGTTGTTTCAACACTGCGGCGGGCGGTAACATTGTACGTGTGGCCTGCCAACATTCTTGCCATGGACGTTTTCCAGTCACAGCCTTCTGCCAAAACCTCCCTCGACTCGACCCTGAGGAGTTTCCTGCAATGTTAAACCGTAAACACAACACTACCGTAGTGTGACACTTTTATTACTAAGAGATAGATGGGTTAAATAGTGTTCGTGTCACCTCGACATCTTACAAAACAACAGACTAGAGGCCATTCTACTCTCTCTTCTAAAGCTAATGATTGAGAGATGTGCTAGTAGATAGATGTGTAAAACAGATATGCTGGCTATGTCGACATATCAAGATGGTTTTAAGGGGAACAGATGTCAGAAATTGAAATTATTTATTGAATTATTGAGAGTTTTAGATAATCAATGGTTCTGGAGATGCCTCATTTCCCTGCACTGTACTGTACGGCAGAAACATTTCAGTACAATAATTTAAGTTAAAATGATTTCTTAATGAAGCTAGTCTCAAAACATGCCAGCAGCCTGCATGCAAAACACAACATGTGCAGGTAACCTGAATTGGTAGACAACATTAATCTGATGTGAATGAGTCACCAAATACTCTGCAGCTTCATTGCAATTCAGCTTTGCATTGTCAGAGAGTGTGAATGGAGAAACTGTCAGCATAGCAGAGATGACGTACATGACAGATGCTCATATCACCACCGCCAGATCCCTGCTGCTCACATTGTTATAAGCGCTGCAAACAACCCAGTGACACATTAGGGGCCTCGTTTATAAAGCGAGGCTATGTAAGGGCCAGGGTGGCACTGGCCCACTCAGATTGATGGCTGGCCCACCCATTCAGAAGAGACACAAATATGTTTGTGGAAAAGCCAAATATATCATGCAAAATTATAATAATCTCTTTAATAATAATAATTGATCAAATATGCATAATTCAGAAATAACTATGTTTATCAATTGCATTTGTTTTTAAACATTAAAGCCATTTTAAACAGTTTGAGGGCAAGAAAATTTCTGTGTGGGCAGATGCACATGCATATTTAAATGGACACACGCTCATAAGCGCACACACGAAATTGTGCATTTCAAAAAGCATGCAAACACAAAATCTCTGCGCTTGGCAGGACATGTACACGCAAAATTATCTCGAAATACCACACACTATAAAAATGGCCCATAACGGGTAAATATTGGACAGAACACACTGCTGAGTTAAAATTGACCCAATGCTGGGCTGTTTTAACCCAACTGCTGAGTTATTATATCCCATGGTTGCATAAAACCCAGCGTGTGTTCTGTCTAATATTTACCCATTATGGGTCAAAAATAACCCAGCCATTTATAGAGTGCAGTCTTGGCACGTACTCTCATAAAACAGTCAGTCATGTTTTAACTCATTCCCGCCAGCCTTTTAAAAAAAGTTGCCCGCCAGCGTTTGTTGTTATTTTCACAAAACTTTCACAAAATGCCCTCTAGGAAAATGTTTTCTATAAATAAATAAACATACAAATATATCAAGTGAAAGAGCAGACCCTCTTTCAAACAAACAAAATGAGAAAAAAAAACTTTCATCCTATCTTGATTTGTTCTCTTATAGCCTCTTATGGATAGGTTTTTCAAAAATAAATGTTGAGCAAAAATTTGAAATAATTGCATTTTTGTAAAGGAATTTTGTTAGAGATCAGATTCAGAATGATTATCAAAACATACATGTAGTCTAAAATGTTGTTAATTTAGTTTTTTTTTATAATTTGGGTAAGAGATCTAGCGGATAATAGCGGAATTACAGATTACCATAAAAAGGAAAGCGTTATTGGCAGGGAAATGCTTTCTAATAATTGAATAAATAAATCATCAATGGTGGGGAAAGAGTTAAAGTGAATGCAAACAGTTCAGATCAGATGTGTGTGTCAGTATATGGATCCGTGCTTATTTGGTCTTCAAGTGGCTTAAAGTTTACCTCAAGAAATCTGTTTGTGTTAATGTTAATCAAACAACAGAAGACAAATGGAAAATAGCATCTGTAGCTTTAAAAATATGAATAGTATTTAATTTAAGAATGAAGAATTAATTATTTGATTCACTTTCTATAAATACTGTACTTGTAAGTTTGTTCTTTTCTTTTTTATAAGCTTATAATGATTTATTTGTTCTTATTTTATTTTCCTTATTTTCCCTTTTTGCTGATCTGAAATTTGTTCGGTTCATGATTCAAAAATCGTAGTCAGTTTAACCACTATATTGTAAAATGATCCACACTAGTTTACCGAGGTCCACTCGATATTTTTGGCCTCGCCACTGTTTCATACACACAGATTTGTTCAAAAGTGTGAAAAACCACGGCAAAGTCTATATTTATAAGTCTTTGAAGTGAAAAGTGCTTAGCGCCACGTCAGGGTCTCAGCAGACGTATACACTTTTGCTTGCCTGATTGCGGTTTCCAAGTTTTTGAAAATATAAGTCATTATTGATACTTAAAAAGAAGTTAAATATTGACAGGTGCTCTTTTTTATGTCAATGACATTAATTAGGCATTGTTTAAAGGCCTAAATCTGCAACTGTTAAGCTGCACACAATTTCAAGCTCATTTGTGATTTATAGATTTCACATCTGAAAGTGAGGCGCGTTTTCTATGCGTACCAGGGGCGGAGTGGCAATCGGGAAAGTCGGGAATTTTCCCGGTGGGCCGGTAGTGCTTTAAGGCCGCGAAGGCCGGTCTGATAATAGCCGTGCTTTCAGTCTTTAGTCGTGCACTCCGGCCACACTAAAAACTATTTATCATATATTTAATTTGCTTCAGCGCTCAAAATGAATCTGGCCGCACCGCTCTCTCTATCAAGCCCGTCTCCCCTGGAGTTCTATCAGCCAATCAAAAAATAAAGAAAGAGGCTACACAATAGCCAATCAGAAAATAGGACTGTTGTATCTGGGTAAGATTTAACGCAACAACCAATAAAAAGCATAGCCTCGCACACCCATCGAGGAATGGAGCTCCGAGCATCACTTTGAGCAGCACAGAGTAGCCTAAGTCTGATCTCCTGTTTTAATGTTACAACAAATGCACAACTTTGACACAAACAATGACAACTTGACTGCTGTTAGAGAATGTTTCCCAGATAATCAGCATCAGTTTTTCACGAGTGTATGTAACTTAGCCAACCGTTTACAGCCTATTCACTGACAACACCTGCTCAGAACATGTAAGTTGCGTTATATTTTCGTTATCACACGATGACTGACATTTTGTCACATAAAACATCTCTCTCCAAACAGGCTTAATAACTGCTTTGCAACCATAGTAAGCTTAATCTTACCCAAAACTAGGGAACTGTTGTTGACTTTAAGATCTTTTAAATAATAGTTATTACACTTGGTATTTCATGTTGTTGTGCAGTCATTTTATTGTAATTTTAGATTTCAGCATTTGCTTTTTATAAATTTTTAAATTTTTGCTTTTTAAAACATTTTATAAATGAGGCCCCATATTTAAAGATGTAGTTCTGAAGTTCTGAAATTTTTATTGAGGTATTTTAGGTTTTTCTAAGACACTTTTGTCCAAAAGGACTTATAAAATACCTACATTTGTGATCAATTTTCCTTGTTCGTTCAAACATGGAAGTTGTTTCATTCCCATTTAGAGGTAAAAACACCAATACAATGAAATGTAATGCAAAACAAACAGGATCATAGTTTATTCCTGGACACATCCAGCATTAAATCTTGATTGACACCAGGATATCTTCGGTCATTCCACATCCCTCTTCCCGACATCCCTCTCTTTCCTTTAATTATTGCATCCATTACCCATGTGACAGAGGTTACATAACCTCAAGGCTCAAACCCCGAGAACACATTTTTCCGCAATTAAGGCAATCATATGCATGTCTTTTAAATAATACGGGTCACCGAGTCGCTCGCGCCCCTGTTGTAGATTGAGCAGCAGGTAATTCCTGCTCAATATGAGCAGCTGAGGAAATAGCAGGTCAAGATCCAACCTCATGTTTTATTCCCAATAGCCTCGGCGGGAGATTGATCGCACCTCTCGCCTCTTCTCTCTCTGTGTCGGTAAATAACGAATGCAGTGCTGGTGTATTTGTGCATCGGTGTGTGAAGATGATTAGCTAATTATACTGTCAAGACCCTTCCTCATTCTGACTTCAGATGGACCCTCATTACTGCCCATTAAAGTCTGCGGACGAGGCCTGATGTGGTTTAGATAAGTGACCCGACTGAGTTTATATTAGTAAGACTGCCGCATGAATGTCCTCATGTTGCATAAGACACTAATGCGTATGAAATATGAAGCATAATACGACTCCAGAAGCTTAATTTTTTAGGTCTGAACTATCAATTTTAAATGTATAGCGATTTGTAGGGCTGCACTGACGTATTTGATTTCTGGAATAGATTGAAAATGGACAGTGTCAAGACATTATTTCAGTCTTGTCCAATAGGTAGTATAAAATGTGAAATTTGCACTGTGATAAGCCCCGCCCCTTGGTTACTGTAACCAGCTTTAAGGAAAAACACCCTATGGGGCTGTTTACACTTGGTTTTAAGATGTGTTTTCATCGATCGGATCACAAGTGGACGAGAGAGACACATTACGTTTACACCTGGTATTTAAATCTGTCTCTTTTGTCCACTTTCGACCGCTTCTGTAGTGAATACTGTGAGGGGACGGTCCGTGAGACGGTGGGCGAGTCTCTCTGCTGTCATTCAAACGCAAGCGGGAGTAATTATGAGTTTATATGGAGGCAAACTTATATTATGTCTGAGTCCGCTGCTTGTTTAGCAAGTAAACATGCTGCACAGAGTTTTGTACGTGTGTATGTAAGAGCTTTCTCTGAATTTTCAGCGCAATTGATGAAATAGGATCTTTCACACGCTTTCAAAACGAAACTACGGAGATCCGCCGCTTTAGGTTTATCAATGAAAGGCTACAAATAGCGCTGTTCAACGTGTGTTCACGCCAGAAGTCAGAAAAGACGTAAAACTTGTGTTTAGTACCTCAGATTAGATAAATGGGTGGAGAGAAGGCGGTCGCGTGTGGCTGTTCGAACACATTCAACCACATTTGCGTTCCGCAACTCCAAAGTGATGCACTTTGGAGAAAGTGGTTTCGACTACCTCTGGATGTGGTTGAAAGTGGTCGAAAGTGGACGAGCTCAAAACGTTTTGAACACCGTTTACACCTGGCATTAACGTCATCCACTTGTGATCCGATCGACAAAAACGCATGTTAATGCCAAGTGTAAACAGCCTCTATATGAATGAACTGGAAATGTCTTGCATATCAAGTCCAAATTTGATTGACACTACCAACATTCATACTATATGAAACATACCATTTTGGTTGAGAAGTATGTACTTCAATTCGTAGGATTGCTAATGAAATGGATTTTGAAAGCAGGGAGTATTTTTGAGGTTTTAAACAGAGATGGCGATAGACAGGCAAAAGATATGGATGGCAGCTTTAATATGATTACATTGTTGGTTGCTTCCTTACATAACAAAACTATGACTGCAGCCATGTGTGCTCAGCGTGTGTTAAAACTCTACCTGCACTCATTGAACAGACTGCAGATCACACACGTCAGTGACCAGGGCTTATCCACCTGTCAGCTTCCTGTTACCCTGACAGAACACCTGTCACCAGCAGGATTACCATCCAGCTACGCCTGTTTAAGATGGAGGTCACAACGGAGAAGCGTGCTGGCATGAAGCCCAGCTTTACCTCCACACCCCTCTTCCAGGAGCTGATTTTATCTCCATTGGTCTGGAGTTCCTACATTGATTTAGGCTTTACTAATTGTTACAGATTTTAGGCTCAACTCTTGGGGCCAGTAATAATGGATATGTAAAGGTCATCAAATAATGTCTCTCTGTAATCAACATTTCTTTTTTAATCCTAGTTTTAGCCTAAACATAATAATAATACTTGTAGGATCAGATGGCACAAAAACTTAAACTAGCTGGCATCTTCTGCGCCATCTTTTTCATAACGATTAATTGTGATTAATCTATAGCAGAATAAAAGTTTATGTTTATATTTATCATATATGTGTGTGAACTGTATAATAATTATGTATATATAAATATGTACACATGCATGTATAAATGATTTGGGGTTGTATATATATATATGCAACCCAAAATCAGAAAAAGTTTGGACACTGTAGAAATTGTGAGTAAAAAAGGAATGGAATAATTTACTAATCTCATAAACTTATATTTTATTCACAATATAATATAGATAACGTATCAAATGTAGAAAGTGAGGCATTTTGAAATGCCATGCCAAATATTGTCTCATTTTGGATTTCATGAGAACGACACATTCCATAAAAAGTTGGGACAGGTAGCAGTAAGAGGCCAGAAAAGTAAAATGTACAAATAAGGAACAGCTGGAGAAGGACCAATGTTTAGGAATAGAAATGTTGTCCCATTCTTGTCTAAAACAGGCTTCTAGTTGTTCAACTGTCTTAGGTCTTCTTTGTCGCATCTTCCTCTTTATGATGCGCCGAATGTTTTCTGTGAGTGACAGATCTGGACCGCAGGCTGGCCATTTCAGTACTCAGATCCTTCTTCTACACAGTCTGCCTGCCTACCTGTCTACCATGTCTATATATATTGCTGTCTGTTTCTCTACTGTATCTATCTGTTTGTTTGTCTGTATGTCTGTCTACTGTGTCTATATATTGTTTTCTGTTTCTAAACTGTATCTGTCTGTCTGTCTGTCTGTCTGTCTGTCTGTTTCTCGTCTGTCTGTCTGTCTACTGTGTCTATATATTGTTTTCTGTTTCTAAACTGTATCTGTCTGTCTGTCTGTCTGTCTGTCTGTTTCTCCTCTGTCTGTCTGTCTACTGTGTCTATATATTGTTTTATGTTTCTTTACTGTATCTGTCTGTCTGTCTGTCTACTGTGTCAATATATTGCTGTCTGTTTCTCGTCTGTCTGTCTGTCTGTATGTCTGTCTGTCTGTCTATATGTCTGTCTGTCTAACTGTTTACTTTATATATGTCTGTCTGCCTCCCTACCTGCTGTCTACCATGTCTATATGTTGCTGTCTGTTTCTATACTGTATCTATCTGTCTGTCTGTCTGTCTATTGTGTCTATACATTGTTCTCTTTTTCTCTACTGTATCTGTCTGTCTGTCTGTCTGTCTGTCTGTCTGTCTATATATTGTTGTCTGTTTCTCTCTCTACTGTATCGGTCTCTGTCTGTCTTTCTGTCTGTCTGTCTGTTTTCTGTATATGTCTGTCTGTATATGTCTGTCTACATGTCTGTTTCTCTACTGTATCTGTCTGTCTGTTTGTTTGTCTATATATTGTTGTCTGTTTCTCTCTCTACTGTATCGGTCTCTGTCTGTCTGTCTGTCTGTCTGTCTGTCTGTCTGTCTGTCTGTCTGCCTGCCTGCCTGCCTGCCTGTCTGTCTGTCTGTCTGTTTACTGTATATGTCTGTCTGTATATGTCTGTCTACATGTCTATATATTGCTGTCTGTTACTCTACTGTATCTATCTGTCTGTCTGTCTGTCTATCGTGTCTATATATTGCTGTCTGTTTCTCTACTGTATCTGTCTGTCTGTTTGTTTGTCTATATATTGTTGTCTGTTTCTCTCTCTACTGTATCGGTCTCTGTCTGTCTGTCTGTCTGTCTGTCTGCCTGCCTGCCTGTCTGTCTGTCTGTCTGTTTACTGTATATGTCTGTCTGTATATGTCTGTCTACATGTCTATATATTGCTGTCTGTTACTCTACTGTATCTGTCTGTCTGTCTGTCTATCGTGTCTATATATTGCTATCTGTTTCTCTACTGTATCTGTCTGTCTGTCTGTCTACTGTGTCTATATATTGCTGTCTGTTTCTCGTCTGTCTGTCTATTTGTCTGTCTGTCTCTCGGTCTCTCTGTTTACTTTATATATGTCTGTCTGCCTGCCTACCTGCTGTCTACCATGTCTATATATTGCTGTCTGTTTCTCTACTGTATCTATCTGTCTGTCTGTCTGTCTGTCTGTCTGTCTGTCTGTCTGTCTGTCTGTCTGTCTGTCTGTCGGTCTGTCGGTCTGTCTGTCTGTTTGTTTGTCTATGTATCGGTCTCTGTCTGTCTGTCTGTCTACATGTCTATATATTGCTGTCTGTTTCTCTACTGTATCTGTCTGTCTGTCTACTGTGTCTATATATTGCTGTCTGTTTCTCGTCTGTCTGTCTGTCTGTTTGTCTGTCTGTCTATTTGTCTGTCTGTCTCTCTGTTTACTTTATATATGTATGT
The DNA here is from genome assembly GCF_030506205.2 of Paramisgurnus dabryanus. Taxonomy (NCBI): domain Eukaryota; kingdom Metazoa; phylum Chordata; class Actinopteri; order Cypriniformes; family Cobitidae; genus Paramisgurnus; species Paramisgurnus dabryanus. Next base: position 41,738,112 of record NC_133337.1, on the reverse strand, counting down.
ATGTCTGCCTGCCTACCTGCTGTCTACCATGATTGCTGTCTGTTTCTCTACTGTGTCTGTCTGTCTGTTTGTCTGTCTATTGTGTCTATACATTGTTCACTTTTTCTCTACTGTATCTGTCTGTCTGTTTGTTTGTTTGTCTATATATTGTTGTCTGTTTCTCTCTCTACTGTATCTGTCTGTCTGCCTGTCTGTCTGTGATTGTTTTTTTTGTCTGTTTATATATTTGTCTGTCTCTATCTCTCTACAGTATATATCTTTCTGTCTGTCTGCCTATTTGTCTGTGATTGTTTTTTTGTCTGTTTATCTATTTGTCTGTCTGTATCTCTCTACAGTATATATCTTTCTGTCTGTCTGCCTGCCAATCTGTCCTTCTGGATCTCTGTCTGTCTCTCCATTGCTTCCACTACTGTATCTATGTGTCTCTGTCTTTCAATTTGTCTGTCTGTATGTATATATCTGTCCGTCTATCTGTCTATATTTCTGTTTGTCTGTCTGTCTATCTGTCTGTCTACTGTATCTATATATCAGGTTGTCTGTTTATCTGCTGTATCTATGTATCCATCTGTCTGTCTGTCTGTCTATATCTCTCTCTCTCTCTCTCTCTCTCTCTCTCTCTCTCTCTCTCTCTCTCTCTCTCTCTCTCTCTCTCTCAATTTTCAATTTCAATTTAAAGAACTTTATTGGCATGATTGTGTCACTTACAATATTGCCAAAGCATTATACATAAAACAAGAAACATACAATAACACAATATTAACAAACATTAAGGTGCAATTAAGCTAAGGTGCTGGGTGATGGATGAAGTACTACTGCAAAATAAAATAAAATAGAATCAGAGGATATTTACAATATAAAGTTGACTTTGAAATATAAACATATGAAGTATACAAATGTACATTTATGGAGGCACATGAGAGGTAAAATAAAAATACTGTACAAGATCAGGGCTGTGGATTATTTCTGATGGTGTGTAACTGATAAATGAATTTAGCAGCAGCTGATGGGTGTCTGTCTTCCCCCAGTAACATCTTCATTTGATCTGAATCTGAAGAGTTATGAAACTCTGGTTTGAGCTTTGAGATTTTGTCAAAGTGTTTTTCTCTAAGCTCTTTATATTTACCACAGTAAAGGAGAAAGTGTGTCTCTGTCTCGATCTCACCACTGTCACAATGGACACAGATTCGCTCTTCTTTTGGGAGCCATGTTTGTCTATGTCGGCCTTTCTCTATTGCCAGACTGTGATCACTGAGTCTGTATTTAGTGAGGATTCGTCTCTGCTTTACATCTCTAACTGTGGAGAGATATTCTGACAGACTGTATTTTCTGTTTAGTGCCCGATAACATTCTAGTTTACTTTGGTTTTTACTTTCATTATCCCAATGATCCAAATATAAAGTTTGACTTTCTTTAATGATTTGTTTTATTGTGGTTTGTTTGCGTTCATTAGTGCTGGTCTGGAGTTTTAGAGCCAGTTGACAGATGGGGCTGGTTTTAGGTCTCTTCTCTTGGGTTTTAAGGGCTTCATATTGAAGTGTGTTCGGGGGACTTGAGTTTAAGTGTGACCAGAATTTAAGGGAGCGTTTTTGGATGTGTATTATTAGGGGATATCTGCCTAATTCAGCCCTGCATGCATTAGTAGGTGTTCTTCTCTGAACTCTTAAAATATTTCTACAGAATTCAGCATGCAGGGATTCCATTGGATGTTTGTCCCATTTGGAGTAATCTGTTAGGCATTGTGGACCCCAAACCTCACAACCATACAGAGCTATGGGCATTATTACACTATCAAATATTTTACACCAAACTGTAGCAGGAATGTCTGTTTGTTTAAATTTGCCTTTGATGACATAGAATGCTCGTCTAGCTTTCTCTTTAAGTGCGTTTACCGCGAGACCAAAACCGCCTGATGCGCTGATGTTTAACCCGAGATAGTCGTAGTGTAAGGTGTGTTCTAGTGCAGTGTTTCCTAGAGTAAATGTGTATCTGTTATCCTGTAATCTTGCTTTTTTCTGGAAAATCATAATTTTAGTTTTCTTCAGATTGACCGTCAGGGCCCAGTTTTGACAGTATTTCCCCAGCAGGTCCAGGTGTTGCTGTAAACCTTGTGCAGTGTCTGACAATAGCACCAGATCATCTGCATACAGAAGAGCTTTAATCTCAGAGTTGTTTAGGATGAGACCGGGTGTGCTGGATTGTTCAATTAACACTGCTAACTCATTAATATATAAGTTAAATAGAGTTGGACTCAAGTTACAGCCCTGTCTCACCCCACGCCCTTGACTGAAAAATTCTGTTCTTTTGTCACCGATTTTAACTCCGCACTTGTTTTCTGAGTACATGGATTTAATGATGTCATATACTTTTCCTCCTATGCCTGATTGTAGAATTTTATAGTATAAGCCGTCGTGCCATATCGAGTTGAATGCTTTTTTAAAGTCAACGAAACATGCATAAACTTTGCCTTTGTTTTTATGATGAACGTGTTGATTGACTAGCGTCTGTAGTGTATAAATGTGGTCAGTGGTGCGGTGGTTTGGTAAAAATCCAATCTGACTTTTACTTAAGACGTTGTGTTTGGTAAGGAAGGCCTGAATCCGAGCATTTAAGATACCACAGAAAGTCTTCCCTAGATTACTATTTACACAAATGCCTCTGTAGTTATTGGGGTCAAATTTGTCTCCGCTTTTATATAGCGGGTGTATTAAACCTGTACTCCATGTTTCAGGAAAGTGTCCAGTTTGTAGGATTAAATTAAACATTTTTAAAAGTGCCTCTTGCATTGCTGCAGGACTGTGTTTCAACATTTCTGTTCTGATGTTGTCTAAACCGCATGCCTTTCTGGGTTTTAATTTCTTTAGTGCTTCTTTTAGTTCTTCTAAGCTAATCGGGTAATCTAAGGGGTTTTGGTTGTTTTTAATGATGGATTCCAATTGTTTTAGTTTAGTTTGTACATTTTTTTGATCAGGTGTATGACTATCTGAGGAGATTTCCCTGAATAGGTTTTTAAAATAGTCTTTCCATAGTTCTCCATTTTGTATCTCTCTCTCTCGCTCTCTCTCTCTCTCTATATATATATCTATCTTTCTGTTTGTCTGTCTGTCCGACTGTCTGTCTGTCTGTCTGTATCTACCTATCTATCTGTCTCTTTGTCTCCCTGCCTGCAAGCAAGAATCAAATTTATTTCAGCAATTTAGCTACCTGCATGTATTTCCAGTAAATATAATCTGAGAATATGATCATGTAGAGATGATTATTTCAATCAAAGTCATCCGCATAATACTATAACATTGCATTAATTTTCTAAGGTGATTATAACCGTGTCAGAATTATTGGACCAGACATTGAGTCTGATGTAAATCTGGATGTACTCATTTAATTTCACATATATCAGCGTGAGACAATCTTCTCCTCTAGTGTAGGGGACATAAATCTTGCTATGACTGGAACAAAATAGGACATTGTCTTTTGAGCACTTATATTAAAATAAGCTCAATCTTTGAGCTTGTGTATCAATTGTAAACGACATGAAGTTTCTGTGTTTTTCTCCGTATCAATTTTTCAGAAAAGCACAGAGAAATGTTTCAGCAACTGACAGTGAACAGACATCAAGGTGAGATTAATCCAAAAAAAACAATCACAAACACATCATCTGCCACATCTGCTTTGATAACACAAACTACTAGAGAAATTTGTCTTTATATGATCTAAAAGGCACATATGAGAAGATGCTTGATTTCTATATGAAATCTGTCATTTTGGGAATCACTCAGAGATTATTTCCTCTCATCATATCTCTTTTTGTCCATCCTTGTGACTGGAGGTGTGAAGCGATGGGGTTTATGATGGCTTTAGCTTTCTTTTCATGCGACAATAGCTCAGCTTTCAGAGAAGAACATGTTCTGCACCGATCTCCAGAACAGACGTGTGCTGTTGTTTGGGAAATGGGTTTCCTGTCATGCCTTTAGACATTTTAAACCAGAGTTTTGTGCACCATGACTACAGATTTGAGAGAGCTTATTTTAATTGTCCATCATTAAAATTAATGACATTCTTAATCTTTATTGTCTGAAATTAATTTGACGCTATGGAGTCATAACGTTGAATTATGTTGCCTTTTAATACACTTTCTTTTGGCTACTTTTTTAAGCAACATCTCATGTAAACTTTGCATGGAGAGCAATCCCAAAATCATGCAAGATGGCAGATGGCAAGAAAAACAATATTTGTAAATATAATTCATGCTAATTTATGATATGGTGGTGTTAGCTTTGCAACACGCTAACAGAAAATGTATTGAAATTAATTGTTGGTCGAGTCTTTAGTCCCCTTGCATGAGGAAAGCTGTTTATATGACACACATGTTCCTGTTTATGTCAAATATACCAGATCAGTCACGTATAATATTTTAGTTTAGAAAGATTGCAGTTTTATAAGATATCTGCCTATGTAGACATTACAGAGAAAAGTAGCTCGCAAGGTTTTGGAGGAGAGCCAAAGAGAAAACTAGCAAATCCAAGAGAGGATCCCTTAGGTTGATCCAGACACTCTTTATAGTTAAACAACGATCTGTGAAATGGGCCTGATGTAGTTTTTCTTCCTCTGAACTATCTGATGTGTTTTGTGTAATCCACAAGACACAAACAAATCAGACATGACTAAAACCTGACATTCTTAAACAAATGTTTAAAACGAGTAGATATGATCAATGTATCCAAGATGAGATAGACATTTTAAAATTTTACAATTTTGTGATTTTAGTTTCATACAATGAATATTTTATAGTATTGTGAATGTTTATTTAAACTGGGTAATTTTTAATTATATTATTTTTATATGTTGTGTACTATAGTAAATATCTGTTATGCACTGCAAGAATAAAAAAAAATGTTGGGCTATTTTCAAACCAGCATTGGGTTGAAAAAGGACAAACCCAAAAGTTGGGTTAAATTAATCTAGAAAATGTCTAATTCATGGTTAAAACAACTCATACATTTTGGGTTCCTCCCTTTTTGAAACAACGATGGGTTGAAATTTAATGCGAGTGTGGTTATTTTTAATTTAATTAATTGGACATTTTAATAAAAAGTTTAATTTTTATAGATGTCAAATAAATCTTTGGTCTCCCCAGAGTATGTACTGTATGCGACGTTTTAGACCAAAATATCATATAGATCATTTATTATTGCATGTTAAAATTGCCACTTTGTAGGTTTGAGCAAAAATGTGCCATTTTTGGGTGTGTCCTTTTAAATGCAAATGAGCTGATCTCTGCACAATAACGGCAATGCCGTGGTTGCATAGTGCAGATGAAGGGGCGGTATTATCCCATTCTGACATCACAAGGGGAGCCAAATTTCAATGACATATTTTTTCACATGCTTGCAGAGAATGATTTACCAGAACTAAGTTACTGGGTTGATCTTTTTCACATTTTCTAGGTTGATAGAAGCACTGGGGAACAAATTATAGCACTTAAACATGAAAAAAGTCAGATTTTCATGATATGTCCTCTTTAAGTTGGTATTTTGACTAGTGATATGTTGCTTTAACTTATAAAGTTAAAATTGCTTAAGTTATTTTAACTTTATTTTGTAATATACAAAGCAACCACACTGAAAAAAATTATTCATTGAATTTAATAAAAAAATTTAAGGTAAGTGGTTGCAATCAATTTATTTAAGCTACATTTAAACAAAAAAATTATATTTTATTTTACTTTACTAATCTTTTTTGTTTAATAGCTTAAATAAATTGATTGCAACCACTTACCTTAAATTCAATGAATCATTTTTTCAGTGCAGTATTTTTATAGTGTGTAAAATAACATGAAGTAACTTTTTCTGAGCAGTACTAAATGAAACACCCCACTAAACACAGGACGTCGGATAGACGTGCAGATCATGTCTATATTGGGTCCGTCGGTCCATGACCAATTCTGGACATGTATTCGACGTCCAAACTAGGTCCACTATTTGGACGTCCCACCATGACCCTATTTGGACGTCATATTGACGGGCAACATTGGACGTTTAAACTGGGTAATTTTTTGGACGTCATTTGGACATCATATTTATGGGCCACATTTGACGTTTAAACTGGGTAATTTTTGGACGTCATTTGGACGTCTATGACAGGTCTATGTCTATATTACATGATTAGGCCTATAAAAATGTGTTTATTTACAAATATCAGCATTATTGTACCAACATGATTAATACATACGAATCGTCTATATTATTATTACAGTACTGTTTTTTTCTGCTTTCTTGAATTACATACAAAATTCATCTAAATGTACCATTCAAAATATGTAATTAAATGTGTAGTTCGTTATATTAAAAGTATATGACCATACTAACAATTTAACATGAAAATATTCTCATATTAAATTGTTCATGATATGAATGCAATAAGAATGCCTTATATACAATCTGAAAGTATGGCCATGTGGCCGAGTGGTTAGAAAAACTTGTTTGTAACCTGAAGATCGGGAGTTTGAATCTCACAGCCGGCAGGAAATGTCTGAAAGGTTTTGGTGCGGTGGATGGGTGAAGTGCAGAGGCAATCATGTCTTTTCGCTTTTTTCATGTCTCTTTTCCTTACACGGCGGTCCTACGGTTGTCAACATTTTTAGACGTGCAGAACACGTCGAAAAAAAGACGTCGCCTGGCGTTACAAAACAACCCCTTTTATGGACCGGATTCGGACGTCCAAAAATTACATGAAAAAGACGTAATTCCGACGTCACTTTGCGCAGTGGGACAAAACTGAACTTTTGTTTACAGTGTCTTTGCTACACGTTACATTATAGTAATAACAGTACATTTTGCATAATTACACGCAACTAGCCCTAAACCAATTCTCAACCATAACCACACATTAAGTACATGTTGTTAAATAATTTGACTCAGTACTTAAATGTATAATTACACTTTGACAAGGATCCTTTAAAATAAAATAAAGTGCAACCCTGATTCTTTTTTAAATCCCTCTTATTTTCTTTAAATTATTAACATTTTACAGATTCTGCAAGGGGTGTGTAAAGCCCAACTGTATACATGTACTGTATATAGACATTTCCTTTAAGCATTAATAATATTGCAAAATAAACCCACTTTGCTGTCTTGTTTTTATTTCTATAACCTTTTATTTATTAGAGTATGTTGCTTGTTTGAACTTTATTTTAAATTTACTGTGAAAACGTCTTAGCATTGACCCAGATATGAATAATTTTACAGCCTGTTTATTTATCAGCAAGATTCTCTAAAACAGAACAAAAATTTGATTATGGCAACGTAGCCGTGTACGGCCTCCATGTGTGATGGTGTATGTTTTGAAATCCATCAACATATGGGGATTTGTGAGAGAAAGTAATTAAATTTAATCTAATCCCTCATCCTCCTCCGCAAGATGCCAATATAGCAGCAATGGATTCAGAAGCACCGAACATGTGCCGCAGCAGGAGACTGGAAGCGTTCGATTCTGGTTTCACGGCGTGGCATGAAGAGGTTGAATGACGGATGAAGGATTATGATTTGGCCTTGAGGCAACCGTGTGTCAACCCTATTGATTCTAGAGCCGGCTTGAGTCAATGACCATGTGATTATCATCAAGCATGTCGGCACTTCTCTTTCACACACGCATACATGCACACACACACACACAGCATTCGGCTCTGATGCCTTTCCAGGGGCTTCCACTTCCTATTGACTCGTTTCACATTGAGATGTCAGAATGCCTACAGTCTCCATCTGCTGCTTTGAACAACCTGGAGAGGTTTTTATTTTAGCCAGAAATATCCCGTGGGCATAAATATACACACAGATCATTATTTGGCCATATACCTTAATGTATATTCATTTAGCATGTACTGAAAATTATCTACAGTATGTTCTGTATTCATTACTGTTATACTGCATGAAAGGTGCAAAACCTCTTAAAACAACAAACAAGCAAAGAATTTGTTGAATATATGAAATATTTTCTATTATTGATATTTTCAGAAGTAAAATCATGTTACCCAAACTAATATCAGTACTTCATAAAACAACACTAGACACAAGACTCACATATACTCACTAATATTGTCAAAAAGTGCCTCAGTGTTAAAAAAAACATGGCATATGGCATGCAATGACATGGTAAGGTTTATGAGAACAAGTTGCTAAATTGATTGTACAGTTGCCTGACATTTCGCTAAATCAAAGATAAAACACTTACTCGCTACACGTTTGTCCATCAAACTCTTTGACATTTTGTGTTTTGTCAGTGTAACATGGCACACGTGAGGAACTCTGCTCACTGATAGACCATGAAGAGCTGTCATACCACAAGACAGATGAGAAGAAAGAGATACAGAGAGAAAATGATAGAAATACAGAAAAGATTGGGACTGTAAAGACAACCTGTCAGTAATCTGATTCAACATTTAACTCATTCCACGCCAGCCATTTTTTTTTAAAATTTGCCCGCCAGCATTTTTTGTGACTTTCACAAAAGTTTTACAAAATGCCTTCCAGGAAATTTTTCTTCTTAAAATATATAAACATACAAATATTTCAAATAAAAGACCCTCTGCTTTTAAACAAACAATAAACAAACAAACAAAACCACAAAAAAAAAAAAAATGTTTCATCCTATCTATATTTTTTTCTCTGGTAATAACTATTAAATATGGGTATTGTTCTTTTTAAAAAAAAAATCCTTTTCAGCAGATTACACAAGGTATAAACCAACCAAATCTTTTTGGGTCTTTTATTCAGATTGAGGTGTTTACATGGAGCATTTTTTATATAATAATGCTCCATGTAATAATACATAATATATATGTATATACAGTATGGTACATACTGTATTGCTCCATCTTTCAGTTGGAGTGTCCACTAGAGGCGCTTGTTTTTTTTCCGCTTTGAGTTCGTTCAAGGTTATAAAGCAGCAAATAGACCTTTCTCACAGTAACCGGAAATACGTAATCGTCGTTCAAGCGGAGTTCCTGTCAAGCGTCAACACACTAGAAAAACATAAACCCGGGCAAGTTTAAAATGGATCAAAGAGTCTACAAAACTTCGTTAACGGATTTGCCAAATATTACATTTGCTGATGTGACACGACTAATGGAGGAAAACTTTTTCCATGAAGAATTTGTCCATAAATTTCTAGGTAAGTAGAGAGCGAGTCTAACTGTTACTGAACTGTTAACTAAAACGACACATTATAAGTCTTGCCGGATAGCCTGAATCCACTTCTGTAAAACTTCACCATCAACAGGGAATTGATGGAACAGATACGGCTTTTTACATTGCCTTGACTGCGGAGGAAGTAGATTTCCGCGACGATTGCGTATTTCCGGTCATAAATACGGAAGTTGTGAGAAAGGTCTATACTGAACATTATTGGTGAATATTCTTCAGTTCATGCTTGTGTCGTTACTGTTAGGATTGATCACGTTCGACCGAGGTATGCCAACAATTTGTTGTTTACAAGAAGCATTGGCGACTTACAAAAAGGACAGTAATGACCGATTAAAATACATCTGTATATTTTAGTTGGCTGTGCTCATTAAAATTAAACCGCAAGGACAGTGTAACTCGCTTTGGCATTCAGCACGTCTGTGTGTATACAACCATAAACAAATGGCACAAATCTATTCATCAAAGACGAGGAGATTTTAATTTGTATCTGTGTCTGCTTTGTAACTTCTAATAAACTTGGATCAAAACTAAACGTCTCTAGTGGTCATTCCATAGAAAGATGCAACGCTATGTAACTTAAACGGCACATACCATGGCCTTTTTACTAACATAGGTCTCAGGTGTGTCCAGACCATGTCTGTGAAGTTCAGCTCAAAATATCGCCCAGATCATTTATTATCGCATGTTCAGAATGGCCCTAATTGGGTTTTAATGTTCGTACCTTCGAATGCAATTGAGCTACAGCTCCTCACTTCCTTACAAACGGACAGTAAGTGCTTTCAGTTAAAATAGATCTGATTAATACAGTCTGAGACAATAGTATCTAGTGGACAGAGCTGAGGGTGGAAACTATGGTAATGCAGGACTGTAAGTGGGCGGGGCTTTATCAATGTGACCTCACATTGATAACAGAATAAAAAAGGCATGTCTAATAAAACTGCTATGGTTAAATGGGGATTAAAAAATGATTGTAAAAAGTGGATTTTGCGTAAGAGGTGTCCTTTAAGCAACATATCGTCGCTGTCCGATGAAAACCACGTATGTCCATTTTGCCGATTTTGAGATTTTTCGACGGATTGAATGTCCGTATGCAGTATGCTTCACATATCTAAATGGCCAATGACAAGTTATGAAATCATTTCATCTGATTTTCACGTATATCCATATAGTGTCAAAGCTGTCAATCACGCCGCGTATCTCCCGCCCTGTGGAAGCATCTCGCTGGTCTTGTGAAGTTTCTGGATAGCCGAATAAACATAGCCTGGTGAGACAATGACTTTCCTTCATCGAGGTAAACGTTTCCCCCCTGACGCCAGACGTATGTCTAGGAGTGACAAAATTACGGTAGGACTGTGCAAACAAAGTATCTGTCTAGCATTACCATGTCAGTGTATTGATTCATTGTCTCTTCATAGTTTGCAAGAGATATTTTAATAAATGTATAATTAATATTAAATAAACTAAGCATATTTAATCAACTAAGACGTAGGCTATTTAATAAACTGAGTGTATTCATCTGTCAATATGAAACGCGACTTGGCCATTCTAATTAATGATCGGAAGAACGCGCATGGACCACCGTTACTGTAAAATATGCACGTATGTCCATTTAAACTCAATTTTGGTCAAATGTCTATTATATAATTATATTGGCAAGAATATGGTTACATGTTAAGATGCCGTATGACAACGCTACATTCAACTGCTTTTGAAATACGCTGTTTTTTATCTTCCTGAAAAGTAACCGTTTTGGACATACGTGAGTTTCATCGGGCAGAGATGATATTTTGGTTACGCAGAATTGTAGGCAGAGGTGCATATGGTGAACTCACTTCTAAAGCAAACATTGTCCTTTAAATAATGTTAATCGTGGTGCTGAAACGGCAAGACAATACATGATTTATGATATATTTGATTCATATTATTATTATTATTTTTGGGCAGGTTTGAGCTCCCAGGAAACTGGCAGCATGTCTTAAGTCTTAAGGACACTGCAGACAAAGACTGATTCTTGTAGATATGCCTCTATCAGCATGTAGCTGGCATACAAAAGGCTCCCTATGAGCAAGTGAGCGAGTGAGCGAGTGAGAGAGAGAGAGAGAGAGAGAGAGAGAGAGAGAGAGAGAGAGAGAGAGAGAGAGAGAGAAAGAAAGAGAGATTTTTACAATGTCATACATTCCATTAATTCTTTTGCTCCCATCTCACTGCCATTTTATAATTTCAAATGAATACCAGATATCCAGCATTGCTAATTGCAATTCAAACAATCAATTAAAGGCTATGCCAAGGTTAAGGGCCTCATCTGTCCTCATCTGTCTCTTTAAATATTGCTGAAGGGCAGTATGGACTGACAAAGTGAATCCATGGCCAACACAATGGATCCACACAAATATACTGTACTACAGTAACTACAGACCTTTACAATTCTTGTGCACCTACTAATGCATCTACAACACCAGTCAATCATTTCTGAAATAGAGGATAGATGTATAATGACATCTAAAAAACATCTAAAACCAGATTTCTGTAAAGCACAGTCAGGTAACACACAGTACTGTATTATGCTGTGAATGCACTGTACGACTTCCCATGCAGCCCTTGTGGAAAGAACTTTACTTTCACTTTCCTGTTTATAAGAGCAGATATCCATCATTATGACAGCCTGCTGTATTTGACCACTTATTATAGCTGGCGGTTCATTTGGCCTGGTCAGAAGTTTGACTATTAAATGATTCATGTCCGGCATTATAAAAGTCAACATGGCTCGATCTCTCTCATTACTCATTTTGAAAAGAAAACAGTTTATTTCCTGTTCGATTAAGCTCAGGAATGACTTTATAATGCACACTCGGTAGATCAAAACTGACTTTGCCTGAACCACCTGCAATAAAACAATGTTTATGAACTGAATGATTTCTATAGAATAAGAACATTTGAACCAAGTGCATGTTGGCACTTTCTGTATCCATACATCAACATACTGACAAACATAATGACATAATACAATATTAGCATAATGTAAATGCTCTGTGTATGTTCTATGTATGTTTGTATAGACTGACTTTTTTAATGTTAAATGGAACCAGGCATTTTTATGTTATGATGGTGCTTGTTGTTTATGATGATAATTGACTACATGTTTGATCAGTGAAAGTATATACCATTTTATTAGCATATTTCTATTTATAAAGACAATAAAATACAAATTTTTAGCATATGTCTACATAATACCAACATTTCTGCAAAAATCTTAATAAAAATAATGTTTTTATATGCATTTATTTACAAAAGATGTACATGTTGAAAACATGATAAAAAAATTATGCAGTGTTTTCCCCTCTTTTATACTGCAGAGAAAACTCTTAACAAAAAAACTAATGTTTTTACATTATTTTAAGAAAAATATAAAAAGTATTATTATTTTTTGAATCCCTGATTTTTAGTCACATCTTTCATGGGCCTTTTTAAACTCTCAGTCTTATTTGCTGTTGATTGACTTTATGTCACTTTGAGGTTTTCTTTTGTTGAATTTCAACAGACAATGGACTAAAAGTGACACAATACATCTAGAAATGATATATAAATACCTGTTTGCTACTTTTTTTGCTACACTTTTTTTGCTACTTTGTAGCAGTAAAACATTATAAAAAGCGTTATACAAATAAATGTGACTTGACTTGTACTACGGATAGGGGCAATCAAAATACAACACAATAAAATTAGGGCTGTCAAAATGTACGTGTTAATAACGTGTTAATAACGCATTAACACAAATTCATTTTAATGCCACTAATTTTATTAACGTGCGATTAATGCAAAGCACAATTTTTGTTTGAACCTTGGTTTTTTGAATAAATTAGATACAGCATTAGACAGTAAATGTGACCTGTGTTGTCTAAATGAGTCAGAGGTTTTAATAAAAAAATAAGAACATAAAGCTCTTGTCTAGCTAATCTAATGCTCTAATGGTCGTTGAACATCTAAAATTATATTTATTTGTAAATTTTCTGAGAGGTGTACCATCCTTAATGCTTAAGTTTTAAAAATGTCTATTTTGACAAGAATTTACAGAGATATAATCTGTTATGTCTTAAGTGAATGTTTGGTTAACTGTTGAGGAAAAAGATTTGACATGTAACATTATATTAAATCCCTGCATTACAGTAGATCGTGAAGCAGTCTGTCTCAATGTCAATCAAACAATAAAAAAGTTTAACATATTTTGATATTGTTTGTCACTTTGTGTGTGCTTAATCTATTTGTTCCACCAGTGATTTTAAAGGAACACGCCCAGATTTTGGGAATTTAGCTTATTCACCGTATCCCCCAGAGTTAGATAAGTCAATACATACCTTTCTCATCTCTGTGCGTGCTGTAACTCTGTCTGACACAGCCCCCGCTAGCTTAGCTTAGCACAAAGACTGGAAGTGAATGGCTCCAGCTAGCAAACTGCTCCCAATAAGTGACAAAATAACACGAACATTTTCCTATTTATATGTTGTGATTTGTATAGTTACACTGTGTTCAATAACAAGGTGATATGAGACACAGCCATTTTTTAACACTATACATACTGGGAACTATATTCTCAGAAGACGAAGCACTGCTACATGGGCGGAGTGATTTGCTCGCAGCACCCGAGAAGCCCCTTGTGAGGAGCAGAGAGTTCGGTCCGGGTCTGTTCTTTCATTTGATATATTTATATGTTTATATATTTTTAGAAGAAACTTTTCCTGGAAGGCATTTAGTGAAACTTTAGTGAAAATCACAAAAATCTTTTTAAATCTGGCAACTTTTAAAAAAAAGGCTGGCGGGGAATGAGTGACAAACTTGAAAAGTATTAAATTTAGGTCCATTTAGAACAAATAAAAATGTGTGATTTATTTGCGATTAATCGCAAATTAATTCATGACAACCATGTAATTAATCTAGATTAAATACTTTAATCGATTGACAGCCCTAAAAATAATACAATATAATAAAATCATTATTTTATTAATCTTAACAGGTTTTCAAACTTTCTCAATTTATTTTAGAGACTTATTTACAGTTATATTGATGCTTTTAACAAATTTAGTATTTTTAAAAACGTCAATTAGGGCTGGGCCAAAAAAATGGATTTTTCGATTAATCGTTTTTTTAAAACATGGTTGATTCAAAATCGATTCTCAAAGAGCCGAATCGATTTCTTTCTTTCATATTCATTTCTGCAAACATTGAACATAAGATTAACGTTAATCAAATGACTAGTCTTCTCCACTAGATGTCACCCTCTTTTTTGCCTTGCGCGATGTTTACCAAGGAGCAAAGGCTGAGCCTGTCAGTTCTTAAAATTATGGCTTTAGGTGCTTCATCAACGTTGATGCCTCCTTCACATAAAAAGTCAGAGGTATGGAAGCGTTTTAGATTTTGCAAGCAAGACGACGACGAAAGTGTTGTGGCTTTTAATTTTTTTATTAATTACCCACTTGTAAACCGCTGTTTACTGTTCTTTTTTATTAATATAGTATTTGTATTAAATCTATATTCATTGAGTTGAATCAAGAATCGAGTATAAAAAGTGACAAGAGAACCGGAATTGAAAATTGAATCGAGAATCGAAATCGTATCGATTTGATAGCTTGTAAATCAAAATCGAATCGATCTGGAACATCTAAATCGATACTCAGCCCTACCGTCAACATCTTGATCAAGTAATGAAACATACATACACTCTAAAAAATTTAATTTGTGGGTTGTTTTAACTAGGGATGCACCGAAACCACTTTTTTGGAGTACGAGTACTTGCATTTCAGTACTTGCCGATACCGAGTACTTAATAAAAAAACATGATTTAAATTTACAGGTAACAGCTTTAGTCATATAATTTAACAAAAAAACAAAGGACTAGTTTTCCAGTTTGTTGTAAACTCTGCCTCTTTGGACAAAACAAGAGGCATTAACCCCTTACACGCCGCTCAAACATAGACATTTCTCAGACAGTGGTATCGATTCCAGGTATCGGGAGACTTTTAACAAGTACGAGTACTTTAGAAAATGTGGTATCGAGGCCGATACCCGATACTAGTATCGGTATCAGTGCATCCCAAGTTTTAACCTATGGTTGGGTCAAATATGAACATTATCTAGGTTAACTTAAACCAACTGCTAGTTTTGCTCACGATTAATTCCAGGACATGGTTACCTCTCAATGTCAAGTTGAAACAACAGCATTTTTTATTGTAATGTTTCTCACTTTTCAACTTTATGTAGTACAGTTATCTGATCGCATAGCACATTATGTCACTCTTAACTTTAATGTTAACTTTTTGCCATCTTGACAGTTTCATTTCTTGTACGAAAGCTGAGTCTGATGTATTACTTGTTTAAGTTACAGTGCAATATTTCCAAACGCCAAACTGTTATATACAGTGTGCTATGTGATGTTTCCACCTAATGCCTCCCTCAATTTATCTCTCTGACAGTCAATCTATACAGATAAATCACCTCCAAACCTTTCTGCCTCTCTCCCTTCCTTACTTTCAACACTAGACACTTAAACTAGCACTGTAACAAACCATTAAACACTAAGTTTCCTGAAAGAAAAAAAATGACTGCAGTAAACTTTTGCCCACAGGAAAAAAAACTTCACAATGGCATTGGCTTCGCCTCTCATATCATGTGAAACTGAAAAGTGAATAGAAATAGAAACCAGGTAACCAACCATAACACCACACAAAAAGATCAATTGAGAAGAGTTTGGAGAAAATGATTACCCATCGTTTTCTGATATGGAGAGTCTGTCGTTTCGCCTCGCTTTTATTCGTCTGTCATTGCTGGTGCAGAATAACGGTTTGTTCATTCATCTGTGTAGGTCAGATTTATTTTCTGCTCCGTCTGAAAAGGTTGTGCAGGCAATAAAGCAAACAGGAGTGTCGTACTCGAGCTCACGCGGACCAAAAGGTCAAGGCGAAGAATGACACATCTTACACAAAGCCTGCTGATTCTTAGAGATCTTTGTGCTGTCAGGATTTTGAGATGGAATGAGATGAATAAATGATGTTGTTGTGAGCGTCTGCTGTATTTTGAATCACAGATCGCATCGATTGAGTCGAGGACTGGGAAGTGCACACCTCTCCCCGGCAAACATTGTGGCTTTATCGTCACTTTCTGTTATTCTGACATTGTCATACACCAAGAACCCAGGTGTTTGAATCTCTAAGACAGGATGAATTTTTAACCAGCTTCTTTGTGAAATGTGCCCAGATGAATAAAACAAAGGAGCTCTCACCTGCAGTATGAGCTCTCTGAATAAACACTTGATCGGCTTGAAGTCCAGAAGAGTTTGATCTGTGAACTGCAAGATGAGAAAATACAAAAGAGAAAAGATTCATGGTTTAAAAATCCCCTTAATGGGACATTAATTAGTAGATCACAATGATTTTAAAATACTGTTGTAGACAGCGACCATCCAGTATGTCAGATCAATACATCAAACAGCATCATTTCTGAGTACCGCTCATACTGTATTTCACCCTGTTGGTTCTCTAGTGGGCCATCCGTAAAGCTGATACCATACTGAGAAATGACATTTCTGACAGAAGTCTATAAATAATTTTAATTCAAGAAGTCAATTTTTACCTTCCACAAAAAAACCTTCTGTGGTCCCATGAATTCTTATCCGATTGTAAAAATGTTGCAGTGTCTCCCCTTCAAAAGAGTTCATTGTGGAGCCCTGGTGGTATTACAAGGCATCCTCCAGATATTGCTTGAATACAATTTTTTGGAGGGGGTGACATTAGGCAACAAAACTTTGTTATTTTGTTTGTTTGCTATAATACAATGTGTTGTGTAGTACTAGTTTTTGGTAAAAAAAAAACATAATTTTCCAAATACCTTATATTTTACAGCTCCAGATTTCACTCTCTTCCTGAAACACACAGATTTTAAAAGCTCTGTGGCCATGATTGGCCATCTAATCTGTATGTTTTGATTGGCCTGAATACCTCTGATGTCAGCCGTAATAAATGTGACGCTCCTTACCATGTTTGAAAGATTAGGTCACAATGCATTGCTAACAGGAGTTAACTTACAGGCTGTGAGTCCGAAGTGGGAGGAATTATGATAATGTCGGTCTTGTCTACATCAACAATCCCATTAAGTAAACTCTTGCCTACAATCCGTGTGTTTGTTGTAGTCCAAGAAAAGAGATTTACATTGGAGACGATAACTCGTCGTTTACTTTGGAGTTTGTTCCTTTTGTGTATTGTTAACATGTAATCAGTCCTTCCAGGAAAATGCAGAGTTTTTTTCTGATTGTTGCGGGGCAAAAATCCTTGATCTTGCGGCATGTTTTTTTATGCAATGGAAAATGTGGGAAAATTTTTTGCCATGAAATTGCGGGAACTTGCAAAAATTGCGGGAACGTGCAAAAATTGCAGGAACTTACAAAAATTGCAGGAACTTACAAAAATTGCGGGAACTTGTGTCACAGGAGTGACGATCTTTGAGGCGGAACCAAAAATTGGGAAGTTTTGGTTCCGCCCGGATGTTTCCGCCCGGACCGGAAAGAGCAAACACCGGACATCCGGTGGCGTCGCGAACGCGGAAATCAGCTAAACTACACACAGCTGGGAGCGATTAAGGAGAGCGCCGGGTGATTGGAGGAGAACAGCACCCAGGGAGTATAAAAGGACAAGGCAAAACACAGTCTGGGCTGATGTTATCCACCGATGTGTTGGTGTGTGTTGTAGTGCCGAGTTGAGCTCGCCTAAATACGCTATATTCGGATTATTGTACTGCTCTCTCTCCCCGTATGGATTATAGATCGATGGAAAGGAGGACATCGAAGACCTTAAAGGTGAAGTACTAGTCGGACTCTGACATTGTTTGAGGGAAACGGAAGGAGAGGAAAACTTACCACTGTGAGTACATATCTGTGGGAAAAGTGGTGTTTGTGGCTGGAGAGCGCCCTGTCTAGCTGCCTGAGTTACTGTTGACAGGAAAACAACCTAGGACGAAGAAAGATAGAGATTGTGAGTAAACAAAACCTTGAAGTGAATGTTGATATACATATCGGATTGATTCATTGTTTGAGTGTTCTTAAGAGAGCGATCGAGTGGCCCTACCCCTGGACCAGCGTGGTGGGTGAGCCGAAGGTTTCTGTGGGAAAGCAGCTACAGCAATAACCGCAAACAAACGCTAGGCCATCTACCATCTCCCTATTTCTCGCCCAGAGCGACGTGGAAGAGGACGGGTGTCTATTGTGTGCACTGAGCGTGGTGGGGTGAGTCTTTGGAACTTTTCACTTGAAGTGGTGCTGTGTAATGCCGTGTATTGCAGTGTGAGTGCTGTGTCTTGTGTGACGAAATCCCGTTCCCAGTCACTCGTCCCGGGACGGTGAAGAGGAAAGAACGGCGCTAGAGAAACCTGTATAATACTGCTGTAGTGTGTTTTCAGTTCCACAGAATTACAGAGTGGCGGCGAAGAACTGGGCGAGTAGCAGTGTGTGTGAGTACTGTACCTATTATTGTCAACTTACCTGTGTTTTGTTATCATCACAGAGTAGAGGCAGGAGAGATCCGCCGGCCCGAGGTCTCGACGAAAGGGCGCCCCGGTCCAGTTTCGATTGACCAACGGGTCTCGAGGAACGGGCAGCGTTCGACCCGGTGTGCCGGCGTGGTTCTCGCCCCTCTGTTCATCAACGAGTTCGCCGAGAGGGTCCTGGCCCCCGGCGTCCCAGTACAAACCATTGCTTCACCGCCGCATTGCAGAAACTAGCCAGCGTAAGCCGCGACCCCTGTAAATCTCTATGTATCTTGTTACGTCTGCTGATTGACAGGAAAGCGAGTGAGTTGTGAGAACTGTGGAGAGAAAGAGAGAGCCAACGTGAACACAGAGAGATTGAGCTTTGGAGAGAGCCATACCTACCTGGAAGCTGTAATCAGCGCAGAGGTGAGCGACGTCTTTGAGAACGATTCATTGTGTCCTTGTATCCTAGCAGCCATCTGTGGAGAGAAAGAGAGCCAACGTGAACACAGCGAGATTGAGCTTTGGAGAGAGCCATACCTACCTGAAAGCTGTAATCAGCGCAGAGGTGAGCGACGTCTTTGAGAACGATTCATTGTGTCCTTGTATCCTAGCAGCCATCTGTGGAGAGAAAGAGAGCCAACGTGAACACTGAGAGATTGAGCTTTGGAGAGAGCCATACCTACCTGACAGCTGTAATCAGCACAGAGGTGAGCGACGTCTTGAGAACGATTCATTGTGTCCTTGTATCCTAGCAGCCATCTGTGGAGAGAAAGAGAGCCAACGTGAACACTGAGAGATTGAGCTTTGGAGAGAGCCATACCTACCTGACAGCTGTAATCAGCACAGAGCCATCTGTGGAGAGAAAGAGAGCCAACGTGAACACTGAGAGATTGAGCTTTGGAGAGAGCCATACCTACCTGACAGCTGTAATCAGCACAGAGGTGAGCGACGTCTTGAGAACGATTCATTGTGTCCTTGTATCCTAGCAGCTATCTGTGGAGAGAAAGAGAGAGCCAACGTGAACACTGAGAGATTGAGCTTTGGAGAGAGCCATACCTACCTGCCAGCTGTAATCAGCGCAGAGGTGAGCGACGCCTTGAGAACGATTCATTGTGTCCCTGTATTCTAGCAGCCACCTGTGGAGAGAAAGAGAGAACCAACGTGAGCATCGAGATATTGAACTGTGGAAGGAGAATAGGGAAGGCGAGTGAATCAACGAGCAAGGACCTGTGGAAAGTAGGGGTGCACCGCAGTGCCCCGAGTCAAGGTACGACAACAGAGAAAGACCCATACCAGCACTCATCGTGTTTTTATTCTGCCTCCAGGAAGGAAGAGGAGCGCGCCACGAGTAGAGGGAAACCGAGGCAGAAGCCCGTTCCCCCCACGTACGACCCCCCAATTTTAGTCCTTCATCTGGCCGTGGCCCCCTGGAGGGCAGAACTGGAATTAGTTTTAACTTTCCCTTTCCCCAGTCCCCCCCCCTATATTTTAATTATTTAATTCAATAAAAAGAACATTTTATATTTACTTGTGCTCGTTGTTGTCTGGTCATTGGGTTGGTTTTGGGGACCTCCTCGAGGTGGAAGTTTAGAAGGGGCGTGGTTTTTACAACTAGTAGCCAGCCCCTGGCCGGTGACAGATTTTGGCGTAGTCGGCAGGGCTCCACCTCGAGTTGAGTAACCGGACTAGCCCAATGACCGACAACGCAGGGCCCGCAGCCCAACCCCGTGCGGTGCCTGTCTTTATGGGCAGCCCTTGGGTCCAAAAGTATGGAGGGATAGAGTCGGGAATACGACTAACAGAATGGAAGGCCCAGTTGGAGTATTTAGCCGACCTGCAAAGCCTTAGTGTGGCCCAGCGGCTCCAGTTCGTGTTAAACTCCCTAGAGGGAGAAGCGCGGCGAGAAGTACAGGCCGCCCCTGAAGCTGTCCGAGCCAGTGCCCAAACTATATTCCAGTTCCTTACTGAGCAGTATGGTGACCACACCCCCGTAGCTGTCCTCCGTTCCCAATTCTTTAATAGCAAACAAGGCCCCCGACAACCCATTAGAGCTTTTGCCCTGAGACTGCGAGAGCAGTTCACCCGGCTACAGGCCCGTCGCGATCATGGATTGGGAGATGGAGAGACCTTGCTGCGCGATCAATTCCTTCTGGGGATGAAAGAGGGCCCCGTGAGACAGAGTTTGAGGGTCCAGTTTCGCAGGGACCCCGACCTCACATTTGAAGATCTGAGGAAGGAGGCGTTAGCCTTGGAGGGCGACGAGGTCGAGGTGAGTGAGACTCCAGTATGTGCAGCGGTCCACGAAAGCGTGCCACCACCACCAGAGCGCACGGATTGGAAGCAGGCCCTCAAAGTAGAGCTGTTGAAGGATGTCCGGGAGCAGATGTCAGAGTTATCCAAAACTCTCCTGGGAGAGCTGCGCCAAGGTAGGGCGCGGGAAGAGCCAAGGCCGGCACCCCGAGAGCGGGTGTACTCGGAGAGGAGCCGAGAGCCGCCGGGACGCCCAAGCCGCTATAATCGACCCCGTTTTGAATGGGATGACCAGGGACGACCAATTTGCAATCGTTGTGGTGAGCCCGGGCATTACCGTCGTCAGTGTGGACCTCGCAGGGCATCTGAAGGGGGTTTTTAGGACGACCGGCCACAGTGGGTCGTGTGGCCGGGACCCCTCGAGAAGACCCGGGAAGAAGGAACGGTTCAAGGCAACAGATGATCGGGCATAGCCCGGTGGCAGAAGTCAAAGTGTGTGGCAAGTGGATTCAGTGCCTGGTAGATACGGGCTCGCAGGTAACGATGTTTGCAGAAAGCCTTTCCAAGGAGATATTCGGACGGGAAGGAGTACAAGGAGCGGAGGCCCCCTGGTTGACATTGAAGGGCGCTAATGGCCTGGAAATCCCCTACATTGGCTATCGCCTAACGGATCTAGAAGTGCAAGGGGTAGTCGTCCCCCAAAAAGGTGTGGTCATTGTGGAGGACAGGTGTTTAGGCACCCACAGAGCCCTATTGGGCATGAACGTCCTCTCTGAGTGCTGGGAGGAGATATTCCGGGCTAGGCCTGGTCCAAGGATCTCACCGGCCGAGAGGCCCAAGTGGGAGCGCGTGGTGGCTGACTGCCGCCGGGTCCAAATGAATCAGGTGCGTAGAGATCGGGAGGAAGTGGGAAGAGTAATGTGTCGTTTTGCTTTGTCTATTCCCCCTAGGAGCGAAGCTATCGTCTGGGCAAGAGTGCCCCTTCGGGAAGTGAACCCCGAGGAGTGGGTGTTGGTAGAGCCACACACGGATTGTCCACAAGTGGAGGTAGCACGGGGACTAGCGGCGGTCTACCGGGGAAGGATCCCTGTGAGGGTGAGAAATGAGCACCCCTATGCAGTCCAACTATATCGACACCAACGACTGGCCCGGCTAACGACGGTCACGCCTCACCAGGTGAGAGAAGAAAGGGACGTTAGTTTTCGTCAGGTGTGCCCCACTGTGATCGAGGTGGCCCTGACCCAGATGGATGCCCCGGCGAGTAGCCAGGGGGGAGGCGTGCCGAAACATCTAGCGGGTGAGTCACTGCAAGGGGATGACCTGGGACAGGTACAGACGCAGAAACTGCAGGCACTTCTTCGGAAGTGGCAACATGTGTTTGCAAGGCACGATGAGGACTATGGGTGCACCCGGGTGGTGGAACACCACATCCCCACTGGGGATGCGGGGCCAAGCAGGGAGAGGTATCGACCGATCCCACCTACCTTATATGCGGAAGTACGTACCCTTCTGCAGGGCATGTTGAGCCGGGGCATCGTTAGAGAGAGTAGCAGCCCTTGGGCGGCCCCCATCGTGCTCGTACAAAAGAAGACAGGAGCCTGGAGGTTCTGTGTGGACTATCGCAAGCTGAACCTGGTAACAAAGAAAGATGCTTTCCCCTTACCACGAATCGAAGACTCCCTCGCTAGCCTCACGCAGTCAGCCTGGTATTCCACCTTAGATCTGGCCAGTGGATATTGGCAGGTGCAGGTGGCCGAGGTGGACCGGGAGAAGACGGCCTTCACGACCCCATTCGGATTGTTCGAGTGGGACCGGATGCCTTTCGGACTCTGCAACGCTCCAGCCACCTTCCAACGCTTGATGCAACGCTGCCTTGGAGGTCAGTTGATGGAGTCGGTATTGGTATATTTGGATGATGTGATTGTGTATTCCCCAGATTTCGATTCCCACCTCCGGCACCTAGAGGAAGTCTTCCGAGCCATGGAAAGATACGGGCTGAAACTGCAGCCGGACAAATGCCACCTGTTGCGGCGAGAAGTGAAGTTCCTGGGCCATGTGGTCAGTGCAGCGGGGGTGGCCGTGGACCCCGAGAAAGTCTCCGCCGTAAAGGAGTGGAATGCGCCCAAGACTGTGAGGCAAGTACGATCTTTTCTGGGATTCGTGGGATATTACAGACGGTTTATTAAAGATTTCTCCAAGATTGCCAAGCCCCTTAACCAGTTGCTGGTTGGCACAGGACGAAGCCGGGGCCGTGGATCGCCCTCGATTAACTGGGGTGATGATTGTGAGAGGGCTTTTCAGAGGCTAAAGCAGGAGTTGTTACAGGCCCCCATCTTGGCGTATGCTGACTTTTCTAAACCCTTTGTCTTGTATACAGACGCAAGTAACCTGGGATTGGGGGCGGTATTGGCCCAACGACAAGAAGGAGCTGAGCGGGTGATCGCCTATGCGAGCCGAAGCCTCCATCCGGCAGAGAGGAACGATGCCAACTATAGTTCCTTTAAGCTGGAACTGCTGGCCCTGAAGTGGGCCTTAAGCGAAAAGTTCAAGGACTACCTTTGGGGAGCTGAGGTAACGATTATTACAGACAATAACCCTCTAGTGCATTTACAGACGGCGAAGTTGGGGGCTGTGGAACAGCGATGGGTGGCTCAGCTGGCCAACTTCAACTACAAGTTGCAGTATCGGCCCGGGCGAGAGCATACGAACGCAGACGTCCTTTCAAGATTGCCGGAGGCAAAGAGCCCCAGATGCCAGGGGGATCAAAGGGAGGATAGCCACGAGGAGGGCTACATGATAGGGGTCGTGGAAGCACCAGGAGGCCAGAAGGAGGCCGTGCCCGGGAACTGGGGGTGGGACCCCCGTCGATGGATAGAGAGGCAAGCTCAGGACCAGGATGTGCGCCGAGTGAAGGTGTGGGTGGAGCAGGGCCAACGGCCCACGCCGGCTGAAAGATTAGCCCAGACGGAGACGGGGAAAAAGTTATTGGGACAGTGGGAGAAGCTAGAGCTACAGGAGGGGGTGCTTTGCCGGAAAACCTGCGACCCGAAATTGGGAGAAGAAGTGTGCCAGATTGTGGTGCCCGCCGACCAGGTAAATGCATTAGTCTCAGTCTACCATGACCAGTTGGGGCACCAGGGACAGGAGAGAACTGTATCCCTACTACGTAGATTCTTCTACTGGCCGGGGCTGGAGGCGTCTGTGCACAACCTAATTCAAGCTTGCCCCCGGTGCATGTTGTTCAAGTCTAGACGAGAGGCCCGAGCACCGATGGTACCCATCCATGCGAAAGCCCCCCTCCACATAATGGCCATGGATTTTCTGACGCTGGGCCGCCCTCAGGACCGTTATCAAAACATCCTGGTCATCACCGATCTGTTTACTAAATACGCCTGGGCAGTTCCAACGCTTGATCAGACAGCCAATACCACCGCCACAGCCTTATGGCGCCATGTTTTTCAGACGTTTGGATGCCCCGAGTTCCTGCACTCCGACCAAGGGGCGAATTTTGAGTCCAAGGTGATCCGTGAGTTGTGCCAGTTGTATGGATGCACGAAGACCCACACAACGTCGTATCACCCCCAGGGAAATGGAGCCTGCGAGAGGTTTAATCAGACCCTATTGGGGTTACTGGGGACCTTGGACCAACAGCAGCAGAGAGATTGGGTGAGTGCTCTACCGAACCTTTTGCAAGCATATAATAACAGTGTTCATAGCACGACGGGGTATGCCCCTACTTACCTGATGTTCGGCAGGCACGTGCGAATGCCCACTGACCTGGTCTTGGGGGTGGCAGCGGACCAGGAAGAAGTGAGTGTAACGGAGTGGGTGGGGCGCCATCACCAGCGCTTACACTTCGCATATGAACAGGTGTCGAGGAGAATACAGACGGCAGGAGAAAGGAACAAACGGCTGTATGATCGGACTGCCCGAGATGCCCCCCTGTTACCAGGTGAGAGAGTCCTGGCGAGAGATAACCGGCGGCAGGGAAAGGGGAAGCTGAGCGACCGCTGGGAGGCGATCCCGTATGTGGTCTGCAAGCAGCAGAGGCCGGGACAACCGGTGTATACCATCCGACCCGAGGGAAAACCTGGCCCCGAACGTGTGGTACACCGTAATATGCTTCGCCCTTGTCCGAACTACCCCGAGGCCGTGACAGAAGGGCCCGCCGAGCCAGTACCGGAGGCCCCCTGGTTGGAAGGATGGGCTGTGGTACCAGGGAGACCCATGGTAGCGCTACCCCCGGCCGCCCAGAGACAGCCAGAGGTGGCACCAGAGCCAGTTGAACCCCCAGTGGCCCAGAGGCAACCAGAGGTGGCACCAGAGCCCGTCGAGCCCCCAGCGGCCCAGATGCAGCCTGAGCTGGCACCTGAGCCGGTTGAGCCCCCGGCGGCCCGGATACAACCAGAGGCAGTACCTGGGCTAGCCGAGCCCGATTCACCCGTAAGGCGCTCCCAACGAGAGAGTCGAGGACGCCCCCCTGCCCGGTACGGGGAGTGGACAACGCCGAGGCATTCTAGGGACTAGAATGTATTGGTGGGGGAGGATGTCACAGGAGTGACGATCTTTGAGGCGGAACCAAAAATTGGGAAGTTTTGGTTCCGCCCGGATGTTTCCGCCCGGACCGGAAAGAGCAAACACCGGACATCCGGTGGCGTCGCGAACGCGGAAATCAGCTAAACTACACACAGCTGGGAGCGATTAAGGAGAGCGCCGGGTGATTGGAGGAGAACAGCACCCAGGGAGTATAAAAGGACAAGGCAAAACACAGTCTGGGCTGATGTTATCCACCGATGTGTTGGTGTGTGTTGTAGTGCCGAGTTGAGCTCGCCTAAATACGCTATATTCGGATTATTGTACTGCTCTCTCTCCCCGTATGGATTATAGATCGATGGAAAGGAGGACATCGAAGACCTTAAAGGTGAAGTACTAGTCGGACTCTGACATTGTTTGAGGGAAACGGAAGGAGAGGAAAACTTACCACTGTGAGTACATATCTGTGGGAAAAGTGGTGTTTGTGGCTGGAGAGCGCCCTGTCTAGCTGCCTGAGTTACTGTTGACAGGAAAACAACCTAGGACGAAGAAAGATAGAGATTGTGAGTAAACAAAACCTTGAAGTGAATGTTGATATACATATCGGATTGATTCATTGTTTGAGTGTTCTTAAGAGAGCGATCGAGTGGCCCTACCCCTGGACCAGCGTGGTGGGTGAGCCGAAGGTTTCTGTGGGAAAGCAGCTACAGCAATAACCGCAAACAAACGCTAGGCCATCTACCATCTCCCTATTTCTCGCCCAGAGCGACGTGGAAGAGGACGGGTGTCTATTGTGTGCACTGAGCGTGGTGGGGTGAGTCTTTGGAACTTTTCACTTGAAGTGGTGCTGTGTAATGCCGTGTATTGCAGTGTGAGTGCTGTGTCTTGTGTGACGAAATCCCGTTCCCAGTCACTCGTCCCGGGACGGTGAAGAGGAAAGAACGGCGCTAGAGAAACCTGTATAATACTGCTGTAGTGTGTTTTCAGTTCCACAGAATTACAGAGTGGCGGCGAAGAACTGGGCGAGTAGCAGTGTGTGTGAGTACTGTACCTATTATTGTCAACTTACCTGTGTTTTGTTATCATCACAGAGTAGAGGCAGGAGAGATCCGCCGGCCCGAGGTCTCGACGAAAGGGCGCCCCGGTCCAGTTTCGATTGACCAACGGGTCTCGAGGAACGGGCAGCGTTCGACCCGGTGTGCCGGCGTGGTTCTCGCCCCTCTGTTCATCAACGAGTTCGCCGAGAGGGTCCTGGCCCCCGGCGTCCCAGTACAAACCATTGCTTCACCGCCGCATTGCAGAAACTAGCCAGCGTAAGCCGCGACCCCTGTAAATCTCTATGTATCTTGTTACGTCTGCTGATTGACAGGAAAGCGAGTGAGTTGTGAGAACTGTGGAGAGAAAGAGAGAGCCAACGTGAACACAGAGAGATTGAGCTTTGGAGAGAGCCATACCTACCTGGAAGCTGTAATCAGCGCAGAGGTGAGCGACGTCTTTGAGAACGATTCATTGTGTCCTTGTATCCTAGCAGCCATCTGTGGAGAGAAAGAGAGCCAACGTGAACACAGCGAGATTGAGCTTTGGAGAGAGCCATACCTACCTGAAAGCTGTAATCAGCGCAGAGGTGAGCGACGTCTTTGAGAACGATTCATTGTGTCCTTGTATCCTAGCAGCCATCTGTGGAGAGAAAGAGAGCCAACGTGAACACTGAGAGATTGAGCTTTGGAGAGAGCCATACCTACCTGACAGCTGTAATCAGCACAGAGGTGAGCGACGTCTTGAGAACGATTCATTGTGTCCTTGTATCCTAGCAGCCATCTGTGGAGAGAAAGAGAGCCAACGTGAACACTGAGAGATTGAGCTTTGGAGAGAGCCATACCTACCTGACAGCTGTAATCAGCACAGAGCCATCTGTGGAGAGAAAGAGAGCCAACGTGAACACTGAGAGATTGAGCTTTGGAGAGAGCCATACCTACCTGACAGCTGTAATCAGCACAGAGGTGAGCGACGTCTTGAGAACGATTCATTGTGTCCTTGTATCCTAGCAGCTATCTGTGGAGAGAAAGAGAGAGCCAACGTGAACACTGAGAGATTGAGCTTTGGAGAGAGCCATACCTACCTGCCAGCTGTAATCAGCGCAGAGGTGAGCGACGCCTTGAGAACGATTCATTGTGTCCCTGTATTCTAGCAGCCACCTGTGGAGAGAAAGAGAGAACCAACGTGAGCATCGAGATATTGAACTGTGGAAGGAGAATAGGGAAGGCGAGTGAATCAACGAGCAAGGACCTGTGGAAAGTAGGGGTGCACCGCAGTGCCCCGAGTCAAGGTACGACAACAGAGAAAGACCCATACCAGCACTCATCGTGTTTTTATTCTGCCTCCAGGAAGGAAGAGGAGCGCGCCACGAGTAGAGGGAAACCGAGGCAGAAGCCCGTTCCCCCCACGTACGACCCCCCAATTTTAGTCCTTCATCTGGCCGTGGCCCCCTGGAGGGCAGAACTGGAATTAGTTTTAACTTTCCCTTTCCCCAGTCCCCCCCCCTATATTTTAATTATTTAATTCAATAAAAAGAACATTTTATATTTACTTGTGCTCGTTGTTGTCTGGTCATTGGGTTGGTTTTGGGGACCTCCTCGAGGTGGAAGTTTAGAAGGGGCGTGGTTTTTACAACTAGTAGCCAGCCCCTGGCCGGTGACACTTGCAAAAATTGCGGGAACTTGCAAAAATTTTGCAGCTTTTCAGTGATGTTCACGTCACATAATCACTTCATAACTTTCCCATGGCGCTTGTGTGAAGTTAATGCAACATTTTTCAACTTTCTTCTAAGATAGTTGTGATTTGTGCTACGAAAATGCAGGGGTTATGAAGTCATGCAAGCCCCGCACAGTGTTTCCCAAAGGATTTTACGAGACGCGATGATGAGGTCACACTCTAATTAGCATATATGTTGGATCAAGTGTTGGCATCTGAAATGTGTTTTACTTCTACTTTTTGATCTGTCACATTATATTGCATTTTAAGACAACTAAATGGCACTTTTGATCTGTTCTGATGTCAGACATAAAACGAGTAAACTTTAAAATAGTGACTAAACACGACCCAGTAACACATCGTGTTTAATCCAACTGTTGCTAAAATCCTAAACGTGACATCATCTGACAAAATCACCATACATTTAGATTGAAGCCTTACTGCTGTTGCTCTTCTCATCAATGTCTTGTTGTGTTATGAGCATATTTTGCGCACGGAAATTAGCATTTTTTTCTGCAAAAGTGCGGCGTATTTGAAAAAATGCAGCCCCCGTATAAATATGTGAACTTTGTCGGATTATGCGTTTTTCTGGAGGGACTGACTAATACACACTTAAGGGGATCGCACACCAGCCGCGCCTAGGAGAACCTCGGAGGTATTGTAAACCGGAAGTGCACATTAAATAGCGCGAGCTTCGTTAGATAGCGTCTACTTCAAAATGTAAAATATACGTTAGCAGCCACTGTTAATCATTAATGATGTGGGACAAATATGATGTTATTTAATGTTAAACTATGTGATTGGCGCTGTGTGGCGCGACAGGGATTTCAGCAACTTCCTGAGTCACAGCTGGGCAGCGCGGACAGGCGCCACCTGGTGGCGCCGGTGTGCATATAATCATAGAAAACAATGTGTTAGATTTTTTTTAGAACGGCCCTGCACGGCGCTGAGCTGTGCGGCCGGTGTGCGATCCCCTTTACAGACCAAAGGAAATGTAAAAACGTGAACCGGACAATGGGTGCTCTTTAAAATCTATTCGGTAAATTATTTTTACTGTATGTAGTACGTTAACAACATGTGACTCTTTATCTAAAACAATTATTTGAATATATTTGTAATGTAAGCATAATAACGAAGTATGTATGGTCCTCCGGTCTATCCATTAAGGGGTCCTTGGCCTGCAAAAGGTTAAAGACCTCTGCTCTAGACCCATGCATTGGACCTTGTGTTCATGGTCACCTGGGCAGAAAATTGTGACATGGGTTAATTTTGTTACCTAAATCGGAGAGAGAGAGAGAGAGAGAGAGAGAGAGAGAGAGAGAGAGAGAGAGGAAGAGTGTGGAGGGAGAGGAAGAGAGAGAGAAACAGAAAAGTACTTCCTTTGTGTTTCTGAAAAATTTGACGTGCACACAACAATATTGTCGAAAATTTCCACATTTCCACGGATCCACAAAATCGACTCCAACCCTTTATTAAGTGTGACAGGCCAGTAGTTTGCGATGTAACTTTGTATAGAAACACTAGACATCTGTGCACACTGTATACAAATGCTCCACTGTGCAATAAACAAAAATAATCAAGACAGCGAAAGCATCAAGCAGTTTTGTTTCGATGGATGATGAGGTAGAGTTATCGGACTATAAAGCAATATTATGTTATAAACTTTGTTGGGGAATTGACGTCAACGTCAGTTCAGATTTGTGTTTTTTTTTTTGTTACATGGGGAAAAAAATGCGTAGTTTTCAAAAACTGAACTTTCTTCAAATGTTTGCTTTTTTACCATTGTTGTGTAAATGAACCCATAAATCAACCCTTAAATAGCGGAACCCATAAATCAATGTTTCAATGTTGCTGGATGAAAACTTTTAAGACACTGATGTTAAAAATGGTTATTCTATACAGTGGGTACATCTGATCTCACAAGAATTCATACGTATTTTTCAAGTTGGTTAATTGTGAATTTGCACAAGGTTAATTGTACAAAAACATACAATTATCACAAAAAACAATAACGAAACCCACCCATAACTTAAATAAAAAACATCGCAGGGATAAAAACAAACTGGTCGTTCAAATGTGGTCTTACGAACTAATACGCCACCATGTGAAATATTTACAAATTGCCATGTGATAGCGTTGGTATGTAAGGCAGGAAGTCATTTCTTTCTTTCTATGATTTTAATGTTCCACGTGGCCAGGACAAAAGAGCATTTGATCTACGAGGCTCAAACATACATGCAAATAAATGACAGATACTGTTTGCAACATTTAACCAAGTAACTGTGATGAGCTATAACCATAGTTGACCAGAAAAGGTGTATACTGTAAAAAGAGAAGCTGAGAAATGTCATAAAAATGTTGCTGTCAGCCCAAGGTCGCCTACAGAAATGGCAGAGTGCTGTTGACAGTATATGTTATTAGCCATAAAGGCCAGTCCTGATAAAAAAATATATATAGTTTGTAATGGATTTTCAAAGGGAGGTGTTAGTCAGAAGCTCTTCTATCTGCTAACCCAAATGCATTTTCAAGAAAGAGCATAAAAAAGAAAGACACACATAAAAGTTATGTTCTTCAGCCTCCTCTTAACTTTAAAACTCATGTTTTCCATCTTAAGGTTTTGGATTTGATCTCTCATCAGTTTTAAATTGAATGCCACCAAACAGAAGAAGCCCCAGGAGGAATCTTTTCATACATTCTTAAAAATGCTGGGTTGTTTTAATCCATGATATGGATGTTTTCTAGGTTAACTTAACCTTATGGTTGGGGTTGTCCATATAACCATGGGCCAAATCCACCCAGCATTCTCTAAAAGTGTATAAAAACAGAAAATGTAACATGAATTCTGAATCCTCCCTATTTATCTTTAGAAACATTCCTGCTCTTAATTCAGCAAGAATTGCAGTTTACTTCTGTAATGTGACAAACTCTCTATTGTGAAACTGGATTGTCAAAAAAAAAAAAAAAAAGGACAGGAATCGACTCAATTCATATTCCATAAAGCCAAGTTTTCACAAAAAGTCAACACATGTTGAGTGAATTGTTTTGCTGGGAGATATTCACTAAGCATGACAACTTGCCCCAGTCTCTCCTTTAAAGACATGTTTGGTAACTAAATTGAACTAAATATAAATATTGCTTTCGTATTAAGGTCAGTTGTGACATCTCTCCAATGTATTTCTTGTCAAAGAGCTGAGCATCAGAATATATTAAAAAGAAAGTCAAGACTGTAGTCTTTCAAAAGACTTCCTGTCTGCTGCAGAGAGAGAGAGAATAAAAGACTTTACATAACCCTACATGCTGTGTACTTCTCCTGCATGAAATAACTAATCCGAATAATATGTAAGGAATAATTGCCGTCAAGCCTTGAATTATTCGAAAATAAGAAATGTGCATTATTTTAAAATAATTCAAAAGACCAGAGGCAATTATTTCGCTTATACCACGGTTACCACAGACATTGCTCCGGTGGTTATTTTAAGACATTTGACAGGTTATAGGTGTGCGGTTTAAAAAAATAACGCTTACCCGTGGAACATTTCTCAACCTATCAGAATAGAGCATTTAAGCCCTGTGGTATAACATGAAATAACCCCCTTCAGGGTGATAACAGCTGGCTGCCTACTGTATACATAATCCCTTACATAAAAACCGGCTGCCGGTGCATTATCCCGCTTATTACATGGCTATTGACCTCATAATAAGGTAAGGAGAATTAAATATTCATTTTAAATATTTTATTTGCTTATTTTTACAAATACAAAAATGTGAAGACAAATATCACAAACACATAATTTGGTTTAATCATTTGTAAATATATTTTCATATGTTATTAACTCTTTCACCACCATTGATAAATTAACCTGTCAATTAAAAGAAATCGCTTTCCTGCCAATGACGAGTTTTTCCGGCAAACCATGTTTCCGCTATTGTCCACCAGGTGGTGCTCTTACAAAACTTATAAAACCCAATAAGTCAAAATTAGGTATTTTTGAATAAACCTACACATATTTGAGATGTAATAAAAAGAGAACAAGTGAAGGTAGGATGTTATTTAATTTTATATATTGTATGTATATATATTTAAAGAAGAACATTTTCTGAAAGGCATTAAACTTATGCATGACCTGGCTGGCAATTTTTTTTATAAAAAATGCTGGTGGGGAAATAGTTAAAAGACATACTTATATTTTTTGTGTATTATAAAACTGTACTTGTCAAAATTATTTGCGGCATCCAGGTTACATGTGTTATTACTTTTAAAAATCGATGATGAGCTGAATTATTTGTATGGACACCCAAGGTGGTAATGCATTACTACAGGCAGGTGTGTATTATTTTCAAATAATTCAAAGGACCCAAGTCAATTACATTTGACAGGTTAGGTTTTGGGTTTTACAGAAAAATAAT